>NW_012115289.1:2650949-2736321 GCF_000951035.1 Colobus angolensis palliatus | reverse complement strand
CCTCCCCTCCCCTCCTCTTCCCTCCCCTATTCGAGACAGAGTCTTGCTCTGTCACCCAGGGCAGAGTTCAGTGGCGTGATCCCCACTCACTGCAACCTCACCTCCAGGGGTTCAAGTGATTCTCCTGCCCCAGCCTCCCGAGTAGCTGGGATTACAGGCATGCACCAGCATGCTCTGCTAATTTTTTATTTTTAGTAGACATGGGGTCTCACCATGTTGGCCATGTTGGTCTCAAACTCCTGACCTCAAATGATCTGCCTGCTTTGGCTTCCCAAAGTGCTGGGATTACAGGCCTGAGTCACCATGCTTTGCCTGTATATAGACTTCAAAAGTCTATAAACTACATAGATTTACTTTTAAAAAATAGGCAGAAGGTAGGCTCAGAGTAAAAATACTTCCCATCCAAAAAAGTCTTCATTCAAATAGGAACATCAGAGGTGATTTGGTGATTGGCATTCAGTCCAGCTACTGATGAAAGTTGTTAAGGTTCAACTTCTCAGTCCTGCAGCCCTGCTCCTTCATCCTCACCAGCTCCAAAATCAAAGGTGTTGCTAAAAAGGAAGAATGCAAGGAAGAATCACAGGCAAGAGGGCGCTGGGCCCAACGCCTGGCCTTGCTCCATGTTCTGGTCCCAGGTAAATTCCTGAGCAGGTGTTTCAGGAAGGGAAATAGCTTCCTGTGAATTTCCTGCTCATCCCTACTCCCTGCAGTGGAAGCCATCAGTTGAAAATAATATGCGAATGGTTTCTATTTTACTCTTCAAACATTTGCCTTGCTGTAAGGATTTCATGGATTTCTATACTTGAGAATGTTTAACCCGGTTTTGAGATTATCTTATTATCACCAACACCAAAGCATACCTATGTGATTTTACGGAAGATAAGCGATAACACAGTTCACATTATCACCCTAATAAATACTACTATAAAGTACAGTTTCTAATATTATCTTCCTAGTCTGTTGTTCAACTAAAATTTAATATTGTAAAAATTCCTACAAACTTAACTTTGGTAAAACTTTTTGTCTTAGTGTTAGGGCAAATATTCTCAAATCATTAATATAACCCACTCTTTTTTTTAAGTGTAGGAGGCCTTGGGCGAGAAAATCCCTGCCCAGTATAGAAAATAATATCATCTCAGAGTTTAACTAGCAAAGCACATATACTTTGTATGATTGACTGACCATCACAAACAACTTAGAACTTGTCTCTAAACCTATGTCTCTGCATTCAAGACCTCTGTCAGAATCCTCTGGGAATATCTCAGGCTAAAATGAAATTGGATTTTAGTAAGCAGAAAGTTAGTAAATTGTAATTTACTATATTTGAGGGAAGACTACCGAATTTATTGATCATCTACCAATCTGTAAAAAATTTATTTCATTTTCATTTGTTGGCATGAGGTGAATGATCCTTTTCCCCACCAAATTCTAATACCAAGCAGCTGCAGGGAGGAGGGAAAGCCTTGCTATGCCTTCTGAGAGCAGGGTGTGTACATCACCCAGAGAAGGCTGCTGCTAAACACTCATTCAGGATGACATTTGCTTGTTTGGATGCCTTAAGATCCAGGGTCCAGCCTTCAAACTTGAAGTCCAGACACATTGTCTGGAAGCTGGGGATTCACAATAACCACCACTCACAGAGACCACTGTGTTAATCCTCAACGAAAGGGCTGAAGTGTCTAAATTAGCAGGTCAATATATTCTTTCCCAGTAGATGAGCTACCTGGGCAGATATGTTTTCATAGGCATGGTGAACTAGAACCAGAAGAAAAGAAATTCATTATAAAGTAAGTATGTTAAATTGTCTCAGGGTTTCATAATTTTACATCTTCACAATGGTCATATCTATTGGAAGGGTAGTCCTCTTGCTGGCTTGACAGGGTACTATTCACCTAAATAGTGTGCTGGAATAGGCATAGCTTCTCTTTTCCACATACGGGCCAGTGGTTTCCAAGCCTAAATAAATGGTAGAGTATCTTGTTGAGCTTTGAAGAGATACAAATTCCTTACTCTTTCATCCCCTCTCTAACCCAAGATCAACTGAATTGGAATGGAAGTAACCTAGAAATCTTCTTGTTTAGAGGATTCTGATACAGACAGACACCGTTTTTGGTGACCCCTGTTCTTTGACATCAGCCAGCCATGAATCAAAATTTTGGACCTATCACTTATAAAAATTAACTTAGAAGAGTTACATAATCATTCAGATCCTCCATTTCTCATCTATAAAATAGGTATGATAATAATTTCCATCAGGGATGTTGGAAGAATTAAGTGCAATGATATATGTAAACCCAGTGTTGACTAAACACTCAATAAACTAGGTAGCTGTTTACTGTCTTTCCCTAAGTAGAGTGTGATGCAATTGTTTAAGTCATTGAATGTTAAACCAAATTTCTATTTTAGCTCTGAATCTTGGAGAACATTTTTCTTTTTCTTTTCTTTTTTTCTTTGTCACCCAGGCTGGAATGCAGTGGCACAATCTTGGCTCACTGCAACCTCTGCCTCCTGGGTTCAAGTGATTCTCCTGCCTCAGCCTCCTGAGTAGCTGGGATTACAGGCACACACCAACACGCCTGGCTGATTTTGTATTTTTAGTAGAGACAGGGTTTCACCATGTTGATCAGGCTGGTCTTGAACTCCTGACCTTGTGATCCACCCAACTCAGTCTCCCAAAGTGCTAGGATTGCAGGCATGAGCCACAGCACCCTGCCAAAAGTTCCTAATTAGTCTAATTACTTATTTGTAGTCATGTGATGATATACCTATGACTCCAATCCAATTAATTTGGGGTGGATATCTCATCAATGCCCCAAAATAGAGACAAAGAGGCTTTTAAAAATAATTTTGATTACAAAAAACTCATAGCACATATCAGTGGGTTGAGAATATTTCAACTGAAAGCAAGGCTCACCGAGTCACATTTTGAGAAAACAGCCACTATCTGTGCCACATATTGTGACTGCCTCTGATACTGTCAGGCCGTGTTGGTGGCAAACCAGGCTTCGAATTCTGAAGTTCTCAAGGAGCTAAATCCAATGGGTGTTCCACCAACAAAGAGGATCTCTCATCCTCCGATGATGTTAAACTTCAAAACATGTGTGTAAAAATCTGACAAAGAGTACCATTTTTTTCCATTTTTAAAAATAGCCAGCAAGGCAATTTACCCACCAAAGACTATTCTGTTCATGTTGTTCCTTCTACTTTTACTGCATATGCCCATATGCACGTTAACCATTTATTTTAAGTTGACATAGCTAGCAGCTAGTGATCATCCTAAAAAGCACATACGTGACCTGTTAGCTATTCTCAACAGATATATCACTCTCCGGTTTTCTGGTTCTGTTTTGGTAAAAGAAGAATCCATGAAATGAGAGGCTGAAAATAAGTCCTTCTTGCTTTGCTGTGAGATCTTAAGAGAAGCCACTGGCCAAGGCAGGCAGACAGATGACAGCTGCCTTATATTCCAGCAATCCTGATCTGCTTCCAAAGATTCAGAAAACTCCAAGCATGAGCCGTGTTTTACTTAGCATCTCGTATCATCACAAGTATGTTTTCAATCACTCACCAGTTTTCAAAGGGTAATTGCTTTTTTATATCGCCTGAATATATCATGTATGTGTCTTTTCTCAAGCTTTTGTGGATTTTATTTTTTGCAATAATGCTCATAAGCTTGTTACCAGGGAGTTGAAATCTTAAACATTACCACATGTCTAAATATGACAGATTGAATTAGAGGAAATGTAAAGAGTTGCATGACTCAGTGTTAACAATAAAGAACTTTTAAATAGCATTGTAAAGAACCATACTGTAGGAATTGTCATAAAGCACTAGGGTGCAAATATTTCAACATCGTTACTTCAGATAATTGCCCTTTTTGAAAATTTCAAAGGAAGTTTAATTTAGCTGAACTCAACTTACCCAACCTTCTTTTATTTCTCAGAGCATGTGTTCTGCAGACATGAGTGACAAATCTAAATCCTGGGAGCTAAGCCAATATTACATTTGCAATTCGTAAAATTTAAACCATCTCTGTGAAGATACTTTTAAGTCAATGTCCAGAATATGTTAGGGTTTAATTTCTATATAACTTTAGACTTGTGGATTAATGATTATTTTTACAATAGCCTTTGCTATTTGTGCAACATAGCCACATTGTTTTGCAGCTTAGGAAAAATCATCTTAAAAGTAGATTTTTTTTTTTTTTGACAGGGTCTCACTCTGTTTCCCAGGCTGAAGTGCGGTGGTGTGATCCTGGCTTGCTGCAGCCTTGACCTCCAGCTTTCTAGCAATTCTCCTACCTCAACCTTTGGAGCAACTGGGACTACAGGTGCGTGCCACCATGCCGGGCTAATTTTTGTTTTTGTTTTGTTTTGTTGTAGAGACAAGGTTTTGCCATGTTGCCGGGGTTGATCGTGAACTCCTGGGCTCAAGTCATTGGCCCACCTCAGCCTCTCAAAGGGCTGGAATTACAGGCGTGAGACACTGCGCCTGGCCTAAAAGTTGATTTGTTTTTATGATAAAATATTGTGCTCTAGAGTGAATTTGGGAGGTGGAAGTTGTTTAGTCAGGACTTTGAGTCTTGCCAGGTGTAAGTCTGTTTCACGTTCTGAAGATAACAGGAATGGCTGTTACAAATGTGTGATCAGTGATGCTTCTAGAATCTTCAGCTATTAAAGGCAGCCTGGTGGAGGAATAAGTGCTAGAAGTTCTGGGCCAAAGTCAGCATAGAATAGAAAATATTTTAATATTTCTCTTTGCATTGAGATGGGTATTATATGTTGTTGACAATATTTAGGTATATGCATCAAAATACAATGATCTTATAATAGAGATTAGGGTTTGTTATTTTCATATACATTCTATAATTTGATCCATGTAGAACAAATAATATTAATTTTATTTGTTCAATGACAAAATTAAATAAAGCCCAGAGAACATTGCTAGAAAATGATGCCACCTACAGCAAGCAACAGGTCAAAGAAGTCACACATTCCTGCTCTTCAAAATAATGCCTGTCGGTCACTTGTCAATTATCAGTGGTTTGAGGGAGAAAGTAAAGGGATCCAAGCATCCTTTTTATAAGGGGAGCAGTCTCCTCTGTTTTCCCCCCCAAGATACGATCTTTCTAGAAATGCAATCCTACAGAGTAAACATTTGAGAGAAATTATCTTTCATATCATTCCACATGAAATATAAGAAAGTAGATTAGCCTGCTTTTCTGAAGTCATAAATGCTACTAATCTTATATTATACAAACAGAAATATCTCCTATTAAATGGTCTTATTAAAATTTACTGACCATAAAGCACATCAGTCCTTTTTTTTCCCCATGACCCTTGGTGGGGGCTGAGGAAGACTTGTGAGCCTGGCTCTTCATCTCTTCTTCCAGGGACTTCCCTGTGTCTGCTGAATAGGCACAAGTCCTGGGAAAGTGGTGCACCATCACAGAAAGGACAGAGTTCTTTCCAAAGCCCAAGGAACAGCTGCCAATAAGAGCAGCAACTTAGGGGAGATCCCAGGGCAAACAGATGCATGGTGACTCAAGGGCTGACTGAGACCCAAGAGGTTTCTCCCCAATTGAACACGTTCGCAGGAATTCATGAGGTCAAATCATCGTGCCTTAATTTGACACAACATCATGTCTTTAATGACAAGTAGAAAGTTAAACAAAAACTCCCCCAGACCATCTGGCCTTCTACCTCTAACCCAGGAGAAGGTCCCATTTAACCTTTCTAAAGGCACAATTGTTATTCACTAAACATAGTTTTCATCTAAATTCTTGATGGTGACTAAAGCAAAGATGAGTAATGCATGCAAATCCATTTCTGTAAAGTGCTATACAAAGTTTATTATTTTTCTTGATTTAACTCCTTTAAAAATAAAACAGAAAACATAACCAACGCTTTCCTAAGTGCACAAGCACATGAGGTCACGCTTCCACTCCGTATTGTGATTAGACGTGGGGAAGGGGGAGATGAGGACACAAAGAAGAAGAGGAAAGAGTCAACAATAAGCAAATAATAAGAGAGTAAAAATTTTTATATTACTTTTTTTGTATTAAAATTTTTATATTAAAATTTTATATTTAAGATTCATATATAACATCTTGCCTTTCCTTTAGGCTTCAAATTTTATTAAGTCTTCAAATGATTTGTTAGTCTAACTCTTATATTTTAAGATATTCTTCTTCTTATATAATGAGAAAAGTCTGGCAGAGTGAATATTGTTCTCTGAGATGTAAGAGCTTACAGAAGAGTTGTATACCTCTCAGGGTCAACTTCATGGTCTCACAACTCATAGCCATCCAGGACCCCATGCTTGAGAGGGCCCACACTTGCTTTGATGTTCTGTTGTCTCAGTCTTTCCATTCTTAATAATTCATGAACCAGGTGCCCTGCATTTTCACTTGGACTGGGCAGCACAGATTGTGCAGCTGGTCCTGGATATCAAGCCAAGCCCTAGGCTACAGCCTCTATAGCCTCATTTAACAAAAACTGTGTGAATGTGTGTGTGTGTGTGCTCTCCAATCTTCGAAAACAGTGTTAGAATCATTTCTAAAAAGGATGTTTATATTTAGAAATTATAACCTTCTCAATGTACCTGCTTCTTCTTGGAAATATTTCATGTCATTCTTAATCAAAATATTTTCTCTTCATCTAAATTTTATTGGGTAAAGAGAAAGTACATGAGAAAAATATGTAAATGAAAAACCAACTATTTTTTATTATCAATAATTTTGAAATGCAGATAGAAATAAGTGAATAGGGATACATCTAGAATTTTCAGCTCTTAGGGCACCTGGAGGAGGAACATCCTTATATTCCCTCAGGAATACTCACAGGTCCTGGCCTGAAGCAAGAAGAACATCAGTAATTTAAAGATTTCCTTACATTTATCACCTACATCATGTAACGCTTTACCTCAACATCTGTCCACAAACCAGTTTTCTTGCTCCCAATTCCCATGTTTATTTCTTGGTCTTTCATATTTTAATTTCTCACTATGAGAATTGTTCATCATGGAAACGTTTGCATTCCCTTACTCACTTGGCCTTTGCTGGTAGTCTGGACTTAAGCAGCTGTGTACTCATCTTCTCAGAGATTGATTTTAATATTCCAAGCATTTTTTAGTTTCAAATCAAGTGGGATGAGTTGAATTGTGTCCTGCCCTTCAAAAATTAGATATGTTGGGCTAGACATGTGCTGTAGTTCCGGCTACTCAGGAGGCTGAGCCCAGAAGTTCAAGGCTGCAGTGTGCTGTGATGGGATCTGTGAATAGCCACTGTGTTCCAGCCTGGGTATCTAGCAAGACCCCGTCTCTGGCAAAAATGAAAAAATAGATATGTTGGAATCCTAAATCTCAGTACCTCAGAATGTAGCCTTATTTGCAGATATGGTCTTTACAGAGGTAATCAATTTAAAATGAGGTCTTTAGAACGGACTGTAATCCAACATGACTACTGTATTTATAAAAAGGGGACTTTTGAACACAGAGACAGACATACAGAAGGACAATGAAGAAACACAGACAAAGAGAAGATATCTTGGCTGTCTGTAAGTCAAAGAGAGAGTTCTGGACCAGATTCTTCCCTCAGAACCCTTGAAAGTAACCAATCCCACCAGCAACTTGATTTTGGACTTCTCATCTCCAGAACTGTGAGACAATTAATTTCTGTTGTTTAAGTTTGTGATACTTTGTTACAACAGACCCAGCAAACTAATGTATCAAACATATTAAAAATCTTTACCGCATACATTTGTGGTATCCTAAGGTGATGGTTCTTAATTATGACATCTCAACACACTGGTGTATGAGAGCAGTGTGGGAGGTTTATTATACATCATTGTTCTAACTATTAATAGTTACAGTAAGAACATATCTTTTAAGAATTTTTTGTCTTATGTATAGGAATTGGTTAAGACTCTCTCTGTAATAAAATGCATGACTCTCATTCATTTAAATTTTGATATGTTTCCTTGAAATTCATAAAATAGAAAGATAGCTAACGTGCTTGGGAAAAAACACCCTGGTTAGGCTTAGTAAAATGTTTAGCACATGTGATTGCCATCTGTACTGTGGGGCTGGGAAAAATATTTGCAACTCCTCTCCATAAGACCAACTATTAAACTCTAACCGCTCTCACAATAGACCCATTTTGAAAGAAGCTGCCTCACCTGTAATTCTATTTTCTACATGATTTGTATGTTAGTCAGGACATTATTTCTCTCTTCCATACTATCATTATGGAATTTGCACCAACACAGCTATATCTACTTGATTTTTACTAGGATGCAATAGTCAAAAAAGGAGACACTTATCCTAACCATTACTACATAACGATATTAGATTTATTTTTACTAAATTAACAAACTCATTCAGAATCATAAAGCTGGTGGTCAGACACCACCATTTATTTTTATATTTCCAAATTCTATAGATATCATTTTCATAAAAATAATGAATGAACATACAATTTTATATTTTCTCCGGGTTAATGTTGGATCACTGATAATTACTGAAATTAATCAGAGCTAAATATTTAGGAACTTATCTGATCTTCAAAGGCACTTACTAGTGACATTTATGTAAATATTAGAAAACTAAGCAAAAGTATTTCAAAGAGGTTCTCTCCAAACGACAGTGTCTAATATAGCTTAATTACTCTTGTCCAGTGCTGTAGGTGTTCTTTAGAGTTATTTTAAACAATCATTTTGCAACGTCTTTTGACTAAAGACTCACATTCACAGTAACATGCAATGTTCTGAATACTCGGCACTTTTTGGTCTTTTCATCATTTTTGCAGAATACTGAATAAAACATTGTTTCATAAAAATCTTTTACTTCAGGTATAAAACTAAAAATTATTTTAATTTTTAAACTAAAAAATATTATTTGAAGTAAAAATTGAATTTTACTTCAATTTCCTTTTCAGTAACATTCATATTATATAAAAGAAAATTGCAACTTTCCACATTGATCCTATAAAGGCACATAATTTAATTATTTTGAAATTATTTCATAAAAGGTAAATTTCAGACAAACTTTTAATGACCAAGTATGTTGGTTCAGTGACAGTTTATATTAAAATGTAGGTTAAATGTTAACATGTTTTAGCAATCAAAATTATGCTAAACTCCTTTTGTAACTTAATATAAATTCTGATGTTTTTTAATTTTGGAGGCTTATATTGATGTCTTATATTTTCTAAAATATCACGTGTGAGAGAATGCAAAAATTTCTTTACCCCATCCCACTTTGATGTAGCTACTCTTTATTGCCAATAAATGAAAACCAGATTGGATATAATACTGTATTTTGCCTTAAAAAGTGGTTATTTTTTGGAAGCTGTAAAACCATCTTATCATTATGCAAAAGATTTTTTACTAAAGGAATACAACCTATAGATAAGGCAAAGATCACTGAGGCAAATTTGTAGAATTGTTATTGCTTCTATGTTTGCCCTTAACATTCATATTCCAAGGTCAATGTTCCTTGTGCTTCCTGTCTTTCAGCAATGGTCAGTTATAAGTTTAAATTAAACAACTGGTGACTATAAAGCAAGATCATTAAAACCTGTGTGATTGGAGATGGAAAAAAAGGTGTTCAGCTGAGTCGTGGTTACAATCACCAGAACTCTCCTCCATCTTACCCTATTTAGTAGCTTCCAGAAGGCTCTCATGTGGTTCTGTGTTAAAGAAAATATATATTAAAATAACCTTAGTTACTTTAAGATTGGATTAAGAGAGCTATCTGGGTGTACATGTATCTGTGCCCCCCTCCTCCTCGGATGCCTTGAAATGAGAAATGTTATCTATATTTTTAAAAGGAAACGAACTGTTGAAAAGGGAATCTTCCTAGCAAACTGGAAGCCTTAAGAAGTTCCTGAAGTATAGAAGTTAAATAGAATTGGAATGACAGAGACACAGGACTAGAGGGCATCATCGCCCAAAACGCATACAGGAGACGACTGGCAAGCTGCTTTGGGGAGTGATCAGAATTGAAAATCAACCAGTATAAAGAGCAGGAGGGTTTTTCAGGGGCACTAGAAAAGGGTTAGCATCTGTGTGAGTCCTCGCAGAAGCAGTAGAATTTTTTCCTGTATTGAAATGGTGACCATGAGCACAGAAAATAGAGGAGTGCTATAGATAGCCAGTGATCCCAGTAAGAAATGACGCTGCCACGGCCTGAAGATGAGTCCTCAGAATATCCCAACAAGATCAGCAAGGCCATCCACAATCACCAGAGGCAAGGTCTGCAATCAGCTGGCACTCACTGATGGACGAACAGAGTTTCTTAGATACCAACATGAAACAGGAGGCAGGATTATATCATTCTTAAAGCAGGAGATAATGGATAGTATCCAAAACTGATAAACCAAAACCAGAGCCAAAAGCATATTATTGAAACTTGTGGTAACGAGCACTAGGATAACTGAGTACCCAATGAGAGCAGGAGATGGTTGCGTTTTATTCTATTAAGTTTGATCTTTGTTTTTGTTTTTCTTCTTGTTTTACAACGTATGTTAGAGAAAACTAGTAAATTATTAGTAAGATAATTCCTTGATCATGATGCTTACATGAAAAAATTCAATGAAAGTATTTTCATTACAATAGCTATACAATTTCAAAATAACTTAAAGAGGATTTTACAAAAAGTAGATAGACATATAATAAGAACCACAGTACTTAGCATGAAAGTAGATTTGAATACATTAGGAAAAAAACACATTACTACACGGGAATAAGCAATCACACAAATGTTAGTTTTTCCAGGATTAATCTTACAAATTCACAAAAATTCCATGAAGATTTAAAATACTGAAACCTGAGAAGGTTGTTCTTGAGTTTATGTGATAGATAGGTGCAAGACTAGCTGACTGTTCTTTCCCCAAAGGAACGCAGAAGAGAACTTTCCCTACAGAGGACAAAATATAGATAAAATTGTAGAAATTATGAGAGTGATAATGACACACAAATAGATAATCAGATCAATGGAATGGAGTCCAATGACAGGCCCAAGTATGGTTATGACTTATATGAGCAAAGAAGCATTCCTCCCCAGTAGAGGAAAGAACCATCTGTAAATCATGTTGGGGCAATGAGTGATCTATTGTTTAAAAAAAAAATTCACTTCATGCCATATATAAATGTTTTATATTACGTAGGAAACAAAAACTACTTTTACAAATAAAACTATAAAAGTATTAGAAGACAACACGATAGTTTTTCTTTATTATTGGTTTTTGGGGGGTAGACATAAATCTCAAGTATCAAAAAGAAAAACATGAAGCAGTGAGCATATGCTTATGTTGAGAAAAGGGAGTAAGATTAGGGTGGCAGATTACATATGCATATTCCATACATACATATGTTTATCTTTTACAACCATAATAAATTTATTTATTAACTATGTTTAATTTATTAAATATAGAACCAACGACAACTCACAACTAGGAACATCTCACAACTGTCTGTATGAATCCCTGGACCACGCTTGAGAATCCTGATTGTTAATCACTGCATTAAACCAGCCAAATTTCCTGCAGCAATGGGATGAGCCCTGCTCCCTGGGTAAGGCCGGTGTGGATGAAGAAGTGGTCAGAGACTGCATAGGCTATAGTTTAATCTCGAATCACTTTATTACACATAAAATACAGAAAAGTCATCAGAAATTTGCTTGCCCTAAGTAGCAAGATAATTTTGCAAGGAAATTTTCTGTTTACTGGCATTATAGTCACAAATTTATCTTTGGCTCTTTTCAGCTTCTTCTATTTTTTTTTTTTTTTCATTCTTTCTCTCTCTCTCTCTCTCTCTTTTTTTTTTTTTTTGGAAACTTTCTTCATCCATAATGTTCTTTCTTTACAATTTCTGAACCCTATAATATTGTAACTCCTCACAACCCACAGATGACTTCAACCCGGTTCTGCTTTACCTGAAGATTTCAACTTTCCCAGTCAACATTCCCTTTTAACTAGTTCTGTCTGTTCTTACTATTATATTAAAATCTTATCTAATTGAAATACCAATAAGATGTGAAAACCGACACATCACCGGTGACATTTGCATTAAAAAAGGAGTGTGTTACCCCCCAGTACAATCTCTAATTAATGGGTTGTCTGGCCAAATCTTGTCAAACAATATGTTTCTTATTTTTCCCCCTTTTTGTCATAACAACAACAGAAAAAAATTGTCAACACTATTCTAATGCGCTTCTGAAAGGCCCACAACCTAGCATGCTAACTATACAGGCAGCATTTGACTGAGAGCTTCAATATTGCCGTGATGACTCCAGCAGGGAAAGATGAAATTAAGTTGAGTTCCATGTCATTGTTTTCTTGTCCTCTATGACCACCCAGATGTTTGAAAACTGATCATCACGGACAGTTTTAACGTTTGATCTAGCAATTCTTTAGAAATCCATGGTATGCTGACAAAGTCCAGTTGGATGAATTGGCTTTCCTCTCATCTGAAATGCCTTAACATGATCTTTTATATTGAGAAAAAGTGCTGTAGTTTGTTGAAACTCCAAATAAAACTGAACTTTTTTTTGATATTCCTGTTCCATTCTAGGTTCCTGGTGGGAAGAGTCACATCTCATCTCCAGTAGCTTTCCTTTTGTAGGATGCTGCATAATTCTCAAATGGGTACGTTTTCCTCATTTGACTAGATACTAATTGTGTCCATCTTACTAACGAATTGCTGGACATTAACTTTCCCCAGAACATGGAACCTCAGCACAGCTTTTTCTCCATCCTGCCTTTAGTTCTGGGGAGGGCTAACAACAATACATGTAAAATTCTTAGCTCACTGTCTGAAACATAATAGATGCTAAAAGATTAGTGACAGTTATTGATTTTTACTGTTCATTTGCATGGCATAATCACCACTGAAGCAGCCCTTATTACGACAGTAAACATATACAGCGTGTTTATAAATGACACGACACTGCTAAGCATGTCCAAGGGGGTTAGCTTGTGAAATATATAGTACCTTAGGTTTCTCATTTCACATGTCAGAAAACTGAAGTTTTGAGAAGTTAAACAACTTATTCAAGTTCACACTGGAATTGCTGGAATGGAAGTCAAGCAGTCTGCCTCCAAGCATGGGCTCTACATCATGGAGTAAAATGAAGACTCCTGTTATTAGCATGATGTCATTATGGTGAGGAAGACTTATAGAAAACGTCAATAAAGGAGCTTAGTGGGGAACTAATTTCTCTATAAAGCATGACATTCTCTATTTGCCTTTTTCTATTTATTGTTATCAGCACTTGCCATAAAGCTATATTTTATCTTCAATGTATCTCCTTTTCTGTTGTCTATGATTAGGAATTTTCTTAGTTTTTAAGAGTCAGAACTCAGTTTTGGGAGAGATTGGGAATTAAAGAAATGAGAAATTATTTACTAGGGTCACTTGCAATAGGTCACTCTTCCATAGTCTTCAAAATCACTGGTCATGTCTACTAAGAATCATATGCAGCCTACAGACTTTCACAGCTGCCTAGATTTAGCTCCTTCTCCCTCTGCTGAACTCCTTTCAATTTCCCCACTTGATTGGTCTCACCTCTTCAGCCTGATTTTTTTTCTGCTCATTCAGGCACTGAATAGCTGTCTAGAAAGCCATTATCGGAGGCTTTCTCCCTTCTGCCAAGAAAAGGCTTCAATAGCAAAAAGCTCACATTGCTTTGGATTGCATGCACGCATGACATCCATAAATCATATAGAAATAATTTGGAAACGTGGCTGAGAGATGGTGCAGTGGCGATACAACACCTTTATGAAGACTATGACATGACCACCCAAGAAACTTGTTTATTCTTGTTACTACGACTACAAGATAATATTTTTTCTGGCTTTTACAAAGTGTATCAGATGACAGGAGAAAGCCTAAGTAAAATGCTGATAACAGCTGCTGCACTTTTTCTCTGGTATTTATTTACTAAATCATAGGTGTTCAAAACAAAAAGGACCTTGAAGGTTCGACTTGCGCATCTCCTTGTCTTAAGCATTTGTCTCCTTTAAAATAATTCCACAACCTCTTTCGTTTATCTATGTCAGTATTTACTACAGGGATTACTGTCACTTTTCATTAAGAAATATCAGTCACTATTTTAAATATACTTTAAACAGTAAACACTGGTCCGTAAAGCCTACCTCATCCACTAGGAAGGGTTCATTGCTCCTTGTCACATCATCCTGCATATCGTAAAAGTGGTTCTCAAACTTTAGTGAGAAACTTTCTACTTTCTACTCCAACTTTTTACTCCAACCTATAAAAAACCAGAATCTCAGTATGTTTAGTTTTGTCACTGTGGACTTATCAGAAGATGATAGTATCTGTTATTTTCCTGGAGCAAAAATTTAATACTACACTGTCTGCAGGGCTTGACACCAATTGGAAAATTACTTTGGAGAAAATGTGAAGTAGGAGGAACATTGCGTTTTTTCTTGTTTATTTCATTATTTTCTTCTTTATTTGGTTTATTTTTTTAGTTATTTTCTTCTTTTCTTCTTTAGTTTTTTTTCTTCATTCATTGATCAGACGAACATTCTGTTCTTCGTTATTATTATTATTATTATTATTTGTTTATTTATTTATTTTGAGATGGAGTCTTACTCTGTTGCTCAGGCTGGCGTGTAGTGGTGTGATCTCGGCTTGCTGCAACCTCTGCCTCCCAGGTTCAAGCAATTCTCTTGCCTCAGCCTCCCAAGTAGCTGGGATTATAGGCATGCGCCACTACACCCAGCTAATTTTTGTATTTTTAGTAGAGATGAGGCTTTGCCATGTTGGCCAGGCAAAGCCTCAAGCAATCCACCCGCCTCAGCCTCCCAAAGTGCTGGAATTACAGGTGTGAGCCACTGCCCTTGGACCTTTATTATTATTTTTAGTTGGAGCAGTTGTAGCTGTTCTAGACTGTTCTGGGTTTCTCCAATATTAAGACTTTTGATGCCCATTACTGGCAGATGGTGCTGTTTCTATCAAACTAATGGGCATCAGCTACTTGGGGATGCCTCTTTAAATTACTCCTTTGTACTTATTTCATGGAAGGTAGATCTTAAAGGAGCTTTTCTTTTTTTAAAGCAGACCACCAGGTTTTATGTCTTACTAAATTGAGTATAATGTCTAACACTAAATGTAAAGTTAATTAAGCTGTGCTTAACATGATCCTATCCCCTTCATCTGTACAGTGAAAAGGTTGGCGTAGAAGCTGTCTGAATCTATAAAATCAAAAAAGGATCAAAGTAGAGACACAAATTTCTCTGAACTTGAAATGGAAATGAGTATGCTGCCAGCATCTATTCATCTGCCTAAAACCAAGTAAATCATTTCAGAAGAAGTTTTCAGCAGTCTATCAAAGTGACAGGAGTGGTGAAGTAGTAAGGTAGAAACACATCGACAACTTTATTCCTATTGACTGGATAAATAATCTTCATCACTCAAAGTGATGAAACACATCAAAAACAGAAGCAAAATGTTCACGTTTCAGTCTGTGAGTAGGGCTTGAATCCCACAGGAGGAATTAAAAAAAAAAATGTGAACACTGGGTGGATAATATCACAATACTATTTAGTCATTATTCTTTAAAGTGTTAGGCCCCTTCCAGAGATGTTTGACTAATTTGTTGCTTGTCTACATAGAGTGAATGCAAATTTTGCGTGAATACACTAAATAGGCATCAAATATGGCTCAAGTAGTGTGCTCGTTGTTTTACATATATATTCTCCTTTAATTTACCCAACAATATTGTGACATATTATCATTATTTTAAAAACGAGAAAACTTAAAGTTAATAGGGATTAAAAAATAATTTTCCAACTCTCCAGAACGAGCAGGTAGTGAGATCACAATTCAAATCTTTATCTGTCAAACCCAAAGCCCATATTCTAAATCACTTACAATGAGTAAAAGGGGCTTCTTAAAACTTTATATGTAAGAATATAATCTTAAATGAGAAAACAAACTAGGTTTTAAGCCATGTGCTGTGACTTTTCTGACACAATGTGGTTATAATTTTTTTCCACTTGACAAAAAAGAACCAGCATTAGACTAGTCGTGCTTGGGGTACAGAATATGAGCATGTTTTGACTTAAAATGTACAATAAATAATGAACAACTAATAGTAGACACTGCAACCTGATCACAGAAAACTTTTTGTTTTTAATTTCTCTTGGTAGTCAGTCTTTGTGAATGTGGATTTAAGCCACCAAATCCTTTACTGTGTATTACTGAAACATAAGGCAAGGAGAAAGAATTCCCATTTCTGATATAACAGCCTTGGATAAAAGAGGCTAGTGACAGGCCTTAATATGAGTGTTCCATAACCTTTTGTGTCATGAATCCCTCTGTAGTCTGAAGAAGCTTTGGAACTCTTCTCAGAATGATGTTTATAAATGCATAAAATAATATACATAGAATTCCTAAGGAAACCAATTGTATTGAAATTTAGTCATCAAGATTTTTTTTTTAATGTAGTACAGTGATATATGACCTTTTCTATTAATGTGTTAAGTAACGAGATCTGTGGCGGGTATAATAACTGCTTGCATTTGAAGTAGGGGTGAATGCAAAATGTATTGAAAGATCTGCAATAACTGTAATGAGATATGAAAAAAATATGTGATTTCTCTTGGTGAGAAAGTTGCATGTACTGCTAGTAACCATGTGATATGGTGCCTACCTTCATATATGGAAGAAATGCTAATTTTGTTCTTAGAGTTCAACAAAAATAAATACATACTTTTTTCCTGCTCAAGTTCACCCAGAGGTTTAAAGGATTTTATATTAGAACCTCTTTTCTAAAGAATAAGAGCTGGAGGATGAGGTGGTAATAGGAAGAAGTACCTGTAGAAATTTGAGACCCGGTCAGAGACTGGGGCTACTGTGATGCATCTTTTGCTTGTGCAATTGCTTTTGAAAGTTACCTTATTTGGGGGGAAAATAATAAAAGATGTTTAGAAGAAAGTGCTTGGCTACTTTGATATTTTAATATTTTCCCTATAGCAACAAATACAAGTAGGCCATTCTCTCTTTAAGTGCTTGATACGCACAATATCAAAACTGGGTGACTGAGATTTACAATGGATTTTCTATCCCACTGGCCAACAAATAATCATAGCAATATGGTGTAACTGGTATAAAATAAGAGTAGATTAGTCAAAAATAAAAATAAATAAATGAGTAAATAAGTGGGAGAGATGGAAAAGCTCCGCGTTACATAAAATGCCAACTAATAATGTAGGAAGAAAGAATGATACAGTTAAAAAAACCCCACTTTGCAACCAATAGTAATAACTGATTCAGGCAAGAATCATCAGTGGATGAATAGAAAGGAAAACCTTTACTGTCTCATAAATTACTTATCAATTACAAAGAGTTAAAGATAGTAACTTTATCATATTAAAGCTTGAAGGACGCCACCATAGCCAACATCACCAGTGATGGACCAATCTGATATTGTACACCTCATAATGTGATACAATTAGGACTCATTGTAAAACATCAGAAAGATCCAAATTGAGGGGCATTTTCACAAACAACTGGTCTTTACTTTTGTTTCTTTCTTCCTTCCCTCTTCCTTCCCTCTTTCTTCCACCCTCAATGTTGAATCCTAGGATGAGATTTATTTTCTTCAAAGCAAATAAAAGATAGTATGCCATTGCCATCTGACGCTTATTTTATACACTAAACAAGACTAGTATGATTTGAGACAAAAAAACTTCTTTGTATGAGAAAGAGTTCTTGAAAATTTTAACATGAAAGCTGAGATTTAAACATATAATAAATATCTGGACGATTTGCATCAAAAGTTTCTGCTGTTGTGTAAGTTTTCTATCACTGCTATAACAAATTACCAAAATTTGGTGGGTTAAACCAACCCAGACATATTATTTTACAGTTCTGAAGGTCAGTTGTCCAACAGGAGTCTCATTAGGCTAAACTCAGGATGTCATCAGTCATTTCCGGAGGCTATGGGGGAAAATCAGTTTCCTTGCCTTATCAAGCTTCTAGAGATTATCCTATGGCTCATGACCCCTCTCCTCCACCTTCAAAGTCAGCCAGTCTCCTCAGCTTGTCATTGCTCTTGTTCTCCCTATTCTGTCTCCCTCTTCCACACTGAAAAACACCTGTAATGCTCTTGGGCCCGCCTAAGTAATCCAGTATAATCCCTCTATTTTAAGGTCAGTGGATTAGCAAATTCAATTCCATCCATAATCTTCCATTTTAAAGCATACTACTAGCAATATTGGAGGGTGTGGCCTCTAGAAATATAATAGAATCCAAACAATTAGGAGTGGTCATTAGGAGACTAAGCCTGGATGCCTCTTCAGTGGATGCCTCTCCTGTGGAGCTCCTTGGAGTTCATTAATCACACAATGAAGTAATACATTGAAATGAGATCCATTGAATGGAGTATCACAGCAGGTCTTGCTGCCAACTTTGAATGTTTTCACCAACTGTAGTTATTTTGCCCAATTGGAATGTCAACTCTTTTAACCTCCCCCATTGGAATTCTATGTATCCTTCCAGGCTCAACACAGGCCCCTTTTTATCATAAAACCTTTTTTAGTATTTTAACCGCAAGAGGTTCTCCCTTTTCCAAACTCCTATCAGATGTATGGTACGTATTTTATAATTTTGCTTTCAATTAGGTACTCCATTCTATTGCTTACTATTGTCTCATCATCATTGTCACCATCATTGCTCTCATTTATTAAGCCCTCATGATAGGTCAGTTTCTGCACTCAGTGCCTGATAAGGATTATCCGACTTAATTCTCATAAATGCCTCTCAGGGTAGTTATCATTATCTTTAACTTGCAGAAGATGAAATGTAGACTCAGAAGATCAAATCTGCGGCCCAAGTTCACAAGCCAGAAAGTAGATAAATACATATTATTTGAACCCAAAATCGTCTGACATGAGTTTGGTGCTTCAGACGATACTTGCTTTATTCTCAGATTATAAGCTTCTCCACAATGGGACTCCCTTATAATTTTTCTGAAATGCCCACAGCACCTAAGACAGACTTAGCTATACTGCAGGAGCCCCATAGTAGCACTGAATTTGACACAAATATGAACTTGAAGCAGAAGGATGCTATATGCAATGTAAGTTGCCCCAGCTTTGGTTCATTGCATGAGTGAAGCATTTGCACAGCAAGTTGAGGAACCTGTTTCAAAAGGTTTTATTCTGTGCCTGTGAGGATGCTCAGTAGGGTAGGAACATTTTGGGAATTCCCTTCACTGGTTTTGGAAAGATAACTATGGTAACGTGGGTCAGCGAGTCATCTAGCTGCAACAGTGTAGCCAGGAGAATACCAATGCCTCCAACCACAGCATTTACATCATTTCAACACCCAACCAGTTGCCACTAAAATAATTCCAAATAATTCCACTCAAAGGAGTGGTTGTGGTTATGTCCAAATCTCTGTGGGCCTGCTCCCTGCTCTCAGCCAGCCCTTTGGGGAAACTCAAGTGCTACTTCACAGAGCCCTGCCCTGGTATGAAATTCCAGAGCACTTACACTTGTGTTTAATGATAATAATTAAGGTTTACAAGAGCTCTTCAGTGCAGACAGATGATGTGTTTTGTTACCGATGCACTAACATATCATTTCTTAGACCAGAACATCCCCTAGCATAAAGTATTCCAAATGTGTGCCTTGTCCAGAAGGGCACAGATGCACCCAAACATCATATTTTTCATACACTCAGGTGCTTTGTGTTCAGCAGTTTCTGGGAGACAGATAAAAAGCCCTCCTGGAATCTGTGTGAACTGCAGGGGAGGAGCTGACTCATGGGGCTGTCCCCTAGGTCCTACTGCTTTAGGTGAATTGGCCCAGCTAAGGCTTGGAAAAGCAGATAATGTGATGTGATATGGGGAAGAAGGAAGTAGCCCTTGATCAAAAGCTGGCCCTTGGGCCAATATAAGGCTTGCAGAAAACCCCACACAACAGGGGTAGGCACCTGGGAATATGTCCCGGCCCTGCATATACATCCTGCTTTGTTTCTAAACACGATTCCTGGCACAGAATAGGTGTTTGCAGGTTGGGTAAAGAAGCCTTTCAGCTCTCTGGCATTGAATTCTCATTTATAATGAGCCTGTAGCTGGGGCCAGAATTAAGCAGGATTATAAGTTTCACAAACCCTTTAGAATTGTTCTTATTAACCCCTAGACTTCGCCCAG
Source organism: Colobus angolensis palliatus (assembly GCF_000951035.1). Taxonomy (NCBI): domain Eukaryota; kingdom Metazoa; phylum Chordata; class Mammalia; order Primates; family Cercopithecidae; genus Colobus; species Colobus angolensis. The sequence continues at coordinate 2,716,134 of NW_012115289.1, read as the reverse complement.
CCTACTTTGTTTTCATCTAACTCCTCATCCAACTCTCTAGGACTTGATGCAGTTCTCTCACGTGGCAGAATCCACCACTTTGGCCTCCAGACTGCTATCTCCCAGAGCCCTCCCTGGGTGATACTCGTTGCATTTTCCCATGTCCCACGTCCTCTGCATCCTTCTCTAGCTAGACCGCCAGGCTGACATCAGAGCTTTTCAACACACGTGCCTCTGCACAGCATTACAAACATGAAGGGTGATCTGAAATGGTCATCTCTCAGCTTTAGGGACAGGCAGGGCCTGGAACATGAAAGCACTCTTTCCTACATCCCCATCCCATTCAGCTTCTAGGCACACATGCCTTGGTCAATTGGACCCAGTAAGTCATATAACGAAAATCATTTTCTGAGTGCTATGTGTGAAAAGATTTCAAAGACCCTGGTAATATGTCAATATGATCAAGGAATGCAAATGGCTATCCACTGTGGTTTTTAATCACTGGTGTGCATCAAATTTACTGAATGATTTTTTTTTTAATGTGATGCCTTTTCCCTTGCACCTGAAAGTCTGATTTAGCTAATGTGGAAACTGAGAAATGCATTTGAACAAACTCTCCAAGCAATGTTTATGCACACTGTATTTGTCAAGATAGACTAGGCATTTGTAGCAAATAATCTTCAAATCTGGAGGATTTATATCTTGTTCATGGTGTATGTGTTTCCAACACATATTCTGTACCTGTACTGGATGAGGGGTGGAGGGAATCACTGAAAGTATGCAGATGACCTGGGGCTCCATCATCTTACAACAATTTCCTCCGGCAAGAGTCTGCAGACCTAGCAAAGGCAGGGGGAGAAAGAACTGGAGATTTGCAGTTGGACTTTTAATTGACTAGAACTGCTCACATCACCCTACTCAGGGGCCAGGGTTGAGATGTTGGGGAGCAGATGGAGATTCAGTGAGCAATGCCTCAAGATACACCATTGGTAGGGTATTTACTTTCTCCAGCAAGAGAATCTCTTTCTGACAGGGGCTACTGGAGACAATTCTGTAACTCCAAATGCCAACTTCTTGATCATGACGAGTAATGGAGGGCTAAGGGGGGATACAAAATGGAGAGTGCCCTTCTGGGTCATCCAAACTGTATCACTTGGTATCTTCCCCTGCTCAAGGTTGAATATGCCTACCTGCAGAAATGATATGTAAACATTAAAACATTTGTAGTGTTTTAGTTGGTAGTTATTTAAAATAATAATTTTATATTATTAATAAAATATATTAAATTTATTTTAAAATTTATTTATTAAAGATTTATGCAATTTATTTAAAATAACATTAAAATCCAAATAATTTTAATTTTAATAAAATTAAAACAAAACAACCATGAATGATATATAAAACACAAAACAAAAACAACCATGGATGATATATAAATAAGTATGGTTATGTCTTCATAACACTTTATTAAGGGACACTGAAATTTGAATTTTATACAGTTTTCCTATGTCATGAAATATTAATCTTTTTATTTGTTTCAACTATTTCAAAATGTGAGAGTCATTCTTACCTTGCAGGGTTACTAAAGCAGGCACCAGGCTGACTTTGACTTTTTAATCTACTGAACCCTCATCTTGTCAAATCCCCTCCCAATGCAGATGAAGAAACTGAGGTTCATGGAAGTAAACTGACTTTTTCAAAACCACAGAGAAAGTAAGAAGGATAGAGTCCTTCTAGAACTTTCCCCACTATTCCACACTCTATTTCTTCTCTAAGCATGAACATGAGCTAAGAGAAAGAGATGTTTCCTCTATGGAACCTAGGCATATTGGGAAATGAGGTGTGGGGAGTAGGTGGAGAGTCGGGACTGAGATGGGGGCTACAGTATAGGCAGCCAGCATACCACCCTCCTAGCTTAAATCAGGAAGAATTAGATACCCCGGATAGACCAATAACAAGCAGCGAGATTGAAATGGTAATTTAAAAATTATCAACAACAAAAAAAGTCCAGGACTAGATGGATTCACAGCAGAAATCTACCAGACATTCAAAGAAGAATTTGTACCAATCCTTTTTACACTATTCCACAAGATAGAGGAAGAGGGAATCCTCCCTAATTCTTTCTATGAAGCCAGCATCACCCTAATACTAAAACCAGGAAAGGACATAACCAAAAAAGAAAACTACAGACTGATATCCCTGATGAACATAGACGCTAAAATGCTTAACAGAATACTGGTTAACTGAATCCAACAACATATCGAAAAGATAATCCACCATGATCAAGTGGGTTTTATATCAGGGATGCAGGGATGGTTTAACATACGTAAGTCAATAAATGTGATACACCACATAAACAGAATTAAAAACAGAAATTATGTGATCATCTCAATAGGTGAAGAAAAAGCATTCAGCAAATCCAGCAACCCCTATGATTAAAATTCTCAGCACAATAGGCATACAAGCGTCATAGCTCAATGTAACAAAGGCCATCTATGACAAACCCAGAGCCAACATAATACTGAATGGGGAAAAGTTGAAAGCATTCACTCTGAGAACTGGAACAAGACAAGGATGCCCACTCTCACCACTTCTCTTCAACGTAGTACTGGAAGTCCTAGCCAGAGCAATCAGAGAAAAGAAAGAAATAAAGAGCATCTAGATCGGTAAACAGGAAGTGAAACTGTCACTGTTTGCTGATGATATGACACATCATATGAAAAAATGCTCAGTGTCACTAATGATCAGGGAAATGCAGATCAAAACTTGTTACCTCGAAATTCGGTTACCTCGAAAACCCTAAAGACTCCTCCAGAAAGCTACTAGAACTGATCAGAGAATTCAGCAAAGTTTCCAGATACAAGATGAATGTACACAAGTCAATAGCTCTTTTATATACCCACAGTGAGTAAGAGAAGAATCAAAGAACTCAACCCTTTTTACATTAGCTGCAAAAAAACAAAAGGAACATACCTACCCAAGGAGGCGAAAGACCTCTACAGGCAAACTACAAAACACTGCTGAAAGAAATCATAGACGACACAAACAAATGGAAACACATCCCATGCTCATGGATGGGTAGAATCAATATTGCAAAAATGGCCATACTGCCAAAAGCAATCTGCAGATTCAATGCAATCCCACCAAAATACCATCATCATTCTCCACAGAATTAGCAAAAAAATTTCTAAAAATTATATGGAACCAAAAAAGAGCCCACATAGCCAAAGCAAGACTAAGCAAAAAGAACAAATCTGGAGGCATCATACTACCTGATTTCAAACTATATTATAAGGCCATAGTCACCAAAACAGCATGGTACTGATATAAAAATAGGCATGTAGACCAATGAAACAGAATAGAGAACCCAGAAATAAACCCAAATACTTACAGCCAACTGATCTTTGACGAAGCAAACAAAAACATAAAGTGGGAAAAGGACACCCTTTTCAACAAATAGTGCTGGGATAATTGGCTAGCCACTTATCTCCATTCATGTAGGAGAATGAAACTGGATCCACACCTCTCACCTTATACAAAAATCAACTCAAATGGATTAAGCACTTAAATCTAAGACCTAAAACTATAAAAATCTAGAAGATAGCATTGGGATAACCCTTCTAGACATTGGCTTAGGAAAGGATTTCATGACCAAGAACCCAACAGCAAATGCAATAAAAACAAAGATAAATGGCTGGGACTTAGTTAAACTAAAGAGCTTTTGCATGGCAAAAGGTACCATCAGCAGAGTAAACAGACAACCCACAGAATGGGAGAAAAATCTTCACAGTGTATACATCTGACAAAGGACTAATATTCAGAATCTATAATGAACTCAAATAAATCAGTAAGAAAAAGGCAAACAATCCCATCAAAAAGTGGGCTAAGAATATGAATAGACAATTCTCAAAAGAAGATATACAAATGGCCAACAAACATGAAAAAATGCTCAATGTCACTAATGATCAGGGAAATGCAAATCAAAACCACAATGTGATACCACTTTACTCCTACAAGAATGGCCGTCATCAAAAAAATCAAAAACTAGCTGTTGCCATGGATGTGGTGATCAGGCACACTTCTATACTGCTGGTGGGAATGTAAACTAGTACAGCCACTATGGAAAACAGTGTAGAGATTCCTTGAAGAACTAAAAGTAGAACTACCATTTGATCCAGCAATCCCACTACTGGGTATCTACCCAGAAGAAAAGAAGTCATATGAAAAGGATACTTGTACACGCATGTTTATAGCAGCACAATTTGCAATCGCAAAATTGTGGAACCAACCCAAATGCCCATCAATCAATGACTGGATAAAGAAACTGAGATTTATATATACATCTTGCAGTTTCTCAGTAATAAAATGAATGAATTAATAGCATTTGCAGCGACCTGGATAAGATTGGAGACTATTATTCTAAGTGAAATAACTCAGGAATGAAAACCCAAACAACATATATTCTCACTGATATGTGGGAGCTAAGATATGAGGATGCAAAGGCATTAAAATGATATAATGGACTTTGGGAATTTGGGGGAAATTGTGGGAGGAGGGCGAGGGATAAAATACTACAAATATGGTGCAGTGTACACTGCTCAGGTGATAGTTGCACCAAAATCTCACAAATCACCAATAAAGAGCTTACTCATGTAACCAAACACCACCTGCACCCCACTAACCTATGGAAAAATAGAAAAATAAAAAAAAAATTTAAAGTGTCACGTGGCTATTCCATTACCTGCACTAGTGAATGAAAGTTTTTTTTTTTTAATTTGGGAATTAAGAACCCTAACATACTGCAAAACTATAACTTTCAAATTTGGAAGAGACAGTAGAGGTTATCAAACCTCATTTCCTGATGAGAAGAACTAGTTCTTAAATGGATTTTGATCATGACAGAACTACAACTAAAACCCAACCCAATTAAGGTCAGTGGTCTTTCTGCTACATTTCCTTCCATTATCCTTGAGACTTCCTTGGCATGACTTATAGGGTCAAAGGAAATTCATTATCTTTCACTTTTGAGAAAACACTACTTTTCTGCATAGCAAAGTCATCTACTCAGCTCAGGTAGTTCTCCACATCCTTATGGAGCCGCTTCTAATGCACTTAGAGATTCTGATAATGCAGCAAAAGACCCTTGATATCCACTGCCCAGCAGTAGCTAACATAATTCCTGGCAGTAGTAGATTCTCAATAAATGGTTGACAATAGATGGAATAATAAAGAATGTGAATTTCTGTGAGCTTCATGAACTATTTTCATGCATATTCATTAGGATAAGTTTGTCTGAACTAGCAAAATGAACTGAGGTTTCCATGGTAATCTTTTTTGCACTTAACAGCTATAACATATTGGGGGATTTTGTTTTTAATCCTTCAACAACTCTCCAAAGTTTAATATGCTATAATCTCTTTTGGGATCCAGACTGTTTTATTTGTCTCTTCAGATCTAGAACAGAACCTGGTACTTAATATATTCAAATTGAATGAATGAAGAACTGTCCGTCATCTTCCCCTCTCCATCTTCCACATCTTCGCCTTTCCTTTCTTCTCCACACACTTCCAGGGGCCCTCATTTGCTCCTTGTAGAGCTTGTATATGTCACAAAGCTGAGGACTCCCACAGTGTTTGCACATATATACAGGGCCCTGCACGCCACATGATAATTCAGACAGAGGACATGGAATCTGTGTCAGTGCAGCTAGCGCTAGTGCTGTGTTCAAAATGAGTCCTTGTAATTCTGCCCATAGCAAAGAGTGATGCAGCTGATATCAGCTGTGGCTTTGAGATCCTATGTTTTCTCCTGCTCTGTTCTCCCTCCTCCTCATCAGCCTCCTCCTCATTTTCTTCCTATGTCACTGCTGGTGCATGCATGCGTCATTGGCAATCTCTTGCTGTGGCTGGAACATCTCTTCATCTATGAATAGATTTTAACAGCCTCCTTCAAGCTTCCTCTCTTGGCTGAGTTGACTCAGCCACACTGGGAGTAGGGAATGCTTTGACTGACAGCTAGCTTTACCATCCCAAGGTGCCATGGTGTGGATATAAAAAGAGAGGTGCGAGAGGACCTAAGGATGTGGCTTAAAGGAAGCCCTCCGAAAAAATGAATCCATCATGGCAAACTAAGAGAAGTAAAAAAGGAATACAGGCAGCAGCTGGAGAGCTATAGTAGGTTGTTATGGATGAAGTGATAGTTTGGGATATGAAATTAGTGATTTAAAAAAAAGACATCTCTCAGATTTGGCTTTGATCTAAAGATTAAAAAGAAATTGCTTCCCTTGAGAAAGGATATTTAGGGAGCCAATTTGCAAGTAGCCAAGCTGGAGGAAAGAGGATTTCCAGAAGGCAAATCCAGGTCATCTGTTTAGAATTGATGGGTGCTTATTGTCTCTCACACTGAATTCACAGTACTGCCTTTAATTAGTAACAGGAACACAGTCATAGCAGCCGCCAGCTGCAAAACCTGCCTCTGTGGGCTTTCAGAGACAAGAGGGACCATTTCTGGCTCAGGCAGACACAGCTGCTTCACGCACCCAGAATGTGTGGGAACAAACCCGGCTTGAGCCTTATGTAGGATAAAACCAGCCAAAGAGGTTTTTCCAGATAGAGGTAACCTCATGGCTGTTTATTAATAGGACAATGGATTCACCCTATAGAAATGTTTGGTGGTGTCTGCTTAATTGTTCTCAGGCAGTTATTACTGCAATTAGGGGCCTGTGACATTGCAAAACCTCGTCTAGACTAGTACATATTAAAAAGAACTTGTTTGTGATTGCTTTTTGTTGGAGAGAGCAGATAAACAGTTTGCCTTGGAGTCTCACGCACGTGTGTACTCAGTCTCTCTTTCTCTCTCTCTAAACTATAGCTTTTGCGGATTTTCATGCAAGTGAAGTATTTTGAGTGGCACAACCAGCATGCAAATACATGCTTCCTTCAGATCACTCACCCTTAATTCCAACATACAACATCTGTCTTAGCTGGCATTCCTGTAAGCAATGACTATTAAGGTTTCAGTTTTTATTTTTTTTTAATCTGGAGGCTTTGCCCAAGCTACAATGAGAGGAGCAGCTTCAGAAAGAGAAGGGAAGACACTCATTTCCAAAATATCACAACCTCCAGGAAACTTTATAATTAGAGCTTCAATCCTCTTGAAATCCCCTCTGCCTCAGATATTAGGAATCTGCACTGCTGGAGTTTTCTTCTATCACTTACAGCAAGCCTTCTTTTTCTCATCATCATCATCTACAACCAGGTGTATCTTTAATGCCCCCATCTTTCCAAAGTCAGTGTTAGGTGGAGAATTACTATTCACCTTCTTTAACCTATGCTGATTTTTTTCTTCTTTGAGATATTACAGCATTTTACCTTTCTGCCATTCATTTGTGTCCTTAACTATGTGAATCTTTGGGTTGTTACTGAACAGTTTGATGGGTGTACATTATCTTCTCAATGACATGCTAAGTCCTTGGCCACAGTGACATAATCAGGAGTGTCTGGCAGCAACAACAGATTCCTATATAGGAGGCCTTTAAGAAATATTGGTAGTTTGAGAATGCCTTTTAACTTTTTATTTAGCAGTTTTTGATTTATGAAAAATTGAGTGGGAAGTACAGAGTTCCCATATCCTCCACCCCAACCCACCAGTCCGCTCCTCCCAGCTTCCCCTATTACTGACATCTTGCATTAGTGAGGTATATTTGTTGCATTTGATAAGCCTGTATTGATGCATTATTATTAAGTCCATATTTTATGCTATTTTCACTTTTGGTGGGGTACATTCTATGGGTTTTGACAACATGTAATATCATGTATCCACCATCACAGTATCAAACAGAATAGTTTCACTGCTCCAGATCCCCAGAGCTCCACCTGTTTATGTCCCCCAACACGCACATGTATATATCAAACCCCTGGAAACCACTTATCGTTTTACTGTATCTGTAGTTTTGTTTTTCCCAGAATGTCATATGGTTAGAATCACATACTATGTAGCCTTTTCAGATTGGCTTCTTTCACTTAGCAATATTCATTTAAGCTTCTCCCATGTCTTTGTGGCTTGACAACTCATCTCTTTTTATTGCTGAATAATATTCCACTGTCTGGATTACTACAGTTTATCTATTCACCTATTGGAGGACATTTTTGTTACTTCTTTATTTTGGCAATTATGAATAAAGCTACTATAAACATCCATATGCAAGCTTTTGTATGGACATAAGTTTTCAACTCATTTGGATAGATACCAAAAAGTGCAACTGCTGGATCATATGGTATGTTCAGTTTTTTAGGAAACTACCAAACTGTCTTCCAAAGTGGCTATACTGTTTTGCATTCCCAACAGCAATGGGTGAGAATTCCAGTTGCTTTGATGATTTTTTGAGCCTAGGTTTTGGTAAGTGGAAAATATAAAGAAGATACGTTTATGGGGTGGGATTCATTCAGAGCCATACACTCCTACCCTTGGACTGTCCTGCAGTAAACAGTGAGGGGTGGTGGACAGTGAGTGGATATAGAAAAAGCAAACCTTGGTGATATCGTCACCCTGCTACTTCTCAGCTATGTGGTCAAAATAAGTTACTTAGTCAATCTGAGCCTGGTTTTCTCTTATTTAGACGGAGACAATAGCACTAACTTCCTCAGACTCTAGCAACTACTAAATAAGATAACGCACTAGCATAATCTTGAACACACAATGGATACTCAATAACAGTGTATCCATTTGAAAAATAGGAACTAAGCTAATTTTCACCAGAATTTTTGTGACAATGTGATAACCTGCATCCACTCCCTCTACTCCAGGTTCCTTTATTATTATCCTAAAGTCCTGTGACTAAAACATGAAAATGACCTCAGAAATCTTAATGAGAGCAGAATTTCCTAGTTGCTATTTCCACCTGGTGAAAAATTAAGAAACTAGAAATGTCACTCAGACTTATGAGAATCTTGACTTATGAGAATCCTTGACTTATGAGAATCTCAGACTCTTGAACACAGGGCTGCAGACCTCCAAGGGCTCTCCCTAGTCAGCCACATCTTGGAAGATAAGACCACCCATGCGAGTGGATCAGTGCAAGTTGTCCCCTTTGATTCTTCTCCACTAGAGTTTCACTGACCCTGTACCTTTCCTTTGAGAACAATTATTAGCAGCATTGTGCAACCATGGCTGAACTGCAGCCTTGAAAGAGGTTAAAAACTGCAATCAACCCGGTGACATTTTCACTCATCTTCCTATAATTATCATGGGAGATGTCACTGTCCAGTGAGACTCTTATGCAATGCTCATGTGGTAGACCATATTTTCTATACTTTGCATTGCTTTTGCTGTTTACATGAGGGCAGGTATGTGTGTGTTGCCTGCAGCCTAATTGATTTTAAACCATTTTAAGGCCGGGAGCAGTGGCTCACATTTGTAATTCCAGCAGGCATTTTGGGAGGCCGAGGTGGGCAGATCACGAGGTCAAGAGATTGAGACCTTCCTGGCCAACATGGTGAAACCCCATATCTACTAAAAATACAAAAATTAGCTGGACGTGGTGGCAAGTGCCTGTAGTCCCAGCTACTTGGGAGGCTGAGGCAGGAGAATTGGTTGAACCTGGGAGGTGGGGATTCCAGTGAGCTGAGATCATGCCACTGCACTCCAGCCTAGTGACAGAGTGAGACTGTCTAAAAAAAAAAAAAAAAAAAAAAAAAAATTAAGTATATTTCAGATCCTGCTTCTCTGGCCCTGAGCTAATAGTCACCATTGGTCTACCAGTTGAATGTAAAGGGTGAAAGATTCAAAGCACACAAACAGTCTTTGGCTCTTAGCCTCAGCAGCTAGCCTCATAAGATTATCTTGACCTGTTGATTTCCAATTGAGGACGAGAGGAAGAAAAGTAAATATAATAATTGTGTTTCATTGTGCAAGTGAGCCAGGTTTTTATACTGGTCATTAAAATATATCGGAACAGTCTTTCCACTATTGTTTAGCTACTACCATATGCACAGCGTTGTACTGAGTGGGAAATGCTGAAGAAAGACCAGGAGGAATTAAGACTCCAAGATTAAAAAGTCATGATTTCGGGAGGGATTGCATTAGGGAGTTATACCTGATATAAATGATGAATTGATGGGTGCTGACGAGTTGATGGGTGCAGCACACCAACATGGCACAAGTATACATATGTAACAAACCTGCACATTATGCACATGTACCCTAGAACTTAAAGTATAATAAAAATTAAAAAATAAAAATAAAAAATAAAAAATAAAAAGTCATGATTTCTCCACTTTCAAGGGTTTATTCCTGTGAATAATTATGGTTCAGTGACTAAAGGGGAAACATGTTGATGGGCCCCTGTTAGCAAATAATTATTGACATATTCCAGCCCAGCTTTCCCTTAGTCTGTACAAAGATGTAGCATTATGATTGACCCTACAACAGGGGAGCTACGGAAGTAAGGTTACTTCAGAAATACTTTCAGTAGCAGGAGAATGTGAGCTTTGACATTTTAAAAAATCTGTATTAAGTCTACAAAGGCCAGTAAGTAGAAATTATACTTCAGGCTATAGAGTGTGAAAGGAAGACTGGTCACATTTCAGCAGGGATCTGCAAGGATCCTGTTACTAAATTAGTTACTGTGAGAATTATATTTTAGAAGCAAAACTTCAACATTGTTACAAGACGAAAGAAGCTTCTTTGATCTGAGAGGAGAAGTTTTGTGTTGTTTAAAGGAAACAGAGGGCTCTGGAATCTCTGTGAGCCCTAGTCAGTGCCACATCCCCACCCTACCGCCAAGGCCGTGTATAAGCTGGTGTTGACCCGGCAGGATGAGAGTGTCTGGAATCCCTCTTCTGTGGCTGGTAACATGCCAACCTTGAGCCTGGCAAGCCATGAGCAGGCATAGCATGGCGAAAAGGTGCTGTGAGATGTTGGCTATGAGTTCGATATCTTCTTTACCTCAGTGCAGAAGAAAGTGACCTGGACCCTCTGGGCAGTGCTGGATGCCATGGGCCAGAGGTGGCTGCTTGTAGTGAGGACTTGGCACCTCGGTGACCTGCACTATGGTGGTCTGATCAACGCAATAAAGCACAAACTGCTGCCAAGCACAGTGAGGCTCAGGTAAAGATCTGGAGGTGCTCCTATGCTGTCCTACCACCTCCGGAGGAGCCAGACCGTCCCTTCTACAGCAGTATCGGTAAGGACTGCAAGTATGCAGATCTCACTGAAGATCAGCTACCCACCTGTGAGTCTGAAGGACACTACTGCCAGAGCTCTGCCCTTTTGGAATGAAGAAATTGTCCCCTAGATCCAGAAGGGGAAATGGGTACTGATTGCAGCCCATGGCAGCAGCCTTGGGGAACTGTTATTTGGGGAGGTATCTCCCAGTCTCCCAAACTGTTATTTGGGGAGGTATCTCCCAGGAGGCATGGGGGTCAGGACCCACTTGAGGTAGTCTGTCCCTTAGCAAAGCTCAAGTGCTGTGCTGGGAGATCCTCTGCCCTCTTCAGAGCTGGTAGGCAGTAACGTTTAAGTCCACTGAAGCTGCGTTCACAGCCACCCCTTCCTCCAGGTGGTCTGTCACATGGAGATGGGAGTTTTATCTATAAGCCCCTGACTGGGGCTGCTGCCTTTTTTTCAGAGATGCCCTGCCCAAAGAGGAGGAATCTAGGGAGGCAGTCTGACTACAGTGACTTTGCTGGCTGCGGTGGACTCCGCCCAGTTTGAACTTCCCAGTGGTTGCTTTGTTTACACTGTGAGGGGAAAACCCCCTATTCAAGACTCAGTAATGGTGGACACCCCTCCTCCCACCGAGCTCAAGCATCCCAGGTCGACTTCAGACTGCTGTGCTAGCAGGGAGAATTTCAAGCCAGTGGATCTTAGATTGCTGGACTCCATGGGGGTGGGATCCGCTGAGCTAGACCACTTGGCTCCCTGGCTTCAGCTCCCTTTCCAGGGGAGTGAATGGTTCTGTCTCGCTGGTGCTCCAGGTGTCACTGTGGTATGAAAAAACTCCTGCACTTAGTTCCATGTCTGCCCAAATGGCTGCCTAGTTTTGTGCTTGAAACCCAGGGCCCTGGTGGAGATTCCAAGGGAATCTCCTGGTCTGCGGGTTGTGCAGACTGTGAGGAAAGCGTAGTATTTGGGCCAGAGTGCACAGTTCCTCACAGCGCAGTCCCTCATGGCTTCCCTTGGCTAGAGGAGGGAGTTCCCCAACCCCTTAAGCTTCCCGAGTGAGACAATGCCCCACCCTGCTTGGCTCGCCGTCCGTGGGCTGCACCTACTGTCTGACCAGTCCCAGTGAGATGAGCTGGGTACCTCAGTTGGAAGTGCAGAAATCACCCGCCTTCTACGTTGATCTTGCTGGGAGTTGCAGACCAGAGCTGTTTCTATTCGGCCATATTGCCAGCCACCCCTTTCTGTGTTTTAAAACATAAAATTGTAATGTTCCCAGGGTTTGGATTTGGTCTGTGCATACTCATATAGCTGCATGTTAAAATACTGAAATAGTTTCATAGAGATTGGATCATTGTCACTGCCTCCAGTTCCCCTAATGCCCGCTCAGAACCTTGGCTGGCCCAGATCTCTCTTCTGGTTCCTTCCCTCACCAATCTCCCCATTACAGTTTGTAAAAGTGATCACATCACTTCCTTCTCTATCTCCACATCCCTTTGCATGACTTGTGGTTTTTTTCTATCAAGAGGCAGTGTCTTTGTTCAGCCCCTGAATTTGGGCTGACCTTGAGACATGACTTGGTGAATAGAATGCATATATATTAGTTTATTCAAATAATAAGCCTCAGCCTAAACAAGCCTTGTGCTCTCTCTCGAAAACATTCTCCACAGTTGTAAGAACAAGCCCATGATACCCTGATGAGGCATGAAAAACCAAGTGGAACAGAGATGAGCCATCCCAACTGAGGCTGCCTCAGACCAGACTGAACTGGCAGCTCACCAAAGATACAGGAGTAAGCCCAGCTAAGATCAGGAGAACCAGTTGAACCTGACATAAATTTCTGATTCTCAGATTTATGAGCTAACTAGATGGTTATTGTTTTAAGCCTCTGGGTTTAGGGATAGTTTCTTATGTAGACATATTTATTATACATTTGTAATATTATACATAATTTATAATATTATGTACACAGAAATAAATAATATCCCAACAATCCGGCATTTAAAAGGGTATCAACTGGTGTGACTGAGGTCCTCCAGAAACCTGCTCCCATGCTAAATCTCCATTTTGTTTGGTGGATTCCCATGATGCAACAATAATTGTATTAGGAAAAGATCATGAGCTTTTTATTTATTTATGGGGTTTTTTTTTTTTTTTTTTTTCTTTGAGACAGAGTCTCACTCTCAGCCAGGCAGGAATACAGTGGCACAAACACAGCTCACTGCTGGCTTGAACTCCAGGGCTCAAGGGATCCTCTTGCCTTAGCCTCCCAAGTAGCTGGGATTTCAGGCATGCACAACCACATCTGGCTAATTTAATATTTTTTTATTTTATTTTATTTTTGCTAGAGATGAGTTCTTCCTATATTTTCCAAGCTGGTCTCAAACTCCTGGGCTCAACCAATCCTCCTGCCTCGGCCTCCCAATGCCGGCTTACAGCTGTGAGCCACTGTGCCCAGTGGAGAGTGTGAGCTTTTACATTTTTAAAATTCTATATTGAGTTTGAGTTTGCAAGTCTGGTAAGTAGAAATTACACTTCAGGCTGTACGGTATAGAAAGATTTGTCACATTTCACCAATGTCTGAAAGGATCCTGGTACTGAAAAAATCCTAGGTATGTAAGTAAAGTATATTATTATTAATACTTGTATGCCTAGCTGTCATTAATTTGTTAGTTGTAATTAGAAATAATTTGACGATATTTTAGAAAAATTTCTTAAAAGTTTCATTTACTAATTAAAATTTATTTTTAGTAATCACTGTTCTCTTACCAAAGTTAAAGAGAAAGGAAAGTTTTCTACTCAAGTTAAATTTCTTTCTGGGCAAAACTGAGTAAAAAAGAAGACAAACAGTGTAATTTAAAAAATGGGTAAAAACCAATGAGCTAAAAATTTCAGTTCATAACAAAACCTCCACATAGATGTTTATAGCAGCTTTATTCCTAATTGCCAAAAGATGGAACCAAATAGTTAATTAAAAAAATTACAATGTGGTATGTCCAGATAGTGACATATTGTTCAGCACTAAAAAGAAATGAGCTATCAAGCCATGAAAGACATGGAGGAAACTTAAATGCTTATTACTAAGTGAAATAAGCCTGTCTGTAATGGCTATATACTATATGATTCCAACTATATAACATTGTGGAAGAAGCAAAACTATGGAGACAATAAAAAGATCAGTGATTTCCAGGAATTTAGGGGAATGGGAGATCAACAGGTGGAACATTGAGATTTTGCGGCAGTGAGACTATTCTATATAATACTGTAATGATAAATACATGTTGTTATACATTTGGGAAAACTCACAGAACAAGAGTGAACCCTAATGTAAACTATAGATTTTGACTGACAATAATATAACAAGATTGGTTCATCAGTTGTAACAAACAAACCACATTAGTGTGAGATGTTGATGGTAGGGGGAGCTGTCTGTGGGGTGGGGGAAGGTGAGTGGTATATGGGAAATTTGTACTTTATATTTAATTTGCCATGAGCCTAAAATTTCTCCAAAATATAAAGTACCTGTCTTTAAAAATTTGATGAAAGACTTGAACAGATACTTTATAATGACTTGTCAATGAGAACAGGAAAAAAAAAATCTTCGACTTTGTTAACTCTTTGGGAAAGCAAATGCAAAATACAATGAAATACCACCATGCAGCCACTAAAATGGCCAACATTAAAAAGACCATCAATACTGCAGTGTTGGCAAGGACGTGGAGCATCTGGGTCCTTCACACATTACTTGTGTAAAATGACACACCCACTGTTTCTGGTAAAGTTAAACCATGCGCATACTCAGCAATTCCACTCTTCAGTACTTACCCATGAGAACTGAAAACATATGTTAATAAAAAGACTTGTGTACCAATGTTCACACCAGAACTCCCAAACTGGAAACAGTCCAAAGGTACACCAACTAGCAAGTGCATAAACAAATTTTAGTATGTTCTTACCATAAATTCTATTAAGCAGTAAAGTAACATGAACTACTGATTTAGTCCGTGACATGGATGAATCTCACAGTCATTATGCTGAGCCAAAGAAGCCATACCCACAGTAAAGACGGTGTGATTACACTTACGTGAAATTCTATAACAGGCAAAACTAACCAATAGGCATGAAAACATGTCAGTGGTCATTTGCAGGTGGATGGGAAGGAGGGGAGAGAAATTGAGAATGCACAGAGGCAAAGGGAAACTTTCTGGGAAAATGCCAATGTTCTATATTTGGAATGGGTTGGTGATTATACAGAAGCATATTTGTCAAATTAAAAGGTCATATTGTACCTTTAAAATGTGTGATGTAGTGTATATAAATTCTACCTCAGTAAATAAGTAGATTTTTAAAAATATTCTTCTGAAGTCAGATTTTAATTCTAGAGATAGAAAAACATATCCTATGTGCATGGTAGACATTGCTCATCAATTACGATGTACTTTTCAGCTTTCCAGGCATGCAAACGCAGTGCTCCAGGCAGGCACCATGGGCCATTAGGATTAGTCCAGTCCTTGAAATCTCTTTGCCATTCTAGGCTAAGGCCATCCTAGGCTATACCTACCAGATATGCCTATTTATGCCCCAGAGCAGGAAGTGTGGCTGGCTTCATAGATGTACAACATATGTGGTCACACAAAGCACTCATGCTTGCAGTGGCCCCATGTCTGGTTTAATGTTCTACTGTCGGCCAGGCGTGGTGACTCATGCCTGTAATCCCAGCACTTTGGGAGGCCGAAGCAGGTGGATCACGAGGTCAGGAGATCAAGACCATCCTGGTTAACACGGTGAAATCCCATCTCCACTAAAAATACAAAAAATTAACTGGGCATGGTGGTGGGCCCCTGTAGTCCCAGCTACCCGGGAGGCTGAGGCAGGAGAATGATGTGAACCCAGGAGGCGGAGCTTGCAGTGAGCCGAGATTGCACCACTGCACTCCAGCCTGGGTGACAGAGTCAGACTCTGTCTCAAAAAAAAATATATATATAGATATATTCTACTGTCATGGTCTTGAAATTCTTAATAGATTTCTAATAAAGGTCCCCTCATTTTCATGTTTCACTGGGTCTTGCAAATTACATAGCCTGGCAGGAAGCCTCTGAATCATAAAGCCCCTGAAACTGGTTCAACTTTAGTTTTTAGTCTTTAATTACAATCTTTGTATCTTTATGTACAAAAATAAAATTAATTCCTTAATGCTTTTCTTTCTCAATATCTGGTACTCCTTCTTAGGTCAAAGCAAAATACACTGAAGTGTCTTTATTAATTAGGATAGATATTATGTTCTCTTTTGAGTCAGGAAGCAGTAACTGCTAATTTAAATGGGTTTGATTTTTAAAAATCCTTAATTTTTTATTTTTCCATGGGGCATCTTATAAAAAGGCCAGGCCCTTTAACTACCACGGAGTTTAGAAACACAGGATGGGACATTTGGATAGTGGACGACTCAGTTTGTATTCTTTCTATTTGAATCCTATTCTTTTCATATCTTTAACACCTGTAGCAGGATAAAGTAAAATAAATATTTTTGTACTGTTATCATGTGTTGAGTTGTGTTCCCTCAAAAGACATTGAAGTCCTAACTCCCAGTACCTGTGAAGGTGACTTTATTTGGCAATAATGTCTTTGCAGATGATCACATTAAATGAGGTAAAAAGTCAAGTGTAAGATACAAACGAATCTAAATCAAATTCAATTTTCACATCACAGCACTGATTTTCATGGCTTGAGCAAATTAGACCATTGGGGTACTCTCGACCACTACTCCTAGACATGAAATCTTAATATGCTGTTTGTTTACACCTTTTTCCTTTGGTTAAAATCCCTCAGTACTTAACTGTATTGTATTTTAATTAGTATGGTGAATTTCTAATCATCTTTTCAATGCTCAAGTTCAAGAGGTAAATGTTTGAAAAATGTTCCCTGGCACTTTCCCTCTCCCATCTCAACCCTAAGGTCTCATGCAGTTGTGGTGGTATGTTGTGCGCCTGTGCCTGTGTGCGTGTACACATGTGTTACATGTGCCTGTGCATGTATGCATGTGTGCATGTGCCTGTGTTTGTGTGCAGAGGGGAGTGTTTGAGATTTGGAGGGAGTGAAGGGGTTACTGTTTGTTTCCCTGAGGAGCATCCATTCAAATTTATGCTAAACATACTTTTCTCTTTCAATTCTGTTTTAATTTAATTATTTGGACTTGTAAAATAACTTTAATTTTTACTCAAAACACATGACTTTGCATCATTAACCGTTTTCATACAATTGAAAAATAGAGACATTTGTACAGGAAAGGAAGAGAACAGAAGTTGTTCAGCTTTTAAATTCAAGTTTCAAGAAAAATTTCAGATTAAACAGGTAGAAATAACTCCAGGTACTTTCTTCCCAAACATGTCAACATTGTCAACCATATCCATTTTATATGGGCTCTTACTTAGTAAAATATATAAATATTATTATTTATTAGAATAATAGTTTTATAAGATTAGGTTTTGGTCCTAAGTGCCATGATTTCTTGTTTTAAAGGAAAGTTTTCCAACAGCGCCAACTATTCCATAAACTGACTTATAGTTTTTATTTTTTTATTCCAATTTACTTACATTTAATAAATAAACATCACATATCCATGGTGAACTGTCTTTTATTACTACCAAATATAAGTGATCGGTATTTTACAATGGAGAAATTTATAGCAGTTAACAGTGTATTTCATTTTCTATATATATACTATATAACCATAGTATCATTGGACTGACCAAGATATTGGATGGGTCTTTGTACACAGATAGTTTTTTATAAGACAACTGAGAAATAAAGGGAGAAAAATAAATGCTAGGAATAAATGTTAGGTACATAAAACAATTTTTAATATCAAAATTCATCAACCATAATATCATTTGAAAGAATATGATGAAAAGTGCTGCCTATGTGGACTAGAATTACTATTGTTTATCTTAAGAAAATCAACAATTCAGTAGCTTGTCTTAATATGGAAGCAAAAATAGGAGGTTTGGTCATTATTCATAAGGTACCAGGAAAAGACTACTGGTTCATTTAAAAATAAACTAGGTTAAATGTAAAATGAAAGGCCATAAATGACTACTAAATTCTCCTTCCCCAAAACAAATGGCTGTAGTTTCCCTGGAATAATTCTGTCACCAAAAATAACAAGCAAATAAATATACAAAATCAAACAATAACAACAACAACAACAAAATTTAAAAAGCAGCAACCAAATTCTGTGACAATTAGTTTAGTTAGTACCAAAACTACAGTGAGAAATGCTAAAAAATTGGTTGTGTGCAGCAACACAACAGTGCACTGCAGTACAAGTTTCTTTTTGGCAGCCCTCTACAAAGAACTGAAGTATATTCATACTGTTGTGTGTTCACTAAAGTCATAAATAAGAATGTCCAATGCCATTATTCAGGTCTTTTGGCTGAATATCACCCTTGGGAAAGACATAGACTCTGGACTTCCTTCTTAATAAGCAGTTTCCCATTAACAAGTTCTGTTTTATAGTGAACTAGAGAGAAAATTTGCCTCACTGATTGTTGGTGGAACAAAAAAATAGTTTCAATCACCTCCCTCTTGATCAATCCAGGGCATGTTTTATGTTACCTAAACCTATTTAATTAATGAGGTATAGATTTAAAACACAGTACATTCTTACTATATTTAGAAAATATTTTCTATGTTCTACAATCATATCCCAATTTTAATACACGTAAATCAATTTTACATAGGGTGGATTTCTTTCAAAGCACCATGTTTCACAAAAACACATGCTTTGTATATGAAAGTCATATGGCATTTCATTTGAAACTGTATCCTATATTTTTCAAGGGATATTCTGTATTTAATTTAAGGTTGTATTTTATGTTTTTCTAAAAACATTCTGGATTTGTTGAATAGTAATTGCATGGGAAGAATTGGGCTTGGGCTTATATCATTTTTTATTTTGGCTTTCTCTTGTGTTTGCTAGTCATGAGATCTGCACCAACTGTCTCTTTCTCTTCTCTAAAGACAGAATTCTATAAATTTGTCTGGTCTATAGACCGTCTGTCTTTGAATTGTGGTATGCTTATCTAGAATTTCCTTAGGAAAACAAAGTTCTTCTGCATCAAGGAGTGAATTCAGGATGTAATTCATTTGCTGTAGAGAAAAAATATCTTTTTTCTTTTGAGACGTAGTCTCACTCTGTCGCCAAGATGGAGTGGAGTGGTACAATCTGGGCTCACTGCAACCTCTGCCTCCTGGGTTCAAGCGATTCTCCTGCCTCAGCCTCCAGAGTAGCTGGGACTACAGGCACCCGCCACTACGCCCAGCTAATTTTTTTTTTTTTTTTTTGTATTTTTAGTAGAGACGGGCTTCACCATATTGGCCAGGATGATCTTGATCTCTTGACCTCGTGATCTGCCTGCTTCCCAAAGGAGAAAAAGTATCTTTGTTTCCAGACAAGATTAGGTGGTAGGACACCCAAAAAGAGTCTCGCTAGAGGAAAGAACATAGGCACCAAGACACGACATTTTCCTCTACAATCTTCTTTCTCTTTCCCAGATAAAGACTACAGGAAGCAGTCTGTATGATCTCCTATCATAGATTAACTCTGAAACCTTATCCATGAGTCACATCCAATGAACTCCTTCAATCTTGTAAAGAAGTGCCAAAAATGTAACCAATTACGGAACTGTATTACTGTCTGCTTCTATTTGAATATATGAAAATGAAAAATTATAAAGAAATTCTGCTTTTTTATTCACCACAAATCTTGATTGAACCTCAATAATGGACAAATGGCTATTTTCACGGCTACTCTTGAAAAACACTAATCTGAGAATACATTTTCAGTTCTATTTCATGTAGAACCTCAGATTCAAAAAGTCTGAACCTAAACTCATGTTCTTCTCCCTACCTGGCTTTTCTTCTTGTAACTGCTACCTACTAACCCAAGTTAGAAACCTGGGTTTATCCCTTACTCCTTACTCTTTCTTGATCTTCGAATTTAACACATCTATGCGTCATTATTTCTTATTGATTTTACTTTTTACTTAGCTCTCCAGTCCATTTAATTCCCTCCATATGAACAGCCATCAACCTAATTGGAACTCTTATTGTCTCTCTATTGGACTACTCTGCTCATGTCTGAATTGGTTTCCCCTCTCCAGACTTAGTACCCTCAAGTTCATCTTCAATGCAGCCAACAGAAAGAGATATTAGATAACTGGTAATGTCACTCCTGAATTGAGAATACAACTATGTTCCCTTACTATGCATTATATAATAAAAACAAAGCTCTTTAATATTCCTTAAAAGACCTTATGGTATAGTACTTACCTTCTTTTTCAGTTCACAAAAACTTTGTGTATTTTATTGATCATATTGGTTGCTCAATCCTCTTGTCTCTTCCTCCACTAGTCCTAGTCCTGATCCATGAACCTAATTTCTAAGCAGACCCCTTAAGCCTCAACTCAGATGTAACCTTTGCTAGGAAGTTTTGTGTCATTCTCACTCACACTCTGAACTAATGTAAATATCTTCCTCTGGGTTTCCAAAATATTCCTTAAATATCTCTAATATTGTATTTTCTACATGGAATTATAATTTCTGTTTTGTTTCCCTCATTAGAAGGCTGAAGCTAAAACATTCATCCTTGTGTTTTACAGAATGCCTGGCACAAGATAAATGCCCTCTCAGTGTTGCTTAAATTTAGTCTTTAACAAGTCATGGAGCTTAGTTGGAAGAATACAAAACCTCAGGATATATTACTTACAGAGACTGATGAAAGTTACCTTTTCATCAGTAAACCAGGTGATAATAATTTCTAAAGTTCAGAGCTGCTATGAAGATTAAATTTTAAAAATAGAGGATAAAGTACAACCTTCATCCTAAATAAGTCTAACCCTCCTTCAGGGCTTCCTATCTCAGTAAGTGGGCCCTCCACTCATTCTACTTCTTCTACCAGGATTTTGGTATCAGACTTTATATGTCCTTTTTCCTCCCTCTTCACATTAAAAAATCATGTTGATTCTAGCTCAAAAATATATCTGGAATCTTTCTATTTCTTTGTGTTATCTCTACCACTATCCTTGTCTAAGACATCATCTTTGAACACCTTGAGACTTTGGACACCTTGAGAGCACTGTAATTTGCTATTTCTACTCTCATTCTTGTCCTTTTTCAATTTTTCCTTATTTTACCAGCCAGAATAATTTCTCTCTCTCTCTCTCTCTTTTTTTTTTTTTTGAGCCAGGGTCTTGCTCTGTCACTTAGGCTGGAGTGTAGTGACATGCTCTCAGCTCACTGAAACCTCCACCTCTGGGGCTCAAGCGATTCTTCTACCTCAGCTTCTCAAGTAACTGGGACTATAGGCAAGTGCCACCAAGCAGCTAATTTTTTTTTTTTTTTTTTTTTTTTTTTTTGTAGCAACAGGATTTTGCCATGTTGCCCAGGCTGGTCTCAAACTCCTGGGCTCAAGCAATTCACCCATCTTGACCTCCCAAAGTGCTGGGACTACAGGCGTGAGCCACTACGCTCACCCCAGAGTAATCTCTTAAAGATAAAAATTTTATCATATCCTTTTATTACTTTAAACTTTGCATTTTCTGGAATAAAACCCTTTACTTGGCTGATTCCTACTGAAACTTCTCGAGTTAAATGTCACGACCTCAAGAAGGTCTTGCCTGACTCCCAAGTCTTAATTAGCTTCCTGTTCTATCACAGCACACTAAAGATTTTCTTCTTAATATTTATCACAATTATGACAACATATTTATTTTTTATCTGCATATTTATGATTTGTCTCTATCACTAAACTATATGGTCCATGAAAACAGAGATGTTATTTGTCTTGTCACTACTTTATTCTCAAGGGTCCAGTACAATAACTGGCATACACTGGATTCTAAATATGTATCTGTTAAATAAATGACTTAACAAGCCTAGAACATAGAAAGCACATGATTTATGTATAAAAGGGATCTTTTTTTCTCTCTTTCAATAAAACACATTAAAGATAAACAGAATTTTCAGGAAATGGATTTCAATGAATTCATGGTTAAATACAGGGTAAAGGAGAAATTCAATGTCTTTTGTTTCTCAAAGACCCCATGATTTATCAAAAGTTAAATAATCTTATGAAACTATAAATCACTAAGTGAGCTGTTATTAAAAAAAAAAAACATGGCTATTTTTCGTCAACCATTCAATTAAGAGGCTTAAAGTGAATGTGTATTAGTTTGCTAGGGCTGCCATGACAAACCCACAAACTGAGTGGCTTAAACAACAAAAAGTTACTCTCAGTTCTGGAGACTAGAAGTCAGAAATCAAGGTGTTAGCAGGGTTAGCTCCTTCTGAGGGCTGTGAGGAAGAATTGGTTTCAGGTTTCTCCCCTAGATTTTGGTGATTTGTTAGTAATCTTTGGCATTCCTTGGCTTATAGAAGCATCACCATGATCTCTGCCTTGATGTTCACATGACATTCTCCCTGTGTGTATCTCTTTCTTCTTTTTTGAGAATACTAGTCATACTGGGTTAGTCCACTCTAACGACCTCATTTTAATTTGATTACCTCTGTAAAAATCCTATCTCCAGATAAGGCCACATTCTGAGTACTTCAGCATGTAGATTTTGAGAGTGACACAATTCAGCCCATTACCTATATAATAAATATAATATAATAAAGTAATATGATGACAAAATGTGTGTTCATTTATTATTAATTAATTTAAAAGTATTTATTGAGTACCCATGGTATCCAAAACTCTATGCTATGATACAGTGGCAAACTGGAGAGTCACGGTCACCATCCTAAGTGAGCTTACTTTCTAATAGGGGAGTGAAGGATTAAACAAATAAATGTAAAATTAATAGCTTAATGTATTTATAAAAAGTGGCAATACCTTGTACATCAAGGAGTAGTGATCTAGTCTGGAAAGGCCAGAAAGTTTATTATAGATAATACTATTGGCCAGGCACGGTGGCTCACGCCTGTAATCCCAGCACTTTTTGAGGCTGAGCTGGGTGGATAACCTTAGGTCCGGAGTTTGAGCCCAGCTTGACCAACATGGTGAAACCACATCTCTACTAAAAATACAGATAGCAGGCACCTGTGATCCCAGCTACTCAGGAGGCTGAGGCAGGAGAATCATCTGAACCCAGGAGGCAGAGGTTGCAGCGAGCCGAGGTGGCGCCGTTATATTCCAGCCTGAGCAACAGGAGTAAAACATCTTGAAAAAAAAGAAAAAAAAAAAGAAATATATATGTATATACAATTAATATTGGGTCTCATATCTAATATTCATTGATTAAACTATAAACTATTGAAGGGTAAATCCTGTGTTTTAAATTTCTATGCTGCCTCCAGAGCTAGCTAATGTAGACTTTAAATAGTCTCCTGAATTACTTTTTTCATGAATCACTCAAAAACAATTAGCGTTTGTTAAATCTTTTTAGACTTTCACAGTATTGTGTGTTTATTATTCTTATATCTGCTCCATGCAGTTTGTCTATGTGATACTTTATTAGCCCTATATTAGAATGTACAATGTATAGTCCCCTTCCCTAGTTGTTTAATGTACGTGGGCTTCTTTTTATGGTCCTGGGAAACAAGAAATAGATCTGCAATAGTTTACATAGATTTTCTTTCCCCCAGCATAGAGTGTAGTATTGTGCTTAAACATTTTTACTCAAAAACTACTTATTTGATGGGCTGGCTGATTAATGAAATTGGCCAGAAAACTGTCACCCATTTTAACGATGGAGGAAAATTAACATGCTAAGAGGGTAAGTGACATTTAAATATCTTGTAATGGATAGTAAAATAAGAATTTTTGTGTCCTGGCAGATGAAGATTTCTGCTTCCTTTTGAGTTTCTTGTTGCAGATATTCCTTTTCGTAATGCATACTTATGGGAATAATGAAGATGTCTTGAAACATGGCTACTTTTTGCACATATGAGACAACTGGGATAAGATTCATTCCAAAACTCCTGATGATTTCCTCTCCTTCAAATCAGCAAGCAGGGTAGGCTTCTCAAGGGGAAGTATGGGAAACAGAGATAGTGGCTAGCCTCTCAAAGAGCAAGCCTTTCGGAAAAGATGATGTGTCCGAACAGAGAAATCAGGAATTCAATTGATACCACTACCCAAAATGCCCATATTATGACCAGTTTTGCAGTGAGTAGGTCTTTGATTATAATGCTGAGAAAACTCTCTTACATTTATACGTATTGATGGAAAGAGTTACCATAAAGTAACTCCCATATCTCATATGTGCAAAACACAGCTAAGTTGAAAATCAATTTTTCTCATATTACTTGCAGATTAACTCTCTCTCTCTCTTTTTTTCTTTCTTTTTTTTTTTTTTTTTTTGAGCCAGGGTCTTGCACAATCTCGGCTCCCTGCAACCGCTGCCTCGTGGGTTCAAGAGATTCTTGTGCCTCAGCCTCCCGGGTAGCTGGGACTACAGGCTGGTGCCACCACGTCCAGCTAATTTTTGTAGTTTTAGTAGAAACGGGGTTTCAGTATGTTGGCCAGGCTGGTCTCAAACTCCTGACTTCAAGTAATCCACCCACCTCAGCCTCCCAAGGGGCTGGGATTACAGGTGTGAGCTACGGCACCCGGCCAAATGAACTCTGTTAATAATAATACTATGTCATTATTACATTGCTACCTGTAGTTGGAACTACAAGTCGTAGCAGTGATTATTAAAATTTCTTGTCAATGGGACAAAAAGAGCTAAGATTTTATCACCAAGGACTGACAAAATAGTTCTGGGATCCATTGACAAGAGAAAACCCATACCCCTACCTAGGACGGGAGGCTGGAAAAGATTTGGTCGGTAGGCTGGAAGGAGTTTGTTATTCAAATAAGTAGTAAAGATCACGCCTAGATGGATTCTTTGGTTCAGGAGTTTAAGAGAAATAGAGTACGAGAGTATAACTACATGGCCTTCTGAAGAGACACTAGACAATGATTAGAAGTAGGTAATACAAGGGTCTAAGGCAAGGATGTAATGGGTGGTAAAGGATCAGGAAAAGGCTAAACTAGAGCAGCTGAACAGAAAGATATGGAATTTCCAGAACTCCCATTATGTTAGATTTGGACGTGAGGGTAAATGGGATTGGCAGTAACATAATCCACCTCTAACTTTCTCTCCCTAATTCTGAACTAATACAGAAGAAAGAGATAGGGTCACACAGGTAGAAATAATAACTATCACTTTTTGAGGGATTGAGTTCATTGAAGAGTAAGAACAAAGTATGGATCCGTGGTCAAATGGGTTTACCAATTCTTTCTCCAAAACAGCAAACGCGGTCCATTGTACGTCCAGGAGATAAATATGTGCATTTTAGGTATGAGCCACTTTTTGAAAGATCCCAGATTGGGCTGGGGCATATACGCTAGGTTTCTTCTTCCACTTCGTTAGTTAGATAGGCCATTTGTCCCACAGGAGAAGTAGAAAGAGAAGGAATAAAGCTTGCATGACCTCCTCCAAACAGAAAAGTCTTTCCTATGGGCTCGGTTAGAAAAGGAAGAGGAGAGAATACTCATAGAACATATTTCTTATGTTGAACTTTTATATAATCAAAATATACCTGTTATTTGCTTATCAATATTCAGTTAGACCTTCAAAGGTCAGTAACTGCAATAGAATAGGCATTATTTCACTAGGGAAGAAAACTATTCAAGTTGCTTGCTTTTTCATCATGATTACCCTAATTTTAATAAATTACTTCAATATCAATATTAAATTGCCCCAGGAATGTTTTTGCTAAAAGCCATAATAAGCTCAGAGTTGCCATGTTCCAGTGTACTCCTGTTTATCAAGTTTCGATAATTGTATGAGTATTTTATAAGGATAGACTTTTGCACTGTATTAACTTTGATTTCTGCTGATAAAAAATAAACTATAGGTAGTGCATATTTAATAAAGGAAGTTCTCTTAGTCTAGATATAATATGCCAAAAATGTATATTCATTATTACATATTATGTGCTTAAATATGGAATAGTTTATAGCTTTACAGAACAGTGTTTCAATATATGTTTTATATTAACATAAAATCCAAGGACTGGCCCTTCCCATCATCTCCTGCTTCTTCATAAGGTCTAATTGGTGTTGTTCTAGTGTTTTGAACTTCAGCTATGTCTACATGATGCCAACCAATGAAGACAGCAAAAACTAATTAGTATCTTTTGGAACAAGCAGTGGATTTACAGAGACTATGGTTTCTGTCAACTGTTCCTAATCGTGTCATATGGCTTTATTCAGCTGTTTCTCTTGGTTTATAATGTTCACTATTTTAAAAAATCTTAAGTGGTATAGAACAAGAGGTTCACTTTTGAAGAATACTAAGCAAAGGCAGAAGGCAGTCTGCCTTTACCAGAAGGTTCCCTACACAAAGTTCAGTGACTAAGATTAGTCAATAAAACTTTCAGAGATGTGGGTACCCACAAATTAATTTTCTGGAGTTATAAAAAATGAAATCAGTAGTTGCTGGTTGCTATGCCATATGTGGCTTTGTGGATGAAGACTTTCAAGTTGAGCTGAATTTGGGACAAGATATTCAGTTTTTGATATTCACTAGAAGTTCCCTGTTTGCCTTCCATTCTTAAGGTCAGAAAAAAAAAAAAAAACAATGTAAATGTCAAAGAGAAAGTTCATATATAAACAGGCTCCATAATTCATCATTTCATAGTTGCTGTTTCTTTTGTTACAATGATATCTATTTTAGTGTCCATATATAATCAATTAACTCAAATAGATAAGTTTGATTGAATCAAGGTGATAGTCGAATAGTCAATGATTAGCTTCATTTATATACAGGGATCATCTTAAGGATTTGATTCACAGTTGATGGCCCAGTATATTTGGTATTTAAGTTGTCTGATGTTGTTAGCTTTAGATCAATTCAGAACCTTCATTTTCTCCTTAAACAAGTGAATAGCTTCTTTTTATAGTTGTATTTTTCATAAAGTATAACAAAAATAAAAAAAATCTCAAGACAACATGGCCCAAGTGTCTCAACGACTAGAAACTGATATTTTCAGGGGAATTAAGAACATGTACTCTCAGTGTTTCACTCTCCAATCCTACAATGACTTCAGAGAGAAAATACAGTAGCTTATTTCATATAACTAAAAGTGTACCACTGTATGACATATAAACTGGGGTTTTAGAACAACAGAGTTCATAAAACTCTTTTGAGTGGTTATGAGAAATGCAATCCTATTACTGGATATATACCAAAGGAATATAAATTGTCCTATAATAAAGACACATGCACATGCATGTTCACTGCAGCAACAACTCACGTTAGCAAAGACATGGAATCTACCCAAATGCCCGTCAATCATAGACTGGATAAAGAAAATGTGGTACATATACACTGTGGAATAGTATTCACCTATAAAAAAGAACAAGATCATGTCATTTGCAGGAACATGGTTGGACCTGGAGGACATTATCCTCAGCAAACTAACACAGGAATAGGAAGCCCGATACCACATGTTTTCACTTATAAGTGGGAGCTAAATGGTGAAAACACATGGGCAAATAGAGGGGAACAACACACACTGGGGCTTATTGGGGACAGGGAGGGTGGGAGGAGAGAGAGGATTAGGAAAAATAACTAATGGGTATTTAGACTTAATACCTAGGTGATGAAATAATCTATACAACAAACCCCCATAACACAAGTTTACCTATGTAACAAACCTGCACATGTACCCTTGAACTTAAAAGTTAAAAAAAAAAAAAACCAAAAAATTAAGAAAACTGCAGCTCCCTGGCCCCAGAGATTCTGATTTAGTAGTAGGTACTTCAAAAAACTTTCTCAAGAGGTTCTGAGTTTGGCCAACACTATTGCAAACAATGAAATACAAATATGGTGGGTGTTCTTACATATGTGCCTGTTAATGAGCCGTAAGTTTATTTGGCCTCTCAGCATTGAGATTCAAATATTCCAAATACCAATTGGTGGGTGCCTTGTCCATTGCCTCAGGGCATGGCTCTCCTCTTCACACTTTGCTAAGTCCAATGAAAGAACAAGCTGGCTCTGGAGCTCATGTTGCAATTTTATTTTGTTTTGTACTTGAAACCCTAGAAGACTTTTCTATCCTTTTTAACATTAGAAAATGATTCATTTTCACCCTGCTTTTCTTCAGGGAGCCAGCATCTGGGGAAGTAGAAGGACAGCTTAGGGCAAGGAAGCACTGGCTCTCTCCCCTTAAAGGAGGGACTGACCCATCCAGGAAAAGGGCTTTCCCACAACTTGACCAGAAAAGTTCACAAAATCAAACCTTCTTTTTAAAGGGCAAATATCTTCTGGCTCCACAAATACGGATAGTCTAAAAGATGTTACTTGTCACTAAACGTGAAACAGAGAAAGGAAAACTAATAAGCACCCCAAAAAGGTTTCCTCCCGGCCTTCCCGTGACAGATGTTGTTTTTGACTAAATGATAATGAACAGTCAGCAAGTAGCTCACTTATAAAATGCTGAAACCATTATCCAAGGAAGTACAAATTTCCGTGCTAAAGAAATGTGACTGTTTGCATTTCTTTATCTACAATCTCTAAGAAAACTTCCTTGGGAGCCAAAGCTCTTAGTTAGCTTATACCAAACAGAAATATTTTCCTTGTGGCAATTAGAGAGAAAAGGGGGTTGGGGGAGCAGACAAGTAAACCAGAAACTGGATTTGCCCCAGTAGGAAAAGCCATTTATTTTGAGAAGTAGAGATTCACAGGATATTTGCGGATATAAAATTGAAAACTTGGGTTGATATTTCCTCACATTGTCTAGAAAATCATTAGCTTAATCTCTGATATATGCAATGCTTTTTCTAATCCTTTGAGACATAGAAGAGAAAGAGCAATGCAAAATTGGCCTTGCATCGTTCAAGATGGGGAGAACACGTGTCCTCTGTAATTACAGAAGTAAGAGGGAAAAAAATCATAGAGTTCACCTCATTCTTCACCTGGAAAACACTCATATGTCTCTTTAAGGACAAAGCTGCCTCTGGTTCAAATTTCTGGTCTTTAAAGCCACAGATGCATAGAAGAGTAGAATGTGCAGCCTGTTCAGGAGCACACTCAGATGCTACATAACAGCTAATGGTGGGCAGAGCCCTTGTGTCTATTCAACCACTAACTTCTATCATCACAGAACCCTGTGTTCTCAAGAGTTCCGTTATGTGACTGCCTGTAACACAAAGGATTGAACAGTTCCTGCTTCCCCTTTGGTGTCTAAACTCTGAGTTGTAGTTTTTCTGTATATGTGGCCGTGATGTCCTGACTGTCAGAAAGGAACTTAGACAGGCACCATCTGTACCATGTCTAGTCTCAAGTGCTGCTGGTCCAGTCAGTGCCTCATGAGTGGGGAGGTGGGAGCAGCAAATGGCACTATTCAATTAACTACTTAGGCCAGGTATTCACCTCAAAGTCCAGCTGTGATCATGGAAACACTGACACTATTAAGCTAACAGTTAAAACTAAAACTCCCAATCTGAGTCACTGAAAAACCCTAATGCAACTAACTGGACAACTTTAAGTGCCTAAAAACTAGATCACTATTTTTATTTGTATGGCCTTTAAAAAAGAATGCAATATTTTCTTTAATGTAAAGGGTTATTTAATAATGCAGACTATTTACGGGTCCTGCCCACACACGATGCATATGTACTTCCTGATATAAAACAATACAGCCAGGAAACCAAGCTGATCTGAACACTATTTAAGATGCAGGGTAAGGATGTAGCAAAGAAACTGCCCTGGGCTGGTGATAACTACTACGGTGACTCTGCTTCCTGCACATTAAAACCACCTGGAATTGTGGATGAATAAATATTGGCTATTTTAGGCTTTGAAAGTTAAGGATTCCAGAGATGGAATATGTTACGTTTTGCTAGGGTATTTTTCAGATGTGCAGTTGTGCAATTTAGCTCAGCACTTTGAATATGTGTTAATTTCTCATCGATTGAACACCTGCTATGTGCCAGGTCTGTTATAGGCATTGAAAATAGAAAGTCAAAGAGGAAAACTCTTCATGCCCTTGGGGAGCTCACAGTTTAATGGGAGGTTTAGAGATGAATACTGATCATTTTATTACAGGATTTCAAGTCACCTGAGAGGTAAGAGCTCGTAACACAGGAGCCTTAGCTTGAGAAGATCAGTAGGGAAGGCCTCTGGATTAGGTAACTAACTATACAGTAAGAATTCACCAGATATGATGTGGAGAAAGTGGAGGATATTCTTGGCTAAGAAAGGAGCACTGAGAGAGCCTGCAAATACTGTAGTTTAGTTAGACTGAGCAAGAGAATAATATGAAACGAGGCCAGGGAAACAGGCAGGAACCAGATCATGCTAAGGAGTTTGAATTTTATCCTAAGGCAATGGGCAGCCACCGAAGGATTCTAATGAAAAGTGACATGATCTGATGAGCAGTTTAGAAAATTCATTCCGGCAGCCTTAGGGAGGATAAATTGCAGGGCGATAATCTTGGAGGCAGAACAAGATAGTTAGGAGGTGGTAATAGTTAGAAGAAGAAACATAAAAAGGAATTAGGTCAGTTTGAGTTAGCTCAGCAACAACAGCACATACATGATTGTGTGAATAATCATGGAGCAAGAAGAACGTGTGCAAGGTGCAATAAGAACTTGCACACATTACATTAATGCACTTTTTAAAGAGATGTATTTGTACTAATAGACATAAGTTACTCATTTTCATGCATCTTTTAAACATACCCATGACCCCAATTGTTGCTGTAGAGACTTGATAATGAATTATTATTGCTGTTTCATAAGTTTCCATATAAATGACTCTGCCACAAAGACATATGCCCAAGAATGTTTACTGCAGCACTGCTAATGATAGCAAAGACAGGGAGTCAACCTAAATACCAATTAATGACACATTGGATAAAGAAAGTGTGGGACATATACACCATGGAATACCATGCAGCCATAAGAAAGAACAAGATCATGTCTTCTGTGGGAACATGGATGGAGCTGGAGGCTGTTATCCTCAGCAAACTCATACAGGAACAGAAAACCAAATACTGCATATTGTTACTTACAAGTGAGAGCTAAATGATGAGAACTTATGAACACAAAGAAGGAAACAACAGACACTGGAGGGTGGGAGGAGGGAGAGGGGCAGAAAAGGTAACTATTGGGTTCAAAGAAAACCCAACATTTATATCTGGGTTATAACTGGGCTATTGGCTTAATTCCTGGGTGATGGAGTAATCTGTTCAAAAAACCCCTATGACGTGAGTTTACCTATGTAACAAACCTGCACATGTACCCCCGAAACGAAAATAAAAGTTAAAAAAAATGAGTTTGGGAGACAGGAACTAGCGAGGGTCTTCCTTTACTGACTTGCCTACTCAGAACCTGGTTTATGAGGTAGGTAGGTAAACAGAGAAGAGTAAACCTCAAATCAATGCTTGCTCTTCCATTCAGATTTTATTTTTACCATCTTTACTTAGAACTATGCCAGCCAAGTGATTAAGTGCTACAAAAATGTCAGTGGCTACACAGACAGGTCATGAGTCATATTGGGATTAACTGGATTTATTCACAATTTAGAAAATATTGATGTGACTCTAAAAGTATTTTAGGGTTGGCAGGACTTTGGGGGATTCTCTTACTTATTAATGAGTTGATAAGGCTAGTAAAATTAGTGATGAAAAGCAATAAGATATCAATGCAAATATTGACTAAAATATTTCGATCACCAGATTCCAGAGTAACAAATATATATCTGTATAAAAAAACAGTCTAGGAAACCACTCTACTGTGTCACACAATTAATAATGAGCAAATAAACAAAATACTCTGAGCACTTTATCTGCGTCAGGCACTATGCAGTGTGTGTGTGTGTGTGTGTGTGTGTGTGTGTGTGTGTGTGTGTGTATAATTGATGCATATTTTCTCATTTAAGACATTTACCTTAAGGTAAGCAGCCTAAAAAAATTATGACCATGGTTCATGCAAGATGTTCTGACATCAAACACTAGGCTCTTTCCTCTAACCTGTTCATTTTACCTTGCCTGCTGTTTCTGATAGGCACCCAATTCTTTCTTTCAGGCTGTTGACTACCAAGCTGTTAGGCCAGGATTCAAACTCAGGTCTGCGGGCCTCCTGAACCCAAGATTTTGAGCATCACATTGGAGTATTCAAAAACATGCTAGAAAATGCTACTCAAAGTAGCCAGTCCATAACCTGTCACTGATCCCCAAGGAAATGAAAGAACTTGGTCCAGAATATAAATGAACACATTGGTTGCCTTACCGGAAAATGTATGCTATTTAAAAAGGAGTGTCAGTCTACTGGTATAGTTGGCCTAGATTCTGGTTAAGCTTCTCGATTATCTTGTTGCAATGTGTTAGCAAAGGATTCACAGACAGGAGGCACAGGTTCACGGACAGCATTTGACTAGCAACGCACCACTGTGTGGGTGCCAAATTCATCTGACTAGACTATCCCAAGGAAACTGCAAGCAAAATGATTCATAAGTCCATAAACGCATCATGGCTAACAAATGCTTCACTAAGGAATAAAGAAGTTTTCATAGGCATATTTGAAATTTTTGAATGAGCTATATAAATCTTTTAGAATTTTTCATCAAAAGTTGTGTTTCAAAATGAAGTTAACTTTATATTTAGAGCACTGAAGTAGAAGAGTTCTACAATTATACCTTAATTTTGATACTACACTTATAGAAGTTATGATGACTACATTGTTCAACGATTTGGGCATATGATTTATTTAGTTCATATTTAACCACTTTTTTACATATAACCTTAGAAAGCCTGAATAAAGTGCACCCTAGAAATTCTATAGAAATATATATATGTGTGTGTGTGTATATATATATAATCAAAATAATAGAAAAGAGGTGGAGACTCAAATGAACAACTACCCAATTCTTCATAACTAACATCTTTAATAAGATTTTCATAAATTTTTACAAAACTATTTTGAAAAGCATGATTTTTGTAATGCAATTTGGAGGTCAACAATGTTTTTATCAATGTGTTTGGTACAATGACATTTACCAACAATATATGGGGGACATTTTATTTCCAACATTGTTACATGTTTTACTTTTCTTCCTCTCTGTCCTTCTTTCTTTTCCTCTCTCTCTTTTTAAAAAACGTGGTCTACCCAAAGCAAAGTCCCATGCATTTATAAATTCTAAGAGGCAATACAACCATTATTTAATTTAATATTCATTGTTTAGCTGGAAGCAATTTCAAGCCCAGTTGAGGTAATAGTTTTTAATTCTGTGTATACACTTCACAGCACATTGAGACTTCTTATATAATTTTAAAAACTGCTGCATGCTGATGTCCATTGATGTCTTAGAATATAATTTTACAACTTTGAATGATACAAAGGCCTAGAGTCGCTATTTTTTTGCCTATTGCCTAGCGGAGGCTTGATTAGGAATGTGATGTGAATCTGTCTAACGGAGCCGGAACTCTCTGTAGAGCGTTAAGCTTTTAATCCAAAAATGTTTACTGAGCACCAATTATGCACAAGTAATTAGGAGAAGGCTTAGCCCTGTCTCTGAAAGGTACTAACAGATAAACAACATCATTCTTCCATTTAGGCCACAATTCCGTTCAGAAATTAAAGAGCAAAGGTTGTGAATGTCGCTTTTTCTTTCTTTCCTAAAAATCAATAGGTCATTACACTGACCCAAAACGCAAAATGAACTCACTCTGTGAGTTTGTCATTCACAGGACAGGACTTAC
Organism: Colobus angolensis palliatus; assembly: GCF_000951035.1. Classification (NCBI taxonomy): domain Eukaryota; kingdom Metazoa; phylum Chordata; class Mammalia; order Primates; family Cercopithecidae; genus Colobus; species Colobus angolensis. The sequence continues at coordinate 2,682,240 of NW_012115289.1, read as the reverse complement.
ATTTACATGCCCATTTAAACATGCCCTGCTACAGTCATTTCTGAACATGTAAGAAGCGCTTCCTTAGACATTCTGAAAAAATATTAACTCGAAAGGTTACAGAGTAAACAATTTTAAGTGTTCAAATAGTACTTTCAAAAAATGATAAATTATTTTAATTTCTCTTTCAGGTAATAACATTGAGATATTGAGGTTCACCGGGAAAAATATTTTTGTTGGCATTTGGCACCTGGAATGCTTGTAACATCACATCTTTCGTGGTAATACACCCTGTCTCATTGTCTATACAGATAGTGATGCACTTTGGTTAAGAATCTTAATAACAATCATCCTTTATATTTGTACAGTCTTTTTCAGTTCCAGTGCAGTTTAGATTTACTATCATATTAAATTCTTGCAATGACCCCGTGAGATGACTGTAGGATTATTATTCTCATTGTGCCATTGGGAAAACTGAAGCTCACAGAGTTCAAAGGTTATGAAGCATGGACTGGAAGCTGCCTGTCTGCGTTCAAATTCTGGCTCCACAGCTTGCCAAATATGTATGATTTGAAGTAAGTTACTTAACTTCTTTTGTATCAGTTTCCTCATCAGAAAATGAGGGTAATAACATCACCCGCCTTACTGGATTGTTACGACAACTTAGGTTAATATATGTTAAATACTCACAGCAGTACCTGGCATATGGTAAATGCTACATGCATTTCAGAAATTGAGCCCAGATTTCTGACTGCATGTCTAGTGTTCCTTTCATTACAATAGTGTTTCAATTATGTCTTGCTACACCACTTCATGTGGTGGTTGACAGGGTACTGAACTAGAGGAAAAAGTACTACTACAGAAGCATGTTCTGACGTTGTACCTTCTATATTTTCCTGAATTAAAAACAATTAGGTAGTAATAATGTTCATGTAAACAATTTATTTAGTAATCCTTCATATGTGCCAGGCTGGGTATCAAGTAAATAATGCATGCTTTACATGTATTATTGTATTCAATCCTCAAAGCAGACCTGTTTATCTCCACCTACAAATAAGGAACTGGAGTCACCAAGAGGTTAAGCTGGGCAGCGAGTCATAGCCTAGTGATAGGCATCAAAAGGGAGTTTCATGTCTGACTTAATATTGGTATCTGTGGAATGAAACAGGAATGTGCTTAATCATATCAAGCGATCTGATACTCAAACCTTTGTCTTCACCAGGGGTCACTGTCCTGGCAGTTACAGCATATTGCAAAACCGAAATCAAAGCTAAAGGCCTTAGGACTTTTAATCTAAGCAAATGCTGATTGTGTTTTAGTGGTGGATATCCAGTATAGTTTCCAACAATTGAAAATTGAAAGTAAAGGGAAAGTAAGCTAACAGACTCCTTAAAGTATCCACAGTCTTGGATAAAGCTTTTTTCTTCCAAATCTACAATTATTCTTTTAAGGATTCAATTTAATTTATTATTTAAATTATTTTTAACATATATTATTTTAAAACTAAATTACATACACATTTTTCCCTAATTCAAAGTTAAAACAAATCACTTTGTAATAACTATGTAGAATTACATGAAAACATCATGTCCATATTTTCAGTGCCTTAAGACACTTGGAGTCCTTGGAGAGTCTCATGTTCTCATTCTCATTTTATTGGATTAGATGTGCATGGCTTGGTGGCCTCAGAGGACAAGACAGGAGTAGCCCCAAAACACAATCATCAGAAAAAAAGAAAGTGGGAATTATTCTTTTAAGCAATCTAATCCAAAATACAGGTTCCATGTTGTTCTGGCTTCAGAGTGAAATTCTTGTTCTCATCTAATTTTAAAGCTATACAACAACAGGAATGCTGTTAAGAAAACTCTAAGCATGAACCAAACCCTAGTGACAATCCAGAACCTGTTTTTATAGATGTTTACCCCTAAAATAATGAAGTATAAAATATAAACTGATGAAATGGAATGCCCCATCAAATAATATGATGTGGGTTTTCATACATTTTATATCTCCTCACATGTCAAAAGGAGAAATATTTTGTCAACATACAAATTCTGAGTGGTCTAGAAGGCAAGCCTAGTCACAATAATCCTCCTGGGAAAATAAGAAAGGAAGAGTAAGTACTAACTTTAGTATTAATTAGTTTTTGTGACGCCATGGAACGTCCAACTTATGGTCTGATGGGGTAGAGCACTCTGTCTCTATGGCATTGCAAGAACTGCTTTTCCTTCCATTTCTGTTTCAAATCACGTTCTGGCTTAGCAAGGGCTAACGAGATGGAGGGAGCAGAATCTCTGTCTCTCCCTCTCAGACATTCTGATAAAGCCCTGCTCCTGTCAGTTGGAGATCAGGTGTGGAGTTTCTGTTGGGTAATAATTTCCAATTGTATTTATCTAGAGTTTAACAGCTATTGTTTTAAAGAAATAAAAATCACTGGTATATTTTAAAGCACTTTTAATTAGTAGCCATGTGATTATTTTCAATAGCTGATAAACCATTAGACTTTAAACATTAAACATCAAATCATTAAGAAATTCAATTGAAGTAATCAGAACTAATATTGATGAAGAGGAGTATGACTAGGATGGCATTCATCTTTCCCCCAATATCACACTGGGTAAATATCATAAGAGATGGATAAGGCCACACACGAACATTAACTTAGTCACTGTATCAGCATGCCATTTAAAGTGATTTTTAAGCTGACCATCACCTAGTTTGGGTAACTACATTTCTAGGTTCTACCTGGACCCCTCTGATGTGTGTGCCAAGATAGACAACATTTTCATAAGCACATTATAGACTCAAACAAATAGACGCGACAAAATGTGGAGAAGGACATTGTAAATTATTCTACATGGGACAGCTTCATGTCTAAATAATCGTTTTCCTCCTTCTTAGTATTTGTTGCTAATCATGAGACTAATTTTCCAATTCACCTACTGTGTCTTCTCACAATTACTGCTCAACGCATTTTTCAGATATTTTAAGATGTTATCAAAACCATGGAGAAAATCATACAAATGGGGTAATACACCTGAAAACAGGTACTTCCCTTTCCCCAATCGCACATTTGATCTCTTCTTTCCTGGCTGCTTGCAGATTGAGTTCATAGAAACATATGGTGATAAAGGAAGAAGGCTGATTTTTAAAGAAACGATTAGAACCCTTCCCACGCTTGGATGTCATCCTCCTCAAAGTAGATTAATGTTCTCTACTCCATTTCTGTTTTCTTCTCTCTGGTTTTACTGTATTTTTTCTTTTATTGAATTGGCAAAATCTGCAAAATTAAAAACTTGTCCTTTAAGGGTAAACATATACAGAGAGGCTTTTTCATCTGCTTAAGTTCTAAGTCAGCAGAATTCAATTTCCCTGGGCAAAACAGTTCCCTGACTATATCTTGTTAATTAATAAAGTGTTCCTTCCCTAAATTTGTTTCCATTCTTTTATCTCCTTTGGGTTTCTCTCAGGAAGAAGTACCCAATCAATCTCAGGATCAGTGGCTGGGGGTGCCGTGGCCTTTCACCTAATACTCTTTCCATATTTGTTGAACCCTCGTTTTGACAGGATGTTGGCTACCCAGTTCTCCTTTTGCATCTCTTTTCTCTCTTGTGCTAGGTCCGCATCCTCCAACCACAATGACCCCCATCAGTTTCAAAGATACCATGATCCTTTACCTTTCTGACATTATGATTTCCTCTGTTAAGTAAGTTTTTTTCTTTTGTAGCATCTTTTTCCAATTTAAAATTGTATATTTACTTTGTGATTATTTGCTTAATGTTCATTTCCCTCACCAGACTGAGCTCCATGAGGTGCGGGCTTGATCTATATCATAAATGTTTGTAATACCGTGCTTTGCATGGCCAGACACAGAATAGGCTCTTAGTATCCTGGGAATGAATACAAGCACGTCCAGAATTCTTTACCAATCATAACAAAGTGCCAATATCAAACAATTTACATTTACATAAAACAATCAGATTGTTTTCATCTTCTATCGGTAATATTTCAGAATGGGAGTCTCTGATTAAATTTCAGGAGATTTCCCTAGGTTTATCAGTGAGCTCTGCCAAAATTGTCACAACAACTACATTTGTAATTTATAATTCTCATCGGAAGCACACAGACAAGAAAAAGAGCCTGAAACAGAGAATATAGTTTATGTTGTATCTATGCATTCTATTTCAGAGAGTAATGCTTTCCCTGCCTTAGAATCTGAAGGTTCATTCATTTATCCAATAAATAATTATTGAGTGACTTTTATATGCCCAACATTGCCCAAGGCCCCGATGATCAGGCAGTGAATCAGGCATGGCCAAAAGTCTTCTACTGTACAACTAAATACAAGTCATTCCCCAAGCTACCCTCTCCACCCTTACCCACCAGCACAGGCAATCAGTCCATTTATCTCATCATTCACTCTGGATCTTTCAATGAAGTGGAAGAGAAGAAACACTGCTTATGGAAAAAGTAAATAATTTTGAAATTTTGAGAGTTATATGGAATATAGAAAAATATAGATGTCACCAGGAATTCGGGTTGGAAATAACAGGCTAGTAGATTTAAAAAAAAAAATTCCTTAGATATTAAAATGACAACAAACATATCCTGGAACAGTGGTTCTTAACTGGGGATTACTGTTTGGGATATATCATAATCACCCGGACTGTTCTCTTCCCCCCCTCCCAAATGCAGCCCCACGTGGTCACACACAGACTCCACTTTAGAGTGTATTGCCCTACACAATAATGTATTTTGGGTGACAACCTCTTCACTTACTAAACACATGATCAGAACTTCTGTTCTCCACTATTATGCTGAGAATAAATTATGAAGCTGTTGATTCTTTATCACATATCTACCTTACTTTATCACTTTTTGCAATTCTAGATTGTGTGGCCATTATCCTGTGGGGAGAGATGAGAACATGTTTCATACACAATGCAGTCAGTTAATAAGTCTTTTTTATAAACCTCTTTGTCATATTTAAAGAGGAGAATGTTCAAGAAGTAAATGTTTTTCCAGTTACGTGAACAGAGCAGTTAATTCATTTCACTTTCTTTCCAAGGTGAAATTAGTGAACCATCATCTCTTTTTCACCAGGAATTTACCTTGGTTATTGTTTTCACCTTTATTTTTGGCTTCTTAATAGTGTGATCTGTTACCATGAATTTGAATATATCAAAACATTGGTTAAAATAAAAGAAGAAAATATTCTGATTAAATTGACTGATCTTACTCTCATTAAACTCTAGTGAGGGAAGAATTGCTCATGAGTTTTTGGCTGGTGTTATTTTTACTGAATACATTGGCCCTCTAAGTTGGCAGCACTAATTAGACGCAATAAAACAGGTGTTTTCTACTAACCAAACAACAAGTAATTAAAATTTTTGTATGGTAGATTAAAAGTGTGACAACATGTTAAGAAGATTAAAATACTCAAATAAAATTGAAATAAACCAGTGGAACTATGGCTCATTTTTTATAGAAATCTTATAGTTTGTTCTATTTTACATATTGGTCATCTGCAAAATTAATACCATAAGATCAATTTCTATATTAACTAAAATAATAGGTCTTATCCTCTGTAAAATGCATCTTAATATGCATAAAATCTCAACATTTTTAGTGATATTTGACAATTTAAAATATATTAACTACCAAGTTTAAAAGAAATTCAAGCTATTGAGACACTGAATATGCTTATCAAAATACCCATGCTGCTTAGCTCTGCCTCCCACATATTCTGCTGTTCCTCTAGGGAGTGGCCCAATCACTTTCATATCACCACCAATTTTCTACGTAAGTCCTATTAAGAATCTAAAATTTCAGGAGCGGTGGCTCATGCCTGTAATCAGGGCAGAGGTGCACAGATCACTTGAGGTCAGAAGCTTGAAACCAGCCTGGCCAACATGGTGAAACCCTGTCTCTACTAAAAAAAAAAAAAAAAAAAACACAAACCTAAAATTGTTATTTTTAAAATCACAACTTTCTTTCCTATTTCCTCCAATTCCTCGAGAAATTTGTTCATTGTCTACTGGTCCTGGTTATGTCATTCTCAGTTTTGCCTCTGCTCTCTGCCTGGAATGTTCCATAACTGCTTTTCAAGTAAGATACTTCTGGGTGGGAGAGCACTGAGCCATTTTCTTTGTGACTCTAAAATTCATAAAACTTCATCCGTCTTTAGAAGAGTAATGAATTCTGCCTAAGTGAGAGTGCTCCTTAACTCAGTAACTTCAACTGAAGGCTACATTTATTTTCTTCTACATAAGTTTTGTTTGTCAAAGTATATTTGTTCAGACAATTAAACATCTTTTTATTTACTCTAATTAAGTACATTGTTATTATTTATTCCATTTCCAGGAATTTAAAAAATATTTTAGTGATTAAGTACTCCTATTGAAAATAGTTAAAGAATATTTTAGATAAATGTGGGCACAGGTACAATTTATTTTCTAAGATCTTTAGGAAGCAAGGACTAATAGCCGGATACTAGCAAATGTCATTCCTGTCACTGAGGCTTTCAGAGCAAAAGTCACACCTACTTTTGCTTTTTAACATACTGTACTTAAATTCCATCTTGCTATTAGAATAGGCAGGTCAATGGTCCTGCTGCAACAGCCAGAAAAAGCTGGATACATTATAAATATAGTATTTTGAAAGTAATTGAGTGATGTGGAAGCAGTGAAGACTAAATGAACTAAAATTCAAGAGAGAGGAGAACCTTTTTAAGGAAAGCTGATCATCGAGTGTCTCCCAGAAGGTTTTGCCTATTTTGTCCTTAGGCTAATGATCAGATATGGCCCAGCCAGAGAACCTCTGCTGTGGGGATAGCAAAACCAGCAAAGCTTTTAGTGCTGGGCTAGCGTGAAGCAATGGAAGCTCTAGAGCGCTTCCAGTTTTCTCCATGGGACATTTGCTGAATCCTGAGGTTGCGCGAAAAGATGGGAGGCCAGGACACAAACTTCTGAAAAACAGAACACAACTCCCAAAGTCGGTAGCGCTTAGAAAATCTATGATCAGTCTTCTCTTCAAGACATTTAACAAATATTTAAAGCCACGTGGCGCAGGAGCTAAGCAAAATAATCTCTGAAGGGCATGAACAAAGCTTCTGTAGCCTTTCAGGACTGAGGAGACAAAGACCCATCAGACTTTCACATAGAAGTTCAGGAGGGACATGCCCTAAGAACAGGGTAGATTGGAAGTTGGCTGAGTCTTAATAAAACTACAGCCCAACTGGAATCACACTCAGTCTCTGATAGAATTGAGGAGTTAATCCTTTCTCCTCCTCACCTTAAATGACTCTCAGAAGGAAGAGAGGATCTTTTCAAGTGGAAGATAAGATTATCTAGGGCCACTGATATTTGTTTAAATACAATATGCAGAGAGAAAACTAAAATTATGAGATATTCCTAGAAGTAAAACCATATGACCGTTAATAAACAGGTAGCAAAAGACAGTAAAAGCAGACAGACAGATGATCTAGCTATTGGAGTTAGCAAACGAGGACTTTTTAAAACTGCTTAATAAGTCCAAGGAGAAAGAAGAAAAGATAGATATAAGAAGGTAAAAGTTAGACAGATTCTCCAGAGTTCATCTCTGTTGGCTTGAGTCTTTAAATCTTCTGTTTTCTGGTATAGCCCTATTGGGTTTTGATAATATGCTAGGATTCACCTTCCATTTTAATTTCTTTCCGTGGTCTTGGGCATGTGTGAGTTCAAACCTTTGTTAAACTAGAAATGTGATTCCCCATTGTGTCATGTTTTGTGACATGAGTATGCAATTAATCCTGTGTACAATTGTGTGACAGATTTTTTCCTCTTAAAACAAAAGATTTTAAGCACTAATGTTACTGAGGTTGATAGTTAAGTCAGTGACATATGGGGAAGGCTGGGGAGGCTCTGACCCAGAGGAGTACTTTATCGCTGACATCTTTTTGATTTGCCACTGTGCCATGGAAATAAAAAGTTGACAGCATTTCAGTGGGTTTATCATTGTTTTTACATTCTCTTCAGGCAATGCACACCTTACTGCCCACACCCATGTTGGACAGGGCCATCACCTCCTCCTGCTCTTCGCTCAGCCTCCATAGAGCCTCTTGAAATTGTCCATTTAGTCTTATAATTAGAAAAGTCTCCCAAGTCTCCAATTATTTCCACAAATAACCGGACTCCTTTAAAAAGATTCAACTTGCAAGACTAGAAAACCTTTACAAAGCAAGAAAGAAAATCTCTAAGATGTCAAGTTATTAGGCAGGCTCAGGAAAGAAAGGGAGCCACCACTGATCTCTTTTTCCATGCGGAGAAAGTTGAAGGGGAAAGTTCATTCACAGTTGGTGACACACTGTCAACTGAAGTTAGAGCCGAAATAGTTATAGTGTCCAGTGGATATATGTTTAAAGGACATCTTTTAACAAAGATGATATCTCTCCAGGACATTCTTGAGCAAAGCACAATGATCAAAAAACCAATTATCTAGCAACCTTTCATATCCAGAAAATAATCCAAAATGTTAAAAATCTATGAGTAACCGAAATGAGAATCAGCAAATCTGTATATAAAGCTGTGTTGGTCTTTAAGATTGTTCACAAATCTTCTAGCCCTCTTACTTCCTAGAATGTGGTAGGACTTCAACACCCACCCTCTTTGAATTTGAGCGCAATCATGTGACTTGCTTTAGCCAGTGAATTGTGAGAGTTCTATGAATATATCAAGAAAAGATATGTGAAGACAAGGCTTTCATAAGTCTTGAGACTTCAATGACTACCATAAATGGAGTATCTCTGCTCCTGTTCATTGGACATATAGCATGAGTAAGAAATACCTTTGTTGTCTTAAGTCTTTGAAGATTGAGAGATAATTAATTACTGCAGCATAACCTATTTTACACTGACTGACTAAACAGTCTTCACAAACGTGGCCATAAATGGTCACAGCCAGAGAAGAAATGTGAACTATAACTTCTTCCCATCAAAGAGAAGACTTTTAAGTTGCATTTATCTAGAAAGCTATTCTCCCACCCAAAACCAAAATTTTCAGGGTGCTCATAGAAACAGAGAATATCCAGGGTCACACAAGTTGAATGAAACCATTCCCTGGATAACATCAGTTTGCAGTTGGAAGAAAGTACATTATAAGGTGGAGAGACCTTAAATTTTGGCATGCAGCAAATCTGGACATTTTCTAGATCTTAGAAATGCAGATAACAACAAATACAAAATTATAATAATTCTTACCTTCAAACAATTGCAAGTTCAGCATCCCTGGTGGAAGCAACATGGGCCTGGTTAGAGGAAGTGGCTGTTCCAAAAGTAGTAGGGCAGACAAAGCCAAATCTGGATGAGAGGTGAAGAAGGAACTCCAGCGCAAGCCACACATGACTTTAGCTTCAAATAAAATCAAAAAACAATTAAAGAATCATGCTACATTGTATTTATAAATTATATAGGTTTCACGACTCAGTTGACTGTGTATTTTTCTCATTCCATAGTGTAGATTCAGACACTTCTAATTCTTTTACTATGTTTATAAAATCTCACAAGTTTTTTCTAATCCCAGGTAATATTATTGTTCAGTGTAGCTACCTTCATCAGTTGACTTAGGTAGATCTAGACAATTTGCTGCAGCTTCTATATCATTCTTGCTGCTTCGTCTTGCACTTTTATGTTATAGGAATGGGTTATTTCCTTTAACCTCATGAACGAAACTCTGCTACCTTCAAACTTTTCTTTTGCAGCTTCCTGATTGAAGCCTTCATGGATGAAAGAGGGTTAGAGCTTTGCTCTAGATTAGGCTTGGGCTTAAAGAAATACTGGGGTTGGCTTAATCCTCTATCTACTAAAACTTTCTCCATATCAGCAATGATTCTGTCTTGCTTTCTTCGTGTCATGTGTCCACTGGAGTAGCATTTTAAATTTCCTTCAAAGATTTTTCCTTTGCTTTCACAACTTGGCTGTTCGACACAAAAGATCTAGCTTTCAACCTATCTTGGCTTCAACATGACTTTCTCACTAAACTTAATCACTTCAAGTTGTTGATTTGTGACCCTTCCTTTCATTTGAACACTGAGAGGCCATTGTAACATTATTAATTAGCTTAATTTCAGTATTGCTGTGTATCAGGGAATAGGGAGGCTGGAGAAGAGGGAGGCTGGAGGAGAGGGAGAGAGACGGGGGAATGGCTGATCAGTGGAGCTGTCAGAACACATACAACATATATCAATTAAATTCTCCATCATGTATGGGCACAGTTTGTGGTGCCCCAAAACATAATAGTAACATCCAAGATCACTGATCACAGACCACCATAAGACATATTATAATAAAGAAGACATTTGAAATATTTATAGGATTACAGAAATGTGACACAAAGACACAACATGAGCACATGCTATTGGAAAAATAATGCTGATAGACTTGCCTGATGCAGGGTTGCCACAGACCCTCAACTTGTAAAAATAGAGTATCTGTGAAGCACAATAAAGTGAAGCACAACAAAATGAATATGCCTGTATTTAAGGAACAAGAAAACCTAGCTAACCTTGAAACCACCCTGCCTCGTTTTCCAGTCTTAAGTCACCTACCTCCCTTCACAAAACACGACTTGACTCTGATGATAAAGAACCAAATTATGCCATGCTGAAAAAGACCATGTGGCTATAATCACATTGGAATAACTCAACTGGGAAGAGGAGGGAAAAGCATATAATAGAAGGTATCATAGCGAACAAGCAAATTGCAAATGTGTTTAAAGATGATAAGATGAGTCAATGATTTTCAAACAAGAACACCACACATGAGATGTTCAATATGTTGCTATCATTGAAACATAGGGAAAAAAAATGAAGAAAAATCCTGAACTGTTACTTTTACCTATATTATTAACCACACTAAACTATTCAGGTCACCAAACTTTTGAATTCAGGCATACCCATTGTCTCAAGGTTAGATTTAGAATAAAATGTGTTGCTAAAAGTATAGAAACACTCCAGACTGTTGGTGTTTTCCCCTTTAAGCATCACAACTTTTATTGTTATTACTATTTTGGGGTAAACTGTTTCCAAAACGTGCAATACAAAGAGGATAGAAAATAGAGTCTCATGTTTTCTAGATGAAACTGCCATATTTGTGAACATGTATGACTCTTCAGTACTGGCAGACAGTGACACCTTGATGAGCTATTGGGGTATGGAAGGCCACTTACCCCTCTCTGAAATGTGCCAGAGTAGAGTGTTTTAAAGTTATTAGATCTGCTTTTTAAATTTCTTCTTCTCCTCCTATGCTATCATGCCATGCCATATTCTTATGGCTATTGTCAGTAGCTGCATCTAGTGACCCAAATCTCTACCTTATCCCCAAGCTACTTACCACTACTTCTTGAAAAGCTTTGGTGCATAAATAACAGCCAACATGGCCAGATAAGAATAACGTTTATAAAGACAACATCCTAAGAATGTGGTTCCTAACCTTTGGAAATTATGGAAACATGGAAGAATCTAAAATAAAGTTGCAAACACTCTTCCCATATTCATGTCTGCATATAATTTGGTGGCAGGGCTTGTGAAACTCATTTGTAGATGTTGGAGCACACAAATAATGATCTAGAAGTATGGGAATTATTCTAAGTGCTTTCCTGAGTGCTTTTCTGACCCAAGGAGTACGCCTACTTACTGTATCCTCTGGGCACCAAAATATTTCCTCTAATGATTGGTGTGAACATTCCAATGCAGCTGCTTGTAATGGCAGCAATCAATAAATATTTGTTAAATATTCATCAATAATATTGATGGATTTTCAACGTGGAGAAAACAGCCTTCTATTGGAAGAAACATCTACAACTTTCCTAGCTGGGGAAGTCAATGCCTAGCTTCAAAGTTGCAAAGGAGAGGCTGACTTTCTTTCAGGAACTACGATGCCTACCTTCAAAGCTGCAAAGAAAAGGTTGGCTCTCTTACCAGGAACTAACACAGGTGGTGACTTTCAGTCAATGCTTATTTACCATTCCCAAAATTCTAGGGCCCTTCAGAATTATGCAAGATCTTCTATGCCTGTGCTCTATAAGTGGAAACACAAAGTCTGGATGAAAGCACATCTGTTTGCAGTACAGCTTACAGAATATTTTTAGCACACTGTTGAGACCCGCTTCTTAGAAAAAAAATTCCTTTCAAAACATTACTGCTTATTGACAATGCACCCGGTTACCCATGAGCTCTGATGGAGATATGCAAGGAGATTAATGTTGTTTTCATGCCTGCTAACACAATGTCCATTTGGCAGCCCATGAATCAAGGAGTAATTTTGAATTTCAAGTCTTATTATTTAAGAAGTACATTTTATAAACATATAACTGCCATAGATAGTGGCTCCTTTGATGGATCTGAGCAAAGTAAGTTGAAAACCTCCTGGAAAAGAGTCATCATTCTAGATGCTATTAAGAACATTCATAATTCATGGAAAGAGGTCAAAATATCAACATTAACAGGAGCTTGTAAGAAATTGATTTGAACGTTCATGAATGACTTTGAGGGATTCAAGACGTCAGTGAAGGAATAACTGTAGATGTGGCAGAAATAGCAAAAGAACTAGAATTAGAAGTGGAATTTGAAGAAGTGACTGAATTGCTGCTATCTCATAATTAAACTTTAACAGATGTGGAGATGCTTCTTACGGGTGAGCAAAGAAAGTGATTTATTGAGATAGAATTTATTCCTGGTGAAGATGCCATGAACACGGTTGAAATGATAATGAAGGATTTAGAATATTACATAAACTTAGTTGATAAAGCAGCAGCAGGGTTTGAGAGAATAGACTTCAATTTGAAAGACATTCTACTGTGGGTAAAATGCAACCAAATAGCATCACATGCTACAGAAAAGTATTTCATGAAAGAAAGAGCCAGTTGATGTGGCAAACTTCATTACTGTCTTATTTTAAGAGATTGTCACAGCCACCCCAACCTTCAGCAACCCCCACCCTGATTTGTCAACAGTCATCGCTGTCGAGACCAGACTCTCCACCAGCAAAAACATTATGACTCACTGAAGCTTCAGATGATCATTAACATTTTTTAGCAATAAAGTATTTTTAAATTAAGGTATGTACGTTGTTTTTCAGACATCATGTTATTGCACATTATTAGACCATAGTACAGTGTAAACATAACTTTTGTATGCACTGGGAAACAAAAAAAAAATGTGTGGCTAGCTTCATTGCAATATTTCCTTTATTGTGGTGGTCTAGAACCAAATGGCAATGTCTCTGAGGTAGTTGCTATCTCCAGTCTCCACTAAGAAGATACCTAATACACAGAAATAACAAACAGAATGTGTAGATTCTATTCCTGAAATTTACTGTCTAGGGCAAGTCACAGCTTCTGCATTGTGATTGAATATTTTATAAAGTAGAATTATATAATTGCAATTCCCCTCCTGTCACCAGGGACGTGGTAAAGATGAATGAGGTGATTCATGCAGAATGTGCTGAGGCCCTTGAAAGGTGCTTTGTCAATCGGGAGTGATTTTTTTCTTGTTGTTGTTGTTGTCATCTTCCATGCCCTCGCCCATTAGCAGTCATTACTGTGCTCTGATGGACTGACATAGCAGCAAAGCTGAGACAGCCAGTGAGGTTTAGAAAAGAAGCCAAGAAGCGGCAGGATTAGATGGACCAATGTAGCATGCAGAAATCAGAAACTGAGAGCTTCTTCCTCAGGACCTCAGCCAATTGTGTGCCAGCCTTAAAAGGCAATATTAAAGCCAAATTTAGCATTGCCTTCCCTTCATCTGCCTCTTCACCACTCCCATCCCTAGTGTCTCGGGAAGTGTCTTTACCTTTCGCCTTCTTTACCTTTCAGGACAAGGGACAGCAATGAGAAGCCATGGGTGAATTCAGAGAGAAGGATATTTAAAGAGTTTAAGGCCACATCCACATACAGAGTGGGCACAGTGTTAGCCAGCATTCATTAGCCCACCCGCGGGAGTCAGCAGCTTCCTCTGTTAGGATGTGAAGTGAAGAAACACGGATGTTATGGATGACGATCATGAACCACTTCCCCTGCCATCCTGCGAGAGCAGTCATTTTGTATCTGATGGACTCACGCATTAGGATGTGGGAATAGGAACACCAAGATGGAATGAGAAGTCTGGAAAGTCAGTCAGTGCAGTAGGCAATGCAGAAGACTCCCAGCAGTCATCAAATCAAGGAGAGGGCTGGGCCCTTAGAGGACCTGCGTGAGAATCCCAGGGAAACCAGAGTTTGGGGAACTCTAGTGTAGGCTATTCTCTTCAGATGGTGCTATTTTGTTTACTCCCAGAGAAGAAGCAGTGCTTTCCAGTAATCCTTCAATGCCTTTGAGGCTAGGAGAAGTTAAAAATATAATTGATTAGTTAGAACACCCGGGTTTTGGTACAGTAAACTCATGAAGATGTACTTGTACATTTGGAGTACATATGTACTCCTACATACGCTGAGCATCAGAATAGGGCAGTTACTCTCTGAGCTAGACTTTGGATATGTAGCTCTAAACAGATGTGTTCCCTGAAGACAACATGAAGCAAGTCATTAAAAGTACACAGGTGTAATTGAAGGAAAATACAGGCCACTGCATGGGCATATAACAGGTGGGAAGAAATATACTTGGAGAAGAAAAATAAAGTCTCCAATTCTTGCATACCTAGGGAGACCAGAAGTGTGAGACTTTACCAGAAAACCATAGTAACAGATTTGTACTTCAAAACAAATTTGCAAACAATTTCTGATAAATCTCTGCCAAAGTAGCGTTGAGCATTTCTGTTCAAACACTGGGAATGTGTCGGTGACTGGGTACTGCATCATTCATTGCAATTGTGCATAGCAGAATTTTGCATATATGTGACCTACAGGGCGGAGATTTCCGTCATTACACAGTGGGCACCTACTACACATGTGGTATCTTGCTATCTCTCATTCCAACTCTATGAAATATTGATTACTATCCATTAATGGATGAGGAAATCAAAGCTCAAACAATTTAAATGACATACTTAACATCCCATGTGAACATGTAGAAGAGCCAGTTTAGAAACCAACATCTCCCATCTTGAAGTTGGCATGCTACACAGGAGCCACTTCCATTCAGTACTCTTTAAAAGATGCAATATACTGTCATGTTTGGCAGACACAGGGAGAAGAACAAAAAGCAGCATTAAAAATTCATGCATATCAGAATTTCAAATTTTGGAGTCATGGTATTCAGGGCATTTCCTCCAACCATGGAAAACAAAACAAAACAAAACAAAAAGAAGAGAGAGAAAGGACAAGTTAGTATGGGGATCCTACCTCCCCATCTACTTAACAGATCATTAAGTAAATACAACTGAAAATGTGACAGATTTTCAGTTTTAGATGTTCTTGGAAACAACCTAAGTTGCTTCACATTCGAGCCCTCCTGCTCTCCCCCGTGTGTTGACTGTTGTGCCACAATTATCTCTCCACAGGTGCTGTTAGTTCACATGAGGTATATATGTAGCCAGGGGGTGGGGAAGAAAATACAGCTGCATCTGTGAAATACTCCATTGTCAGTAAGGGGGGGTGCTGGGATTAAATATGAGAAGGCTATAAAAGTTAGAATGATGATCTACTACTACTCATTATTTTATAGTCGTATTTCTCATAAAGCTAAATGAAAAATGTAAAGCTTTTTTCTTTTTTAGGTGAGAAAATGGAAGTTCAAAACTGACAATCTTGGCCAGGCAAGGCAGCTCATGGCTGTAATCCCAGCACTTTGAGAGGCCAAAGTGGGAGGATTGCTTGAGTCCAGGAGTTGGAGACCAGCCTGGGCAACATGGTGAAACCTCATCCCTACCAACAACAACAACAAAAAAAATGCAAAAGTTAGTGAGGCATGGTGGTCCATGCCTATAGTGCCAGCTACTCAGGAGGCTTTGCTATCACTTGAGCCCAAGAGGCAGAGTTCCAATGAGCTGAGATGGCACCACAGCACTTCAGCCTAGGCAACAGAGTGAGACCCTGTCTCAAAAACAAAACAAAACAAAACAAAACCCTGATCATCCTGACTTGCAAATTCATACAGAAACTAAGTTTCCAGTTAAAAGTTCCTTCCAAAATGGTAGCAAGTTTTCAGCAAAGGGAGAGAAAGTGTAATTTCAAGCATGAAATCAACATACATTTATTGAGGACTAAACTTATGTTAGATGCTGTAGTGGATTGAATGGTGATCCCTAAAAGATATTTCCATGTTTTAACCCCTGGAACCTGTGAATGTGATTTTATTTGCAAAATGGAATTTTGCAGATATAATTAATTATTTTGAGGTGAAATCATCCTGGATTACCAAGGTAGACCCTAAACATAATGACTAGTATCCTTACAAGAGACTGACAGGAAATGACAGAGGTATAAAGGAGAAGGCCATGTGAAGACACAGAGATTGGAGTTACAGACCTACAAGCCAAGGAAGCTAGAATGGCAAAGAAAATTCTTTCCTAAAGCCTTCGGATGGAACACAGCCCTGCCAGTACCTTGATTTCAGACTTCTAGGCTCCAGTACTGTTGTTTTAAGTCACCCAGTTTGCGGTAGTTTGTTACAGAAGCCCTGGAAAACTAACATACGTGCTAGGAATAAAGAGATCCACAAATTCTGATTTTTAGCCTTGATGCCAAGGATCACAGTCTAGTTGGAGAGCTGGTGAACAAGCATATGGAAGGTGCTTATTCCTGCTTCTGCAAGTCACTGTAGGTCAGCAGAGCTAGCCGGAAGCCAAGGTAAATGTGAAGTGGGAAAGAGTGAAGACTAATAGGACCTACAAAAGCAAACTGAAATCTACATTCAGCTCTCGCTGACCTGAGTTTCAACAATGCATGTGGTGGATCCACAGAAGTTGACACCTTTGGGAATTGCCAGACAAAATAAGCACACCTGATTTAATTTCAATTTAAGATAAACAACAACTAATTTTAGTATAATTATGTCCCAGATATTGCCTGGACACACACTAAAAAATTATTTATTGTTTATCTTAAATTTGATTTTCTTGGGCTTCCTGTACTTTTATTTGAAAAATGTGTCTTCTTTAACTTTTCCACATAGTGGCTTGGGACTCAGAGATGCTGCAGAAGATCAGTCAGCAGAGGCTGCCCCTGTCCCAAGACAGTCAGTGGTCAGCAGATCAGCAGCAGCACCTGGTACCCTGCATAGACCTTCCGGTTCCAATGGCAGCTGCTTCACTTTTGCCTTCCTCCTTCCAAATCTCCCGCTCATTTATCTTGTGGCTGACCCTTACCCAGAACCATAGAGAAAGGGAAACTATAAAAAAGAGCTTAGGTAAGTTGATGTAATAAAATAGCTATAATATTATTAAATAGATATTCAAACCCTACCAACAAAAATGTGTATCTTTCTATCTCCAAGAAAATAACTTAGAATGGATAATAAATAAATTCTGCTCCAATAAAATCATTTTTGTCACTTTTGTCTTTCTATCCTTCTGTATAGAATATCAACAGATTTAAACTGTGGGAGTCATGAACTCCAGTCAATTTATTTTTTTCAATGGGAAACAAGGACCCATATAGGTTAGGTGAGTTACCAGAGAGCAGACTTCTTAATGTATTAGAGCTAAGCTAAAACTTCTGGTCTCCTTTTTCCTAGATGTCTTTCCTCCCTGCCAATCTACTTTATCACTTCCTTCAAACTTGGGTTCAATTCTGTTTAAGGAAGCCTTTCCTAATTAATTCTGGTCCCTGATCATTGTTTTGTCCAATATTGCTTTAAATATTTAGATATTATGGTTATATTGTAAATTATACACAAACAGATGTTAAACAAA
The DNA here is from genome assembly GCF_000951035.1 of Colobus angolensis palliatus. Taxonomy (NCBI): domain Eukaryota; kingdom Metazoa; phylum Chordata; class Mammalia; order Primates; family Cercopithecidae; genus Colobus; species Colobus angolensis. The sequence goes on along the minus strand of NW_012115289.1, from coordinate 2,664,441 downwards.
TCAGTTTTACTAAGTAGCTCTGCTTTTTAAGAGCATAAATACTGTTCCTCGCAAACAGCACATCTTTTTCACCTCAAATACTTTGTAATAATAGTTCCATTTTATTTGGCAAAAGGGCATGCTAACAGAATTCTATACAATAAATGGAAAAATAGAAATTTGCTAATGAAAATTTTTCCAGGTTTAGAATGTAAATAATAATGCATTTTCGCCTATGAATTAGAGTGACTGATAACCCTGTTGATACCAGGAATTTGTTACATTTCACTGCTCTATTCATGGATCACATGTTAGCTTGTGTCTGCAGGTATTTCTATTGGAATAAATAATAGTTTGCACTTTAACTGGAATATTATTTCATGATAAACTAAAGGAATTCAAAGTACTAATCACATGAACAAATTATGCAGAAATAACAGCCTCCATTTGAAATATAAGGGTCGTTCAAAATATGAGATAATTTCATGAGAATAAACAGTTTTTCTATTTATTTGTTACAGTGGAAAATGGCAAATGGGTTAACTAAATCCAGATCGTCTTTTGCTACAGGTAAAATAGACATGAATTGAGCTGAGGATGCTAAAGAGTATTTAATGTGTTACACAGGAAGTCCCATGATGGTGCTTGATGCCTTCTGTCTACCAAAGACAAAATCTAAATGCAAATAGTGAGAAATACTGCATCAGGCAAAGAAAACACAGTATTTATGCTCCTGTGAGGTTCAAGTTTAAAAAAAGATTAAAATGCTATCATCTAGATAAGCAGATAGGACAAGATACAGTATTTTGCAGAATATGTTGAAGGAAAGCAAAATCTCTGCAAGACTATTTACAAAAAGTACTTTGAGTGTGTGCTGAAAGAAAGACAAAAAGCTGTCTGCAAATAATGGTGAGAACTTTAAAATGAGCCAGATGCATTCTGTCACAGAACTACGTCAGACAGGAAACCTCCATGGCTCGCCCAGAAGAAGGTCAATAGAACTGTATAGGACACCAGACTCAATTAGGGAGAATTACCAGATTCTTGCTGCAAGTTTATCTTGTGATCTTAAATATTTACATATATAAATATGTAAGTTAAGGCATTGAAAAAATTCCCTGCCAGAGCTTGACAAACTAGAACCGATAAGACAGGGATATAAATAGATGACGTCTATTCTCCCACTTCCTCTGAGAATGCGTGTTTTCTATAAGAAAAATTTCTATTTTTCCATTTATTGTATAGAATTCTGTTAGCATGCCCTTTTGCCAAATAAAATGGAACTATTATTACAAAGTATTTGAGGTGAAAAAGATGTGCTGTTTGTGAGGAACAGCATTTATGCTCTTAAATGACATGCGTGTCCTGTCTATAATAAGATAGAGAAATCTTTATTTTCTTAACCAATAACCAGCCTCTCCAATTTTAAGTCCTAAAGCTTACCTCCGAAAGAAGGAGGTCATAGCTAGAGTTTTTTTTTAACTCCTAGATTTAAATCTGTATTAATTTCTTAAAGCTGCCCTAACAAAGCATCACACACTGGTGGCTTGTAACAACAGAAATGTATTCTTTTACAATTCTGGAGGCTAGACATTTGATCAAGTTTTGGCAGTGTCTTCCTGTCTCTGAAGGCTTTAGGGGAGGGTCCTTTCTTCTCTCTTCTATCTCCTGGTAGTTGCTGGCAATTCTTGGGTTGCCTCCTAGTAGTCTTGAGCCTGATTGGCTAATCATTCTAGATTGGTTCCTTCTAGTTCTGCATTGAGACCACTCGTGCATTTTTTATGCACAACTTTGGTTTTACCTCCGCCCTGTGTTTTACCTTGAGGTTAGCTGCTTCTGAGATTAAAACTGTAAGCCATCAAGAGACAGAACCCAGCAGCATTAGAATGAATTCCTTCCAGCAGTAATTTACCTACCTGATGCTCAACAGAGTTATTTGCCAATTGAAACATTTCTGTTATTCCCTACTCCCTTTCTTCTCTGCTTTCTGATTTTCATTGTAACCCTAGAAGCAATACAACTGGCCTCTTTTCCAAGTCACAAACTGAAAAATCTTTCAATGAGAGTCTTGAATTTCAGAGACATCAACAATTTGCCACTTGGTTCTCAAAGCTGATAAGTGATGGAAACTTCGGAAGTAGAGTCCATCAGTTTCTCTCAGCTGCTAGCCTGAAATTCTAGGGTTACTGAGAGAACAGTGGCTCAAATATACTGTGTCCATAAGTATGTCTCAGCAGGCTCCATTCTGGTACCACAGTTCCAAATTTCTAATTCTGTGAATTGACCTGGAGATTTTAAGGAAAATCGATTTCCCATCCTGCCCATCCTATATCCCCGGTTTCCTTCCACTCCTACCTAGAAAACTTTCTTCCTCCAGTAACACCAGTGGCATTTGGTTTCTGCCTAATGACTACCAAGCACAAGTGTCCTTTGTGCTTTGTGTAGAGGTAGGTATCATCTCTATTTTACATGAGGAAACTCTGCAGTTATTAACTCAATCTGGCTGTCTCCAAAACCCCATGCTTCTACTTCATCATGCTGTGTCAGTCTCCTGTTTCTTTTTTTGTTTGTTTATTTGATCCCTTAAAAATATTTTCTGTAAGATATTTATTTCAAATTTCAAAAATAATACATACTCATACAGAGAAGCTGACTAAAATAAAGTCCCAAATCTCCCTGGCACCTGTTCTTCTACTCAACTTCATATTATCTTCCATTTGAACTCTGCATTTACTTTACATGGCTATCCCTCCAGGTAAATACTTACAGAAGGAATTTGTTCCTTTAAAGATTATGTAATTGTCTGCCCAGAATGAATAAACTAGAAATTATCTATTCATGAAATCATTGATGGGAATTTACATTTTTCCTAGGTGTTTTTGGTTTGTTTATTTGCCCATGCTGAGGTCGGGCACAGTGGCTCACGCCTGTCATCCCAGCACTTTGGGAGGCCGAGGTGGGTGAATCACAAGGTCAGGTGTTCGAGACGAGCCTGGCAAACATAGTGAAACCCTGTCTCTACTAAAAATACAAAAATTAGCTGGGTGTAGTGGCAGGCACCCGTAATCCCAGCTACTCGGGAGGCTGAGGCAGGAGAATCGCTTGAACCTAGGAGACAGAGGTTGCATTGAGCCGATATCACGCCATTGCACTCCAGCCTGGGTGACAGTGTGAGACTCTGTCTCAAATAATAATAATGATAATAATAATGCTGAAATTAACATGTTTGTATATACGGATGCTACATACTGATGCTTTTCTCTGTGTAGAATAGAATATATCCCCAAAGCAAAAGCATGGGAATATATTTATTTTAATATGAATTTCCAGTTAACCTTCCAAAAATTTTGTAGCAATTCATTTCCTCATCCATAATGCATCCGTGTGCCCATTATTCAATATTATGACCATCATTAGATACTATCAAGTTATCATTTTTTTCTGAAAAACTGAGAGTAAAAATGGCTTCCATTCATTTTTGCAAAACAATTTTGTTTCAGCAGGAGAGTAACCTCTACTGCAAATTCATATTTTATAGTCATGGAAAAAAGTGTATATGTATGTGTGTGAATTTGTATGCTTTTCAAAAGACAAAAAAAATATAGTGTTGGAAGATGAAGGAGATAGATTTCTGCTTAAACCCAGATAAAGCAGTATGTGTGATACAGAGTTTTAATTTCTAGACACCTCTCTGTCATTGAACAGCCAGAGGCTGAGGCTGAGTCCTTGTCTGTGAAATCAGGAAAATAATATCTGACCCTTCACTACTAAAAGGTGAGTAGGAAGATTAATGAGTTCATATCATTAGCACATTTGAAACTCCTGGGGAAAAGCTGCTTTGGAAATGCAATTATGTCTTATCTTTTTTCCATTGATTATATAATGCAATTTCAAAGTACACAGTACTTATTTTTTAAGAAACTCCAAAAATTTTACTTTGTGCATAAAATGAATCTCATTTTTAAAAAATCCATTGTATCTGTTATATAAGATGCATATCATAACTAGATGCTTTTCAGCTTTATTCTCATAGCAAGGGGATGCTAATAATTTCAATTTAATACATTTCTAATTCCAGGGATATTCTTCAGGAGAGATTGCATTCTGGAGTCATTGAGAGGAAAAAAAAAAGGAATTTGACAGATGGTTAAAAAGATCAAAGATATTTAAATGGTGGGTTTTTTATGGGGATGTGGGGCTCTCCAGCTTGCAATAAAAATTCTGCTCAAGCAAAGATGGTCAACCAGTATATTTTTAATTATGTTGGGAAATGTGTGTCTTTTGAACACTTCTGAACAAGAAAGCTGAGATGTTACTAGTTTTCTAGTTAAAGTCACTAGCACTGGTTTCCATGAAAAGCCTTATTCACTGGGGGCAATCATGAAATACATCAGTTCAAATAAACAGCCTAGGCTGAGATGGTCGAAAGAAGATTGGCCTTAGGGCAGATCATTTAGGTTGGTCTCCACAATGCCAAAACAGCTGGTGAGGCCTTCCAATGGGTTCAGTGAAGTTGACTCTCAGGCCAGTTGTTTGGTTTCCTCGACACCTGCTTAAGTCATGCTTACCATTTACCACTTAATGAGTGTTCTAGGGGAAAAAATAGCAAACAGGTAAAACCACAGATGCAATGTGATTGCACATGATACCTCTCAAGCTCTATTCTTTAATCTGGCTCAATGTATTATTATTATTATTTTTTTTTTTTTTTTTTGAGACGGAGTCTCGCTCTGTCTCCCGGGCTGGAGTGCAGTGGCCAGATCTCAGCTCACTGCAAGCTCCGCCTCCCGGGTTTACGCCATTCTCCTGCCTCAGTCTACGGAGTAGCGGGGACTACAGGCGCCCGCCACCTCGCCCGGCTAGTTTTTTGTATTTTTTAGTAGAGACGGGGTTTCACCGGGTTAGCCAGGATGGTCTCGATCTGCTGACCTCGTGATCCGCCCGTCTCGGCCTCCCAAAGTGCTAGGAATACAGGCTTGAGCCACCGTGCCCGGCTTAATCTGGCTCAATGTATTTATGAATATTCTGATATAGCAAAGAAAATGTACATTTGCATCTGTAGATGTCAGCGTAGATTGTAGTTAGGCAATCATCTTATCAAACTCCATCTAGTTGATGGTTATAAAAGAAAGGATCACCTCTAGCAAATTGAAAATGGAGGTGATTTTCCTCCAATTTATAAAATGCTATAGCCAGGATCAAGAAGAGGGTGGGTTTTGAAGGCAGATAGATTTGAATGAGCACCTAAGGTCACTGGCTATGAAAGTTGAAAATGCAATTTAGTTTCTATAAAAGCCTCTATTTCCTCATTGATTTCTTTTTTTGTTCCTCTGACGTGCTTTAGGATCAAAGATCTCTAAATTCTGTATTCCCTATGCTTGGATTCCTCTTTCTGTAATTATCCACACAGTTAATTCCCTCACCTTACTGAAGTCTTTGCCCAAATATCATCTTCCCAATGAAGCCTATCCTGTCCACCTTATTTAAATTTTAACCCAACCCCTACCTTGAACTACTTTCCTATTCTTTTCACTTTTTGCATATTATGCATTGCCTTCAAGATTATTTATCATATATTTATTTTATTTTAATATTTATTGTCTATTTTCTCCCCCTAGAATATAAGATCTATGATGGTGGGAAATCATAGTATGTTCATTCACTGATACATTCCAGTACCTAGAACTGTGCCTGGAAAATAGTGCATGTTCAAAATAATATTATGTGAATGAATAAATAAAAGAAGCTGTTAGAATCTCTTACATATAATAAGCTCTCAAACATATTACTTCCCTTTCTTTCCCTTTAAGCAGCTGAATCTAAATACAGATATTTGCTCAAGCCTTTCACCCTATTATACTGCTAAGTGGACAATTTCAATGACTAATGCAATTCAGTCCTGAATGCTTCTGCTATTTTCTTTAAGAGGTACAGTCATCTGCAAGATTTTTAAAAATATATTATTTGTAATAAAACTTTTGAAGATGACCACTACCTCAATGGAATAAGTAATCCATCCTTTAAAATGTGCTTAAAGAAAGAAATTCCAGGCAAGCCGTGGTGACTCACGCCTGTAATCCCAGCAGTTTGGGAGGCCGAGGCAGGTGAATCACCTGAGGCCAGGAGTTTGAGACCAGCCTGGCCAACATGGTGAAACCCCGTGTCAATTAAAAATACAAAAATTAGCCAGGCGTGGTGGTGGGTGCCTATAATCCTAGCTACTTGGGAGGCTGAGGCACAAGAATCATTTGAACCCAGGAGGCAGCGGTTGTAGTGAGCCGAGATGGCGCCACTGCACTCCAGCCTGGGCGACAAAGTGAGACTTTGTCTCAAAAACCAAGAAAAGAAAGAAAGAAAGAAATAGGAAGGAAGGAGAGAGAGAGAGAAAGAGGAAGGAAGGGAAAGAGAAAGAAAGAAAGAAAGAAAGAAAGAAAGAAAGAAAGAAAGAAAGAAAGAAAGAAAGAAAGAAAGAAAGAAAGAAAGAAAGAAAGAAAGAGAGAAAGAGAGAGAAAGAAAGAGAAAGAAAGAAAGAGAAAAGAGAGAGAGAAAGAAAGAAAGAGAGAGAAAGAAAGAAAGAGAAAAGAGAGAGAGAAAGAAAGAAAGAGAGAGAAAGAAAGAAAAAAAAAATCCATCAGTCCCCTCAACTATTTATTCAATGTCTAACAAACCTCCAGTGTAGATTCACCATTTATTCCATAAGTTCAATACATTTTCCATACTGTTTTTGTCGATTGTGTTTTTGTCTGGCTGACTTCCAATGATATAGAGGCGACTTTGTTTTATCTATTCCTACTATAGAAAGAAAAATTTCAGTCCAGCTTTCCTGTTGATCTATGTAACGTAGATCCTTCTTTAAGCCCAGAGACTGACATTTTCCAAACCTTCCCTTAGAATTGGTATCTGTTGCAGGTTGAGTTCTCCAGGAAGCAGATGCCAATCAAGATGGAGCTAAGGTGGCAAAAGGTTTACTAGGTAGTAACCCTGAGAAAGGGCATGAAGCTGGACTATGTAGAGATCTGTCAGGCTGAGATGTACCTAGGCAAGTCTTTACCATAGGGGCCATGGAGTAAAGATTGCCTATTGGAATCTTTCTTTGAGCAGAAACAGACAAGCCCTTATACCCCTGCCTTGTTCAATCATTGGCTGGGGGTTGCCCCCAAGAATAGCAACAGCTCAGCTACAAACCTGAGAAGGATTCTGAAGGCACTAACAGTTGGAAGCTGTCAGCTAACTATTCTTAAGCTGAGAAGCTATCTGGTCTTTAAGGGGCATCTGAGCAGTTCCTCCCCCTGTCAGCCACTGCATTGTAGCATATGCTGTCAAGGCTCCACCATGTCTCCTCTCTACTCACTCTCTCCATGTGTGCCAACGGCTTTCTTATGTAGGCACCTGTGACACATCACTGCATGATATCTCTGACATGTTTGGCCAGCATGCATGGCAGGCCAGAGGGTGAGGAAGTTGCTGCCCCCACAGTAGCCTTCAGCCAGTGACTATGAAGGGAATTGGAAGAAAAATAACCAACTTCCTCCCTCCTCCGATGGGACAGTTTATGTTCTATACAGTCTCCCAGAGGTCCCCAGATGGACTGAGCCCCAGCTGTCTGCAGTGTTAATTTCCTCATGAATGCAACTCTGTACTGACTTCAGCACTTCTTGGGAATCACCTCCCAAATAAACTACTAAGACTTGAGTTCTTGTCTCAGAGTCTGCTTTCTTGGAGAACCCAGCCTAAGATAGTTATCTAGCTCTGTATGTGGTTTATGGAAAGAACTCTCCCCACTGACTAAAGGTAAGACAGAGTGAGCAAATCTGGACGATATCAGGTAACTGGTTCTAATAATCCCAGGAGGTCAAATAACTTGACAACGTTTATTCCTGAATTAATGGAAGAGTTACAAGTGAAACCCAAGGGTCCACTTATTGCATTTTGAGTTGGATGAATTCTAATCATATAAAGGAGGCTGATGAGCATCTAAAGTAGACATGGGATGGCATTCTTCACATGCAGGTCCTGTGTGTTTCTTCTAGCTAAAAGGGACACATTACTTTCTACTGAGGCACTCTAATAGCACTACTTCACATTCTCATGCCTTTGAATTTTAAAAGTACTTTCATTTATTTTATTCCATTTTTCATAGTGACCTAATTATACAGCTAGGGATTTGAGGCTCCTCTTTAACCTAAATAAACTGATGTTTAGAGAATTCAAGTGCCTTCGTTTAACTGCTGCTAAATTGTTAGTAACTAAAAGAGATAGGGTGCATACCCAGATTTTCTGATTCTAAATACAATCGCCTTGCCACTTTATCTTGTTAGTTTTTCTCAAATTCACACACGAGCACAAGCCATCATTTTTCTCCCTCCCTTTTCCTATTAGCATCATCAATATATTTGTTCCATATGTGTACATTTAATGCTGTATTTGCATTCTACTGATCTCTAGATGGGATTAACACATTAATAAATACAAAAAAGATAATTTCTAAGTAATATAAACAACTAAATTTAGTTATTAGCATTTCTATTTTCTATCAAAACTTCCTGCAAGCTGGGTGCAGTGGCAACTGTGATCCCAGCATTTTGGGAGGCTAAGGTGGGCAGATCACTTGAGGTCAGGAGTTCGAGACCAGCCCGACCATCATGGTGAAACCCCATATTTACTGAAAATACAAATATTAACTTGGAGTGTTGGTGCACTCCTGTAGTCCCAAGTACTTGGGAAACTGAGGCACAAGAATCACTTGAACCTGGGAGACAAAGGTTGCAGTGAGCCAACATCACACCACTTGCACTCCAGCCTGGGCGACAGAGCAAGACTCTGATTAAAAACAACAACAACAAACTTTACTTTGCTATTTGATTACCTTTACGTTCTTACTAAGCTAGAGTTCAAGAAAAAGAGGAATGAAATAAATCTGATAAGAGGAGTGAACAAAAAAACTCCCTTAACTCATCTACACACTGAAAAAGAAATCCTTCAAGAATCCTCCTGCTTCAGACCTGGAGAAAAGCCATAATTATTCAGTGTGTACAACTATAAACCCTGCTATGAATTTTGAAGTGTTCTCTACAGGCAATCTTTTCACATCTCCCACTCCAATTATTTAATCATATAATTCAGTGCCAGCCATGTATGAGAATTTGGAGAGTAAAAATAAAGAATATTAAATGATGTTTTGAAAGGGAAAATATTTAATTTCAAGTTGTAGCAGTGGAAATTAAGGCTGGGTGCTTTATTCAGAACAAACTGAAACATGAGCAGAAATGAGTGGTGCAAATATGAATATATAATGAGGAACGCTAATGAAAGAAGTCAATCACTTGCGTCCTAACTACTGAGATGATTATATTTGACTGTGGAAGTTGTCCATGAGGATCCTTATGGTTCAGCCTTGAGCCTGAGCTGTGTAGTTGGTGCCTGGGCCTAGGGATTGAGACCACAGTTGAGGAGAGGTCTCCTTTGATTACCAGACTCTCTGCTCTGGGAGTTGACAACCAAAGAATTCAAAGTCTAAAATTCTTTCAGAGAAGTAGAGACTTTCCCTCAAGGAGAATTTAAAAAACCTTCAGGAACAAGAGTGCTTCATTCCCCTTTAGTAAAGCTGGGTCTAAATGAGCTGATCCCAATCATTAAGACCAGCGGTCATGCTCAGGGAAATGATCTAAAAAGCATGTCTGAGTTAATCAAGTTGAAAAGAACTAGTGTTCCTTCAGAAGATTCCGGTCTCCTGGCTGGCCCTGCTGCAGCTGCCTGAGTCGAAATCCCTGCCTAAATTCCAGATTCCTGATTTAAGATCAGCAATATCCCTATCACCCTGCCTCCATCTTTCAGAAATCCCAACTAGAGCAGACCCCAGGACAACTCTAGCCCTCTTACCTGGTATCTACCTACCATTACCTTACCTAGGATGGCCTAGGATGGCCTTCCATGCTCCTGTGGGGATTTCAGGACAACTCATAACAGGGAACCATGCTGTAAAACCCAAACAAAGGATCACTCACCTCACTAGAATAAAAAAGGCTCATATTCTCCTCATCTCAAGTGTACCATTCAATTATGAAGCCATAGACACTGCTCCTTGAGTTGGTCCAGCCAGAGAAGGATGGGAAAATTTTCCAGTGTAAGAAACACCAGGGCAAATCCTTCTCCGTGAACAAGCCCCTCTTTGGTAAGCAACAGTTTGTGGAGGATAGACTTCTGCATGCAAAAGTTAGTGCATTTGCCAAAGTCAGCGTTTCTGATCAAAGCTCTCTCTAGCCATTTAACAGGAAAAATTATTTCCAAAACTTGACCTTAGCTTTGAAAAAAAAACAGAATTTATTGTACGAGGATCCAAATATCAACCTGGAAATATTATTTTAATTGCATCACCGTAGATATTATCACTGGAGCACAGGTATAGTTTATCTTTTGGCAGAGTTTTACTTTTAAATGATAACACTTTGTACTTGTATAGAACCTGACAGTTTTCTAAGTGATCTCACATGCATTATGTCTATTTTATTAGGTAGCATGCCAAGGACAATTCTCGTCATTTTGAAGAATAAGACAGTAATATGATTTTTATCTGTATCCCCACCAAATCTCACATGGAATTGTAATCCCCAGTGTTGGAGGAGGGGCCTGGTGAGGGGGTGATTGGATCATAGGGGCAGTTTCTCATGAATGGTTTAGCATCATCCCCTTGGGGCTGTTCTCCTGAGAGTGAGTGAGTGAGTTCTCCCAGATTTGGTTGTTTAAAAGTGTGTAGCCCCTCCCCTGCCCTTCTTCCTGCTCTGGCCATACGAAGGGTTGGCTCCCCCTTCTCCTTCATCCATGATTGTAAGTTTCCTGAGGCCTCCCAGCCATGCTTCCTGTAGAGCCTGTGTAACCATGAGCCAGTTAAACCTCTTTCCTTTATAAATTACCCAGCATCAGGCATTTCTTTATAGCAATGCAAGAACAAACTAAAACATTAAGGATCATAGTAGTTAAACAACTTGCCCCCAAACCATAGTTATTAGCTGATAATGCTTGGATTGAAACCAATATTTGATTGACTCCAAAATTCACATTATAGAAGACTGAGGTACAAGTTTACAAAGCTAATTCACAGCAGAGCACAGCCTAGAAACCGATTTCCAAATCTTAAGAACTCTATATAACACAGCAGATTCGAATTAAGTTTCTATATATTTAAGTATGGGGGCATATAAAGCTTTGAGTTTCCATAGATGAGAAACTAGTCATCAATCTAATCTTTATAGAATTCACTCAAGTAATCTATTCAAGAAAATTATAACAATAAGGTCCTCAGGTAGCATAACTGTGCAATTTTAATGTGATAATCATTAAGATATTTCCCTGACATGGAGAAGGAAAACCTATTAGTTTATCACAACTTGCTTAAAATGACCTCAAAGATAATCAAGTCTTTTGCCAAGAAGATTGTGACTTATGAGGCAATCTTTTTTATATCAACTAGTTTTCCTGGAGCTTCAATGTAGAAAAGTAGACATTACAGGATTATTAAAATTCCTTCTCTATCCTCTGTATCTTTCCCCCATCTTTATAAATTTCTATAATAATTTTTAAGTGAACAAACCATATATATCAAAGACATAGCCTCCACAAGAGAATTCATCCACACAAAACGAAATTTCCTTGGCGAGATGGTAGTCAGGAGAATAACTGAACCCATGACGTAGTATGCGTTTTGTTTTCCATCCAATCTTCCCAGATAAAAATTGCCTGATAAATTCTGCTCAGGTCCATGGGGACACTACAGACCTGAATCAGGCCAACTCCATCTTCTTCCTCTTAGCTAAGACTGGTTTCTATTATCTAAACAATGTTTCCTAGTGTTTTTAGACATACACTGATCGATATTATGGTTTTTATGTTTTTAATAAAAAAATCCATTAACTCTTGACTTCATTTGCCTGTGAAAATATTTCAAGAGATTAAAACAGTTTGTGATAAATTCTTTTTTACAGCAGAGTAAATGATGATGGAAACTTAACTGCCAAATTGCTGGGGGGAAGAGTTTTAATCATTTAACTCTGGTTCTAACATGTTATAGGAAACATCGAAGAATCAGCAGAAGCTTTATTTAGCCCCACAGGAAAAAACACTAATATTTGGACTTCTTGTGGCATTCAATTTTAGTTTCCTAACACGTGGACAATTTTGCTCTGTTTCTCAATTCTCAACAGAGATGAGCGATTACCTTAGTCAAAAGTTGTTTTTGTAAAAGGTTATTTTTGTGGCCTTGGTGAAATCGTTAAAAATAGTCTTGCTTTCAGAACACTAAAAGGAAAAAGACTTTATCAAACTTTGAAAATGATAGCATTATTGCATCAAAATTTCAATACAATGTTAAACCTTTGAAAATGCTAGATTAAAAAATCTGCTTGAAACAGAGAAGGCAAACAAAAAGCAATCCAAAATGTACAATAAACATACACTTTTTACAAAATTAAGAAAGAAAATATCAGCTATGTATTTTTATTAAGCTTCCCTTTTTAAAATGTCCATGGGTATAGTAGATTTTTAAACATTTTATTGCAATCTCTATGGGGCTCTCACTAGTGTGTTTGAAATTCACTGATTGGCCCGATTCTCTTCTCTGACTACTGAGGTTTCTACTCCTCCAGCAGAAGTATAAATCACAAACACAGAATCCAGTAAAAATGGAATCCATAGTTCTGCTTCTTTTCAGGTCTTAGAATACTTCAAAGGGGTTGGGAGAAACTATTAACATTTGTTGAGCTCCTTCTATAGTCTCAAGATAGATCATAGACTTAAATGTAATACATGAAAGTATAAAACTTTTAGAAAAAACACAGGAGGAAATCTTCAGGATCTAAAGAGTTTTTAGGCATGAAACTAAAAGCACGATCCATGAAAGAAAAACAAAGATAAAGTGGGCTTTATCAAAATTAAAATTTTTATTTTGTGAAAAGCACTATTCATAGAATGAAAACATAAACTAAAAATGAGAAGAAAATATTTATACATACCAAATAAATATTTTCTGTCACATATCCAACAAATGACTTGTCTCTAGGATATATTTTTAAAAATTCTTAAAACTCAAGAATAAGAACACAAATAACCACATTAAAATATGGCCAAAAGACTGAAAAAAATTGTTTAAGGTGATATAAGAATGGCAAATAGATACATGAAAATATGTTCAGAGCAGGCAAAGTGGCTCATGCCTGTAATCCAAGTAATTTAGGAGGCCAACGCATGCAGATTGCTTGAGTCCAGGAGTTGGAGACCAGCCTGGAAAACATAGTGAGACCACATTTCTAAAAAAAAAAATACAAAAATCAGCCAGACTTTGTTGCACATGCCTGTGGTCCCAGCTACTTGAGAGGCTGAGGTTGGAGGACTGCTTTAGCCCAGGAGATAGAGGTTGCAGTGAGCCAAGATCATCCCACTGCATGCCGGCCTGGGTCACAGAGCAAGACACTGTCTGAAAGAGAGAGAGAGAGAGAGAGAGAGAGAGAGAGAGAGAAAGAGA
>NW_012115289.1:2542520-2650588 GCF_000951035.1 Colobus angolensis palliatus | reverse complement strand
GTGAGAGAGAAAAGAAAGAAAGAAAAGAAAGAGAGAAAAAGGAAGGAAGGAAAGAAGGAAGGAAGGAAGGAAAGAAAGTTCAACATGATTAGCTATTATGAAAATGTAAATTAAAAGTACAATTAGATACCACTACACATCTTTGAGAAGAGCCAAATTGTTTTAAAAAAAGAGAATACTGTGAATACCAAGTGCTAGAGAGGATATGGAGCAACTGGAACTCTCATATACAGTTGATAGGAATGCAAAATGGTACAGTCACCCTGGAACCTTTGGATATTTACTGAAAAAAAAACTAATGTCCACACAAAAAATACACAACTATGTGTAGGAGCTTTATCCTCAAATTTCCTTAAACAGATGAATGGATAAGCCCACTGTGGCACTACACATCCATAACATGGAAAAGTACTCAGGAATAAAAAAGAAAAACTACCAATATATACAACTTTGTAGATGAATCTCAAAGTCATTATGCTTTGAGACTTTGCAGGGAGTGTTATGCTGAGTGAAAGAACCTGTTCTCAAAAGATTGTATAATAGAGTTCCCAATTGACGATGGTTTGACTTAATGATTTTTCAACTTTACGATGGTCCAAAAGTGACCTGCATTAAGAAGAAACTGTAGTTCAGTATAGTATTCAATAAATTACATGAGATGATCAACATTTTATTATAAAATAGGCTTTGTGTTAGATTATTTAGCCCAATTTTAGGCTAATATAAGTGCTCTGAGCATGTTTAATATAAGGTAAGCTATGATGTTCAGTAGGTTAGGTGTATTAAATGCAGTTTTGATGTACAGTATTTTCAATTTATGATGGGTTTATCAGGATATAACTCAATCATAAGTCAAGGAACATCTATCTGTAAATGATTCCATTTATATTATATCACATTCTCACAAAGTCAAAACTATTGTGACAGAGAACAGATCAGTGGTTTCCAAGAATTAGGAATGGAGGAAGGTTTGATTGCAGAGGAGTGACATGGGGGGAATATTTTGTGATGATATATCAGTTTTATCTTCCTATTTTGGGAGTGGTTACACAAATCTACTCACGTGTTAAAGTTCATAGAACTGTATATCAAATGAAAAAATCAATTTTATTCTATGATAATTTTTAAAATACAATTTATTATAAAAATAATAAAGGAGATTTTTTTAAAAATGTATTTCATCACTATTTCTTCTTTTGAAAGAATTCTTCTGCTGCTGCTGACAGATAACAGATAATTCCTTTTCTCCAATATCTTGGGCCTTCCGATGCTAAAACTGGCTTTTCCTTCTTAATGACAAATCTGGCAATGATGATCATACTGATAGCATCATTAAGTATTCAATTCATGGCATACCTTTTTCTAAGCACTTCACATCCATTTCTGCATTTTATATTCACAACGTGCTTGAGGAAGTAGGTTTCATTAGGATCTCCAATGTATCGAAGAGAAAACTGGAGCATGAAGATGTTAAATAATTTGGCCAAGATTACTCAGCTAGTAAGTGCCTGACTTCATATTCAAATCAAGGCAGTCTGGCTACAGAGTCTGAAGCCTCAACCATAGTATTATACTACTTCTTTCTAAATTCACCTGGGTAAGCCTTAAAAATAGACTCTATTCAAACCACTTGGCTATACTTTGTATCTCTAAACTCTTGCAAAGGAAGTATAGGCACAAGATCCACCAAGTCTTTTCATCTGCATTTCAGCCCCATCTTCTAATTCTCCTTTTCCTGAAGGAAATGTTACTAGGGCTCAAACATTTTGATAATTTCCTTGAGTATATTTATTTAGATATATAAAAATAAATATATTTGATTATAGTGTTTGAATCTAAAAGAGAGGCTATCTATCATCTTCCTTTTGCCAACACAGGTTAGATATTAAAACACTTGATCCTAGGAACAGGTAAATATTTTGCCTTTATTGTCATATTTTTTGTGAGGGAATGACATAGATCATTGTCAGGAGTTCACGTAAATGGAAATTTACCAAGCAGGCAGAATTTTAAAATATTTCTCTTTTCATTTGGATAAAGACAAATGATTCAATTTTGTATCTGTTCAATTTCTGTCAGTGCATTATTACCATTAAGTAGTAAACGGAGGTTGTTTAATGTCTAAACAGAAAACAATGCATTATAAAAAAGTATTATTCATTTTATTTCTTTTTTAATTTTATTTTTTTATACAGACAAGATCTCACTGTGTTGCTCAGGCTGGTCTTGAGCTCCTGGGCTCAAGTGATCCTCCTGCCTCAGCTTCCCAAAATGCTGGGATTACAGGCATGAGCCACTGCACCTGGCCATCATTCATTTTAGATATTGAAATTCCCTCCTCAAATTTTTTAGTGATACTTAAATTATTTGCATCTTCTAACCCTTCAACGGGTCAAAACATAACTATTCTCACCCTGCTTAACACTCCAAAAATAATAAAGAGGAATACAGAGAGTAAAATCATTACCAAGAATAAATCCGTCATTTTGTCTCAGAGAGAAAAAATTTGTAGTTGTACATTTCTGTGCAGTGACGTATAGCTTGGGTCACACCGTGGACCCAGAAAAAGGGAGCCAAGCATTTCATCTGAAATAATATACAAGGGCACAAGCACAGGAATTTTCGCTTCACGATGTGGTAGTAGACCATGGGGGCAGGAAGAAATAAAAGGAACAAACGTCACAGAAATAAACAATAGGAAAAGGTAGGGAACAGATAATGGTATCTGAATGACAAGTTGGCAACACCAGGAAAGTGCACCTCAGAACAAGCTCTGGAATTGGAGCATCTACTTGGCGGATATTAGTGGTGGATTTTTCCTCCTCTCTCTTTAAATGGAGAAACAATAGAATGACTCTAGCACATTTGATCAACCTGAGTCATTATGTATATACTTTATTGGTATTAACCAAATTAATGAGGGAGATTCTAAGATGTCTATTTTCCTCATACATGCAGGGCTGATAAGGAGGGGAGACACCTACAGTTTCTTCCACTTGCAAAGAAAGGAATGACAGAGAAAATGGTGACATCATGTCACTCCCTCTGCAGGTAACCTTCAAGTGACTTCCTATCAGTCTAGCTAGCCAAGATCAGAAATAATATGACTGTTGTATGAAGGCATTTCTAGGAAGACAAGAAACAGAATGTAGAAGTAATTTCCTTTGACAAGCCTACTTCTGATTTCCAGCTCAGCAGTGTGGTGTTATAGAATAGTTTAAATGATGGAGCTGACTGTAACAAAACTGAAATATTAAAATGATTAGTCTACTACAGGAACTTGATTAGACCCTGTTTACTTATCAAGATTATCGAAGAAAAATGGAAAGTTCTCAACTAAATGCTTCCTTCTAGTAACAGCTCTCAGCTTTTTATTGTTGTTGTTATATCAGAAATACATGACTGTAAACAGTATAACAAGTTTCTTTCTCTTATTTTAATTTAGCCTTTTGAATTTATATGCATTTTTCCTAGAACATTGACAAGCAATGTTGGCAGAATAAAGAATCCAATTCCCGCTTCTTTGTACCCTTATTTTGTAGAACATCAGAGAGTGCTTTTCTAAAGTCCTAAAGTGTGACGCAGGGAAAGGGATTTTCAGTCTCCTCTGCCCTGTCACACATCTCTTGACTATTGCAACTCACTTTGCAGCTGGGGGATTATTTTCTCACGCTGAGATTCATAAACATCATGAGACTCCTCCACTTCCTCCTGGATCCACATCAAACCCCAGTGATGCCTTTTTCAAGCTATAAACATTTGCCACGCAGCATTAGCATGCTACACATGGCCCGAAACAACTCCTGCTCCCCACAAAAGCATGGGTAGGAAGACAAGTTCACGTTTGTGACTCACAGAGGGCCACACAATACCTCCAAATTCTCTGAGATTTTTTTTCTTCTCAAATCTACCCTAACTCCACAGAGTTTATATTCAGTCAAGAACCAACAAAAATAGACACATGATGAAAGCTGAATTAAAAAGGAAGCCTCCCACACGCATTCACTATTGATAGGGGGAAAAATTGATATATCCTTTTTTGAGGACAATTTGGTAACATGTCAAAATCCCCTAAAATAGCATATTTTAACCAGGTGGTCCACTTCTAGGAATATATCCTGAGGAAGTAGACAATTCAAAAGATGAATGTTTCAGGACATTCGTTCCAAGAAAACCAACTAAATGCCAACAATCAGTAAGAGACTTCTTCAATAAATGATGGCATATTCCTGCAAAGTAGTTTAAATGTTGCGGTTTAAACTATTGGTACAGATCTATTTTTACTGACATGTAAAAAGGCTCATAAAATGCCATCAAATTTTTTGGAGACTATAAAATGGAAATAGAGGTCTGTTGCCATTAAAAATTTTTATTTATATACACACAATGTAATTGCATAAAAAAAATTTTAAAGAGCTATACATACCAAAAGGTTACGTGTACCAAAAAAAGTTATAGATTTTTCCCTGTTTTTTTCTTAATTTTTCTAACAAAAAGGTTTATTTTCTATAATGAGAAAAGTGGTAGCTATTTCTGTTTTGGAAACAAATAGCTGGGGGAAAATTAAGAGAGAGCGTTTTTTCTCTTTTACTTCCAGACCTCTGATTCACAACGAGGGCAGTTCCCTTCTTAACTGTTAATAGACCATTAGGTTCTGTTATTTTCCATCAATAACATGGCTCTGAGAAGCCTTTGGGATGGCCAGGCACAAGCCCAAAGGCGCAGGTAATTCTGCAGCTGGGGAAAAATATGGATTAGTAAATGGCCCCTTAAGGGTTTGGATGATTCATGCCTATTCCAAAAGTTGTCACATAGAGCCAGAGGTATTTAGGTGTGTGTAGGTTGGTGTCGGGGTAGAGAGCTGCCTGGGCGGATAAATGCCACTGTAGGAGGGATCTTAAAAATGGCAAAGTTCCAGGGAGCCAGGCCCTCCAAAGTATGTAAATTTTCATGCATCAAAATCCAAAAGTGGATTATCAAACGTAAAACTAAAATATGTAATTTCTAGCTATTTAACTTGTCTTGATGTATTTTGTTTTAGCATTGCTTTAGAGACACATGTGGTGCAAAAATCTTAATCAGGAAAATTAGTAATACTCCTATAAAATCAGTTTATTAACTTTCTAGATATTTGAAGAGGCAGTCCATGAAGTCCACTCTAATCATTTTATAAGGGTCAAATTCAAAGCTAGAGATATTCTGGTCTTCTTTCCTGACGATAAGTTTCATGAAAAATAAGACCGTTCCAAAAACACTAACTTGGCAGCAACTTTTGACCTCAAAGATATAAAATTTAATGTTCATAGGTATAGTAGGTATTTTATAGCCTTAAAGAGCTTAAGGTTAAGTAATGCTTATCCTTTATTCCCCCACAAACCCACCACAAACCCTCAGAGCAATATATTAGGTTTAAACACATGAAATTGCCATGATTACACTAACTTGCTGGCATAATAAGTCAATGTCTATGTTTAAAATATATTTTAGTGATTATATAATATAGCCAAAATTGTATTTGGCTAGAATATAATCATCCTTCCTTCATATCCTATCTTTTAAATCACCTCTATCCCCCAAAGAATCCAATCTACTTTATAACCTCAATCTCAAGTGTGGATATTTTGGGGAGGGGAGTGGGACGTGGCTAGTCCTATAGTTTAGATTAGCCTATGTCAGCTAGAAGGCAGAATCACGCTCACAATTTTAGAAGAGATGCTTGAAGGTGATTTTACAGCCATAACTGATATTTCAAAATCTTGAGTATTTTGCCTACAAGGGTAAACAGAACAATGCCTAGGGAACTGTGACTTGAGGCAACTTCACGGTGAAGATCTCACAGCCTCTCTTTGTATGAACACTAACATTCTTCCCTCCTCTGTACACACACACACACAGACGTAACAGAGCAATCAATCTAATTCTTCAGACGATCCATCAGCTACACTACTGAATACAAAGAAAAAATGCGATGTATTATTAATCTACTCATCCACATACAATCATTATGGTGAAGTTTCTTTCTAGTCTGTATATTTTGTACTACAGGTATAGTCTGTGATATAATTCTGTTCCTGTAACTAACCGTACTGCCCATATCTGTGATGGGATTTCAGAATGGCTCACAGACAAGCGAATGCATTAAATAATGGGCAGTAATGTCATTGGAACCAAAAACTGGATATTTACAAAATACGGATCAAACATATTTTTGTTTAATATCTGCTCAAATATTTGCCCTTGCTCAAAATCCTCCAGTAGTTTCCCATAGCAATCAAAATAAAATCCTTACTATGGCCAAATGTGCTCCTACTCTTGGATTTGCCATTTTTATGGTTTCTTCTGCATGGAGCATTTTTAGGGCAGCCTTCCACATTCTCATGTTTGCATGCCTTGGTTTGCTTAAATGTCTCTCACTCAGAAAGGCCTTTCATGGGCTGGGCGTGGTGGCTCATGCCTGTAATTCCAGCACTTTGGGAGGCTGAGGCGGTCAGATCATGAGGTCAGGAGTTCAAGACCAGCCTCACCAACATGGTGAAACCCTGTCTCTACTAAAAATATAAAAATTAGCCAGGCATGGTGGCACGTGCCTATAATCCCAGCTACTCAGGAGGCTGAGACAGGAGAATCACTTGCACCTGCTGGGTGGTGGTTGCAGTGAACCAAGATCTCACCACCACGCTACAGCTTGGGGAACAGAATGAGACTCCATCTCAAAAAAAAAAAAAAAAAAAAACAACAACAACTTTTCATGACTAGCAAATCTAAAATGCAGTCACAGATTTATCCCTCTTTACTTCTTTATGTTTCTTCCTAATTTAAACACTATAAATTCTTCTATTTTGATGTCTAGTTTCCATTTGCTGCATTAAAATGTAAACTCCATAAGGGTGGATGCTTTGCCTCATTTGTTTATCACTATACCCTCAGGAGCTGGAACAATGCCTGGTACATCATCAGCACTACTCAATAAATGGATGCTGAAAGAATGAATGTTCCATTGCCCATAGTGAGGTGCACGAATAGTACTCTTCTACATTAAGAAAAATGCAAGCAGTTATTCTTTGTCCTCTTGGACTTCATGGATGAACGTAATATTTATAATATTGTTTGAATGGGAGCACTGTGAGTGGTGGGTTAGGAAAGAGTTGATTGGAATTGGGCTTTATTCTAGGCTCATGCTGTGATGCTGCAAGGATTACACATCACAATGCAATCTAGAGCTTAGATTTCCAAAGAACTTTTCACCATCAAAAGGTGCTGTAGACTTAATGCTTGTGTTGCCCCCAAATTCGTACATTGAAAACTGGGCCCAATGTAATTGGAGGTGGGGCCTTTGGGAAGTTATTAGGACATGAAGGCAGAGCGCTCATGATTGGGATTAGTACCTTTGTAAAAGAAACCCCAGAAAGCTACCTTGCCTTTTCTGTCGTGTTGAGGACACAGTGAGAAGATGGCCGTCTATGAGTCAGGAGACAGGTCCTTACCAGAACTCAACCTGCTGGCAACCCTGATCACAGATGTCCAGCTTCCAGAACTGTGAGAATAAATTTCTGTTGTTTACAAGCTACCTAGTTTATTGCATTTGTTACAGCAGGCCATACTGACAGAGACAAAGGAGATCAGAGTTTGTTCAGTTTAAGAGAAGAGTAAACTGAGGTTTGGTTCTATCTGATACAAAAAAAATTAATTGAAAGTTTTCAAGTGAATATCCTAATTGGGAACCTTTATTAATTTCTTACTGTTAAAAATCATTCTGGATCATTATCTATTTCAACTAATAATGACTCTGGAACCTGAGGCTGCGTGAGCTCTGATCTGCTTTGGGGTGATCTTAAGTAATGCATTTAACTGCTCTGTTCTTCTTTCATCTGTAAGACAGGAGATGCAATAATGCTGGAATACATATAATTCAATGGAAATGTTTTTCTCATTCTCAGACAATGCAGAATATGGCACAAACTTTAGGGGTACTAATGTGATTATTTATGATAATGGTCCAATTCTAGAAATGGGGTTGAAGGTATACAAATGACAGAAAACAACCCATAGAATTATTTTGATTTTGCTTTTGTGAAGCTATAATAGTTTTATGTTATGCTTCACTATATAAATTTTCATTAATTGTTAACATTTTAAATTATACAATCTAGATTAGCTGTTCTCTATCAGGGACTATTTTGGCCCCCAAGAGATATTGACAATGCTTGGAGATATTTTTGATTGTCACAACTTGGGGAGGGATGCTACTGGAATCTAATTGGTCAGGACCAGGGATATTGTTAAACATCCTACAATGCATAGGACAGCCCTCACAGTGTTGAATTATCCAGCCCAAAATGTCAATAGTGCTAAGGTAGAGAAACTGGACTAAATAAACTACAATATTTGTGTTTTTGTTGTTTGCATTTTCCATAAACATAGAGAGTTAAATAAAATTTTAGTTAATAAAGGACTCCATTTAAATGTAGCTAAAAAAAAATTTAGTAAAAGCAAATAATCAGTAATGACCAAAAATCAAGCAAGCAAACACAATAAAACAAAAAGCTCTGTCGAATCTGGATAAACTATTTCTAGCCACTTGATATTGTACAGAGAAAGAGAAGCAGTATTTTTTTTCTCTCAGCAAACCTGCAACTTTTCTCTACAAAGTGTCCCTTAAATAAGTCTGCCATGTCATGGAAACCAGTCTAAATTTTCTCATGGCGCTCATGGCTAGTAAATACTTTGTAAAGAAGTATTAATACCTGAGTTGTATAAAACAGAGACCTTCCAGCACATCAATTCAATGGAAATGATTAAAGAGTATCTTTTTATTGTTATTTTCTTTCCTCTTTTCTTCTATATCTGCAGCCATATCACTAGGAATAGATGAAATATTTGCAAACAGGGTTGCACATATCCCTGTCTCCCTTGGGTTAAGCCCAGGACTTCTCGGTAATCCTTTCACAACCACCCTACTTGTAGGCATGTATTTCCTCAAACTTCCTCATACTTGTTGCTGCTATTGCCACATACGTTCATGTTTGCCAGTCTCAGCTGAAATATGCAAACCTCCTGCTGATATCATCTGGCAATTGATGGCCTTGTGACTAAATACGTAATGCACAACTTTGCATACTGTCCATCTTCATATTTAGGACTCAGTCTTTGGCATATTGGGTTTGTTAATTTCACAAGTTAAAAAGAAAATGTTCTCAGGACAACTCTGCTTTCTGAGACCATATCACATGCTCTTTCCTCTGTTTCAAAGAAGACTTGACTTTCATTTTATGTTTGAAAATGCTCAGTAGCGAAACACAGAAATCTGCCACTATTTGGCTACTTTTCAGAGCAGCTTTTCCCCTGTCCTCTTTTCAGTATAGATCATTTTTCGAGTAGTTCCAGATAACCAGTAGCCTAATTGACTTTTCTTCAGGAAAATTCAAATTCTGATTAAATATAGATAAAATGCATATGTCAAAACTAAATACATTTTTTTATCGACTACTTTCTAAGTAATGTCCTAAGTTAATGTCCTGTTTTTTCCTTGGACTTTTGCCATATTTCTGTTTTCTACCTCCTTCTGTTTTCTATCGTCTTTCTACCTAAACTTCCCAACCTCTTCATTTTTTTTTTTTACTCCAAGGAATGCAGCAATGTAGGTTCTCCAAATGCCACAGATATTGCTCTATTTGTGTTAAAATGCAATAATGATCAATATTGAACCCTATTAATTTAAAAAGCAAACTTTACTGATGGAATGAAGGTAGAAGAAATAGAGCATATTAGAAGAATGTAATATCTGACAACCAAGAACTAGCACAACACTGAAGAGGACAGTGTATTTAAAAGAGACTATTAAGACAACTTGATATTAACATGTAAAATACATTTAAAGTTAGAAAAATTAGTATATAAAGATAATTCTTCTAATTCTAGGGTAACATGGTATGCTCATTGACCTTGGAAATTTTCTTATGATCAAATAATTTTTTTTTTTGAGATGGAGTCTCGCTCTATTGCCCAGGCTGGAGTGCAATGGCACAATCTCAGCTCACTGCAACCTCTGCCTCCTGGGTTCAAGTGATTCTCCTGCTTCAGCCTCCTGAATAGGTAGGATTACATGCCTGGCTAATTTTTGTATTTTTAGTAGAGATGGGGTTTCACCATGTTGGCCAGGCTGGTCTCAAACTCCTGACCTCAAGTGATCCACCTGCCTTGGCCTCCCAAAGTGCTGGGATTACAGGCATGAGCCACCACACCCAGCCCTGATCAAATAATTCTTAATGAATACCTATAATGGTCCAAACAGTATGCTAATCATAGAAGAAGATCTAGGAATGAATCAGGCATTGTCTCTATCCTCTGAGAGCCTATTACCTAACAGAGCAAGGCAGACATTCAACATGCAGGTGCCTAAGGATTAGAGATGCTAAGATGGAAGCATGTATTGTATTCAATGAAATAAAAAAAGGGTGCAGTCCATTTCCCTGAGTAGTCAGAAAATACATCACAGTGAAGACTCCATAGTAAACTAGTGGGACTATGTGGAGCATGGTCCATGTGATGTTGTTAAACATACTGTAAAAGTTTTCATCATTTCATGGAGTAATATGGCAATTTGAAAAATTAGCCCTATGAGCCCCTCATATTCTTGATACATACTTTCCCTTTAGGAAATTCCCAACTTTTCAAACTAAGTCATCTGTACAAATATGTTCATGAAGGAGACTGTCCCTTTTCCTTGTTCCCAGTGATCCCCAAGCAGCTTTGTTAAAGCATTGAATATGTTGCATCATACTTCTTTGCATATTTCCCTCAACTCCTAGATTGTAAGAGCCTTAGGGTCAAAGAACAAGTCTTATTCATCTTTCCACTCTGAAGATGCCACTTCTGTAATGGGTGAACCACATGTTTATTGGATATACTGTGAAAAGCTGGAATCAACCTTAAAGGACAACAGCAATAGGGGAATAAATGACCCCACACACTATGACATGATAGGATTCTGGAGATGACGAATGCTAGAAAAGTGTGGCTAAGTGGCAATATGGAAATATATAGGATGTCATTTTATGTATAAAAAGCAAAAACTAAAGAACACATACATATTAATTATAACTATAAAAGTTTTATGTTTATGTGTAAAATTATGAAATTTAATATTTTTCCCTTATAAAGATGCCTAAATTTATAATATTTTTATTGCCAATGAAAAATGAAGTCACTTATTGTATTATCTTCAATCCTTTTTCTTAGCCTTTGAAATAATATTTTCTTAAATACTCCCTAAAGATGGAGAGGAAATAGAAGTAACTCCTTGAGAGGCACTGTGCTCTGAGCTTACTTAGTCATGTCAACTCAATTATCTTTTCAAATCTATTATTTAAAAAAATCTTACAGAGCTAAAGAAACTGAGGCATGGAAAGATTATACAATACACACAAGAAAAGGGAGTCTGTTTGATTCTCAAGGCTGTATCTTTTTCACCATGTTTATTTTTTAGCAGATGACTAAGTTAAGCAAAATAAAGGAATTCTATTTTGGCAAAATGATCATTCTGATTTTCAAAATATTCATTACATGGCTAATAAGGTGCTGCATATCAGTTGTATGACTTTGAGAAATTAGCCTCAGTTTCCCTCTATGCCAATTGAGGAGGTTGTATGGGGGCTAGCTATGTGGATATTTAGACTTTATGGTTTAGGATGGCATATTATTCTAAACTGTTAAAAAGTATCTATCCCAGAAGCAACTATCCTCATGTCAAATAATAGAAACTTAATATTCCCCTGAGAAAATCTGCCCAAAATCTCTGGGAGGTGGCATTGTAGGAAATTAAGTGGATATAGACATTTATAATATTTTATTTCCTGTTAACATCCAGGACATACTTACTTGACTTCTCTTAGCTTATGCTTATATAATATGCAAAAGCAAAATAAATATAAGGAAAAATATAGCCAATTGCTAATGTACTGGTGTATTTTCTTAATTTTAAGTTTGGTGTTATATACCTGGGTCATTTAAAATAAAAATCAGTTTTCCTTAGAAGAGAACTTTATTAATGATAATTTTTAAAGGATTTAGAAAATAATTTTCTACCTAGGTCAGAGTTAGTCACATTTAATTCAGCAGTATTTAGGAAGCACTTTTTAATAACTGGGTACATGAGTACATATCACATTGCTTGACATAGTTGCAAACACCATAGTTACTATTATTTGTTTAATATTTTTAGTTATTGTTGACTTGGAGTTTTAACTGAAATAAATTTATTTTTTAACTTGGTAAACGTTAATTGCTTGTCATAGTTAAAAACTGAAGGTAGAAGTAAAATGCATCAGAAATATTTGTGTAATGTTTGCTCTTTACTATATTTACTACCACATTTGCATTATAGAATTCTGAAAGCAAGTTACCCCCAACATGGACTTTAAAATTAGCCTCAATCAAATCACCACCGTGCCTCTACAGTTTCTTCTTATCTGCTATTTGCTCCACAAACAGACATTTTTTAGATGCTAGAATACCTGATGATTACTAAGGACAAATAGATATAACTTAAACATGTAATAGTAACTTTATTTTATCTTATTTATTTAAGATTCTGGTAAACCAACAAATGAATTCAGAAAGGCATCCACTAAGAATTGGCCTTGAGAAAAATTACAAAGCTAATAGTTTGCCTTTGAGAATCCCTGCCCAGAACCAACCTCATTCTGAACTTCCAGCCTTTTTTTTTTCTTTCCTACTTTATATATTCCTCACTTTCTTGATCTCTTAGGGATCGTTTTTGCTTTTTATAGCCTTCAGGAAAGGATCTGCAAGTCATTCACATTAAGCTGGTCACAGCTTAAAAGTGTATGTCTCCTCAGCCTTACTGTCTTCAAGAAGGATGAAAGCCAGGAGTATCAAGTCTAGTGTAGTAGATTTGGGTTTAAACCCTGCTGTGCCTCCCCACCAACCTGCCCTGACCACCACCATCCCAAGCCACTTAACAGCTACATGATATTGAGCAAGTTATGTAACTTCTCTAAGCTTGTTTCCTCACTGGCAAAGTGAGAATAAGAATATTTCCTTCCTCATAGGTTTGTGATGAGACTTTAATGAGATAAGGTAACAGGCTTAACATAGTGCCTCGTGCAAAGTGTGAACTTCATAAACAATAGTTGATATTATTATTACATAAACAATTTCCACCAAAGAAGGAGGCTGGCCCTACCCATAAGTAACATTCAAAACATTCTGTAAACTACAGGTGGAACCTAGTTACATTACGCTGTTTAGCAAGTGTTTGTTTATAGTCGGGTTTGTTTTTGTCAAGCTATGACTTTATTTCCTGAAAAACGTGATATGATTAATAGAAATGACTCAAAAGGTTTGCAAGAGTACTAATCAGAAGGAAAACACTTTGAATCTATTTTACTCAAACAGCACAGCAAAGTACGAAAATGAGTTTTAGGAACAGAAAGTCATTCTTCCCCCACCCTCAACTGTCACCACTCCACCCAACAATGGTCTTAAGGTTTGAGTCCAAAACAATGCCTAGCTTTCTATTTTTCTCTCCTACAAGGGCTGAATAATTTACCTTCCCAATTATTTCTGTAGGATGTATAATTATGAAGATTATTTTGACAGACATGTCTGACCTAAAACTTTGTTTTCTACCCTACTTGTGTTGCAGCAGGTGAACCCTGAGAATCTGCAAATCAGGCAAGACTTGAGTTTTACAAGTTCTTTGTGCAGGGATGGAACAAAGGTTATGATCAGCAAGAAATGCATTGCTCCTTGAACATGAAGGTGTTCTGAATATTTCCATAGGGAGGTGTTTCAGGATTATCAACTGAGAAAATGATCTCCAACTGTTGTTTGGAAGCTTTTCTCCTCTGGGATAACTCTTCTGAAAGCACCTGCTGGGTGACTTGGGAGAAAAGGTCATGAGAAAGTAAACAATTTGACAGCCATTTCCTGAGCCATCTGATCTTATCCTTGAAGATAGATCACATTCTCCAGCTGAACCTGTTACAAATAGCAGTCAGTAGTGGCTGGGTGCTACTAACAAGGCTTAGCACAGGATTGACAGTTTTGATTCCCGCTGTGGGCTCTTCCCAGGAGCTGGTTCCTACCTTAGGCATTAATGGATCACATATTGTCACACACCCTCCACCACCCCAATCTCTAGCCGATCTTTTGCTTCTCTCAACCAGCCAAGATTCTCTTAATCTTGTTTTTCTATTGATTGTATTGCAGAAAACAATAAATAGGTTTTCTATTGTGTTTGCTATAATTTTTTAAAATTACATGTTATCCCATTAGATAGTGTGCATTCTTCACTATTTGAGATTCACTGGCTCAGAGATTTTAGACTGGCTTCAGAGATATGATTCTTTCATTCCATAGAAGGCCCAAGGACCAAGTTTGTTTAAGAAGACTGTTTCCGTCTCAGGTTCAGCATCAAAGCATCTGAACCTTCAGAATGGAAGGCAAACCCATATGCAGCTTTCTCTGATCACAATAATGTTTCCTGCAATCACCAGCCATCATGAAGCCATGACAAAGCCCAAAGGACTCAACATGAACCGGAAGTTTCTATCTAATCATCCACTTGGCATTGCGTTTCAGGAAATGCTAAAGTGATATTTGATATCACTAGGCATGATACGATAGGCATGATTTTGTTTCTTCCTTCAATAATATGCTCCAAGAAAATCTCTAATCTTTATGTAATAGAAGTATTAAAATTTTGTATAAGCAGGAGCAAGCATGGCTAAATATTACTCGACAAGAATTTTTAAACACATACCATGTACCATGCACCATTCAGAAGTGCGGAAAGTCTTACCTTCATGTGGACACAGTCTTGTAGAAAAACTTAACTGAGGACAATTATAATAAACCAAGAAGAAGCCTTGTTGACAATATTTTAGATGCAAAATCAAAGCTGTGTGATTATAGGAATCTGATATTTTATTGGAAATAGATAAAAAGTTTTTCTGAATGAGCTTCATTTGGATTAAAATCTTATTAGCACTTTAGTGGCTGGCAAAGTATTTCTGGGCCTTAATTTCATCATTGTTAAAACAAGGGGTTAGATGAAGTATCAGCCTCCTTCCAGTTCTACTATTCTAGGTCTATTATTATATATTTTCAAAATTTATAAAACAAAGTACATTATTTGACAATAAATTATGTTATTTCTCTAAAAAGTACACATATTTTATATATATATATATATATATATATACACACACACACACACACACACACAGAATATAAGGTGCACCCTGTATACAATAGTATCTTTTAGTTGGTGGTATCCTAATTGTCAAGATAACATGCTGTCTTTATTCCTCTTATAAGGATTTTGAGGAAGATCAGTACAGTTGTCAACAATAAACACATGTTGAGTATCTCCCATGTATACAGCATTGAAATCAATATAGGTTTAGAAGATGGTATTAAGGAGAGCAAATGGTGTCCCTGTGTCTGAGACCTGGCAATTCTGTTGCTCTTGCATAGAAGAGCAAGGTTGGATCTGAGTTGGGCTCTGTCTGACCAGTGAAGGAGGATGACGGAGACTCCACCCTCTGACCTTATCCGCTGCCTTCAACCTGCGAAAACGGTTATTCCCAGTCCTATTGTTTGGCACTTCCTGATCCTGCTTGCTCCCTCTGACTCACCAAACATGAAATCATAGCTAGGAAAGCTTCAAAGAGACCCTGGATAGCCCTAGACACACACTGTTTAAATGACAAAATGGTGTCAACCATTAACACTATAAACAAAATCATGTGTTTATCATGATATCTGCACTGTATAAAAACCTGCCCCTCAAATAAAGCCTGAGTCCTTCAAGCTGCTTCCCAAGGTCTTCTCAATCCAGACCCACCCATTTCTTCAATCTGTATAAACTTAATATTCTAATAATTAATTCCTCATAGTTATCATAATAATATTCTAATAATTAATGCCTCAAATGGCATGCTTATTCTTAACTGTTTTCTTTACACGTACAGTTACATATGCCCATATGCTTTCATTTTTCTACCCCACCTGACAAAGCCTTCTTCTGTGAAGCCCAGCTAAAACGTCAAGTTACCTGTAAAGCCTCTCCTGATAACTTTGAATAAAGTTGGTCATGCCCTCTCTCTTACTAGGTGTTCATATTTCCACCATAATTATTGTGATTCTCTGCTGACATATTTCTCTTACCACCAGGTTTCAAGCTCTTTAAGGGAAAAGGCTGTGTTTTATTTATCTCTGGATCCCCAGAATTTTGTGGTTCCTGAGGGTCAAAGTTTGTTTAATAAATGAATGTATTCTGTCTTCCTCAAAGCAGAGAAGCCTTTAGTAGGGGCATGTATTAGTCTGTTCTCATGCTGCTAATAAAGACATACCTGAGACTGGGTAATTTATAAAAGAAAGGGGTTTAATTGACTCACAGTTTAGCATTGGGAGGCCTCAAGAAACTTACAATCATGACAGAAGAGGAAGCAAACATGTCCTTCTTCACGTGGTGGCAGCAAAGAGAAGTGCAGAGCAAAAGCAGGGGGCCGGGGCCGGGAGAGTCCCTTATAAAACCAGCAGATCCTGTAAGAACTCACTCACTATCATGAGAAGAGCATGGAGGTAACCACCCCCATAATTCAATTATCTTGAACTATGGGGACCACAGTTCAAGAGAGATTTGGGGTGAGAACACAGCCAAACCATATTAAGGCACATGTGATTGAGGGGAAGATGAAGAAAATAACAGGGATTAGGGAGGGCAGTGCGCCTGAGCAGTCACTGAGCCAAACTGAAGAGGTGTGAGGGTCCCCAAAACTTCAACCAGAGAGCAAGAGAGGCCAGGAAGCACATCCCAACTCACTGTTCTTTCCCTTTGTTCATAAAAGTTGAAAAATATGGAAGGAGTCCAAGATGATATCTTTACATAATGTGTTTTCTTTCTCCAATAAATGTTAGAGGAAGATCTGGCATGATAGAATAATCAAATAAACTGAGGAGTTGCCCAGGCCCACTTTTGAGGAGATAAGTTTTTAATCCTTTAATAGACCACAAATAAAATTAAAAATTAAAAATTAAAGCCAAACAAAAATTGAAGTCTTCTTCATCCACCTAGCCTGTTTCCAAAGTTAGAAAAGATGTACAGGAGAACAGCTAGAATAATCCATTCACTTTTTCAGGCCTTTACTGAACCACATAAGAAAAAGTGAGGAGGAAGAGAAAGTGTATTATTTAATATGATTAACATTAGTTGCTGTAACAAACATCCCTTAAATTTCAATGGCTTGACACAGTCAATCTGATTTCTCCCTTCATACCAAGAACTACAAGTCAATATCCAACCAGCAGCACATGACTGATGATAGGGAAAGTTTTAGTGTACAAGCTTGGAAATGGTGCACATCAATTCCTTCACATCCCACTGTCCAGAAAGCAACAAAAAGGCCCTCTCTTTCATTGAGGGGCTGGTTACTGTGGTTTAGCTATTTCTAAAAAGAGAAGAAATTCTATCACAGAGTGGAAGTAAAAAGAAAGATAAAAGGCAAAAGGAAAATGAAATAAAGGGAGAAATTTAGAAAAACATTTAGGAAAAAACTGTACTCTCTGGGCTTCTCTTATATAAAACACCCCTTACCACAGATTATCATACAGCTGAAGAATAGAAAACATATATGAGACATCTATAGCTACATATGTACGCATGTACATATATGCCCCATTCTTCAGCTGTATAATTGTGTGTGTGTGCATATGTGTGTGTGTGTGTGTAGGTATGATAGAGATGAGGTCCAGGGTGTAAAAAAAATGAAAACAGATATTTAAAAGTATATATTAAAATCTATTTCTACTAACTATGCACTTTCCTTCTAGCAAAGTTGGTTTCTTGTAATACCCAAGTCTTTGAGCCCTGAACGGTGTACACCACCCCACAGAGATCATTTTCTTTCATGGTTCTTTAGTTTGGGCATGTATGGTTTATTTTGCCTACTCCAGCTAGAAACAATATAGTAATTAATTGTGATCTGTTTTCACCCCACAACTTTCTTCTTAACTTTCAGCCAACTGCTACTATTTGTTCAAGATCTAGGCAAGTTTTCTCAGGAACACATATTTTTTCTTAGCTTTTCTTGATGGTGTTCATTTAGTTTCTAGGTTTGTTTTGCTTTCAGAACTGTGAGTTGCCTGAAGACCAGCTCTTCTTGTAGGCCCAGTGCCTCACAGAACTGCAGGCATATAACAGTTAAGATGACCATATGAATTATTGACAAAACCAAGATATTTTTGAGTGAAAGGGTGAAGTTTTAATTATATTATGCATGATAGCGGGAGTAAACCAGGGCTATCCCTGAAAAAACGTGGACATATGGGGTCTATAAATATGTGTTGATGAAAATACAAGCTCTATTCTGGAATCCAAGCTCTATTCCTCTCACATCACTTTAACCTGTATCCTCATTACTTAAAACTGCCTGGCACACAGTGAGTATGCATTAGAAAGGTGCTGAGTAGATGAACTGGGAGAACACAAAGTATGTAGCAGTTCTACAAGGTTCTAGTCTCCCTCAAGGAGAAAGCCATGAACAGAACAATTTCCTCAGCTCTCTTCTCACTTTTCCACTTGATATGCTCCCTCAGCAGCTTTGCCTAGCACAGTGAACTGCCCTCATCCAGCTGCCTTCCCATAACCATACCAGTACCCAAAGCTTCCCCTCCGATGCAACGAGATGCATAAACTCATGATCCTTAAAATACAATCTGCTACAGATATCAGCTACTTTGGTTCAGGGTTTTCTTCAAAGCGATTCAGATATTGTCATTATAGGTTCAAGATCCATACCAGGGAGCAGTTTTGAAAACCTGATTTATCTCCTTGTGTAGGCTTGGCCACAGAGTTAGGTAGCAGTAACAGTGGGAAGCAGGACTGTTCTCTTTGCTCCATTTTCACTGCTGTCACCCAGAGGCTGATGCCACTAGAGGGGACCTAGGAGGTGGGGAATGTTTAGGGCCATTACAATCAGAGGAAGAAGGGGAGGAGCTAACTGAGTAGGGAAGGACTGTGTTTAATGTGATTGAGTCATCATCACCCAAAATAGTTGACTATCAGAAAGGAGAGTGAGTGTTTGAGGGAGCAGGTGAAGGTGAAGGTGAGTTATCTTAGAGTCTGCTGGAAGCATTGTAGAGGAATTTGGGGAAGTAACTCTAAAATCATGAAACGGATTATTTCTGAAGTCAAGGTCAGTAATATCCCAGAAACCAAGGCTTCTAGCCCAAGCAGGAAACCCCTCCTGAGAAGCGCACATCCTCCTCTTTCTGGGCAGGCCATGATGCCGAAGCACAGTCTTCCATATCCTAATTAGCGCTCCTAGTTTGACAAGGGTGGTTCCCTCCCTGAAGTTTCCTTTCTGTGCTGTTTTACAGAGGATTTCACGGGAAAGGACCACAAACTCAGTTCCTTTTCAATTTCGTTGAAGAATGTCAGCAAATTACAATTGTTCAAAATCAAAATTTAATAAACTTGGCTGCAGAATATTTATGATGCAAAAACAATCGCAAAAGGTTTTTCTGCAATGCTTTATTGACACAGCCTTCCTGTCCCCACATCTTGCTTCCTCTCAGGAAAGTGGGACGTGTTGGATGATTTCCCAGCTTCTATTTGGAGGGGAAGTCTACAGGTTTTTCACCATCAAGCCAAGCTGCACTCACTGAAGAACACCTGCAACCAAAGGCTGTGCCTATTCTCTTTTGTGCGTTTGCAGCTATCAAAATAAATGAGTTATCATGGATGGGAAAATTACATTTCTTCTCGGAGTAACTTTGCTCTCCACATATGCACGTGGAGATATATACCCTGATGCCCTGATGTTGTGAACGGTGCTTATGACTAGAATTGCAATTTAGGCATTTTGTACTCAAAACCAATGTCAATAATTGTTCCAAGAGAAAGAGCTTCTAAAAGGCCTCATGTACAGGCAGATTTTCCTTGGTACTGCCCCTTTATTTTGTACACAGTAAATTCTTAAACCCACATAATAATGGAAAACAAGGAAACTGCCTGCCTCCTCTGCCCAGATGTATCACCAATACAATACTAATCATTCTTCCTGCATGCAAGTCCTTTCTCCTACCCATTCATTCACTTCCTTCGCAAATATCTGTCTCAGCAGACATAACAGCTGTCGCACTCCTCACCCATCTGCACATCTCCCCAGGTCTTAAAATGTGGTCCAGACAACCCTGAGAGCTTATAACACTTCATGCTTAGCCTAAGGCTTGACACAGAGAAAGTGTGTTGTTGGCTCAGATGTGTCCTCATCTATTGTTTATTATTTACAACCCCGGCTTTGAAAGTGGAAATAGTCATATAAGATTCCTTTGACAGAAAAACAGCAAAAAACAACCCATTCACAGACGAATAACCTGATCATTACATTCAAGGAGCCTTGGCTCCTCAGTAGCATTCTAATGTGTCTGCTATTACGTCCCGTCCTATCACATCCCGTTGCATCTGTAGCTATGTTTGTGACGATGGCATGAGAGCAGGATGTGTAAGTACACAAGGTCTGTTTGCATGAAGATCGATTGCTCAGTGGTACAAAATCCAGCTCCACTTTGGAATTTCCTCAGTCAGGATGGCTGCGTTTGATGAGAACCAAGAATGTAATATACATGATCATCCTTTCCCAGACTTCCTGACACGGCGAAAGACACCCCGAACCAAAAGTGACCATATCCTGTGTTGTCAATCACTCTCCAGAGACTGGCCACTTCCTTTGAAGTGACTCAGTGTCAGGGGATCAAAAAATCCAAATAACGACATTTTTAAGTGTCCTTTTCTGCTCAGATTGACTTAATAGCTCTCTCCACCCTGATGTCCATCTCTTCCAAATACCTCTAAAGCTTTCAGTCATCTTGTAGAATATTCTAGTCTCATGTTTTCACTATTGTTTTCAGATTATTCTCACAACATTTTACCCAGAAAGTGCCACATCTCCTTACATTGACTTTTGTTGTCTGTCCCAAGCTCATCTTCCTTTCTGCTTATCTGAAGCTTATCAGTTTTTCAAAGTCCCAATCTTCCTCTCCATCAAATTCCAGTAATATTTACTGCCTGCTGGACTTACTTAGCAGTGGTCATATTCTGCCTTCTATTTTTGGCCACTTTTTATGTTTAGGTACCTTGGCACCCCACTAGACTGGCTATGTCCCCAAGGGTCAACAGTTTACTTTGAAACAGTTGGTATTTCCATCAGTGTCACACACGAGAAATTCTCAGTGTATCTTGAATGAATAGAGCAATAGAAGTATAAATGGCTGGCTGGTAAGCTTATGTTCTACAAAAAATTGTGGCCATTAGGTGTGACCTCCTTCAACTTTGTCTCCCTCCTCACACACACCTGCAAACATCAGCACTACTGTTTTATATTTTTCCTTAATTATAAGAAGATGAAGCGTCTTTTGCAAAATGCAGATGGCTCTGCATGTTTCCTTAATTCTTTTCCTCCTACCCCTCCTGCCACTGATTAGTCACTGTCTCTCCCATGATTCTTTATTTAGTCTATAAACCAGCCCTCCTCTCTGGACCTCAAATCCTGTTCATTCAATATTTTCCTTTCTACCCCATTCAGTTTCTTAAAACATCAGTCTGTGTTTGCTATTTCCATTTTTTTCTTTTAATTCTTGATTCTAAGTTACCTGGTTTCAGCCCTGCCACTCCACTCAAATTGCTTTAAGTTCACCAGTAAGCAAACTTCCTACTTCTACAGTACAATAGGCATTTTTATCTTGTTATATTATTGGCCTTTATTTTATATTGGACATTGTTGATCACTTTGGTCTTAGAACTTTCTCCTTGCTCGGCTACTTCGCATAGACCGAACCTCTTTAGTTTCTCTACTATTGCTCTATTTTTGTTTTCAAATCTTGCCTTAGCTCTTTCTTAAAACCTCTGCTAATGTTGGTCCTTTCCAGTCACAAACAACTTCTCTTCTTATTTGGCATGTATTCTTGGACAGCGAGCTCACTCTGGATACCTGAGATTGTTACTGAAGTAATAAGAATTACTAATAGTTATAGAGTACTTTGCATCAGCCACTGTTCTAAGCACTTTTACATACATTTAACTCAATCATCATACACAGTGTATATTGCAATGAACGTTTTATAAATGAATAAATTAGAATGAGAGTGGTTAAACACCTTGTCCATAGTGAAAAGGAGTAGACTTGGGATTTTAACCCAGGAAATCTAATCACAGAGGCTGTACTCCAGTGCAAGTTCTGGGTTACATAAAGACAGTTGGGGATTCCAATCTCCATCCATAATTCAACCCAGAAATCATGGAATTATTTTTAACTCTTTCTGTTCATCACCCCCACAGTCCATAAACTGTGGACTCTTGATGATTTCCTTGGCTTTGTGACTTCAGTCTGTGTTCCCTATTTCCACAGCCCTGTCACCACTGCCTGGAGCCAGACCATCACTGCAGACTACTGAAGTCATCTCTTAAGCTGGTCTCCTTGCTTCCAGGTCCTCCTCCAACCCATAGTCACTATGTTGCAACAGAGTATTTCAAATAAAACACAAGTCTGATCACAGCACTTTCCTGCTTTAAAACCATTCAATGGCTCCTAATTACCCATGATTTGAAGTTCATTTTCTATAGAAAGACATAGAAAGCACTTAGCCTTGCCGATCCCTTAAACTTTATCTATCACATAAAATCACTTGAGTTCCCTGCACATAGGACTTATGTCCTGTATTGATACTGTTCCCTCCGCCTACCCTGTCTGCCTGGCTATTTCCTATGTGCCCTTTAAGTCTTATCTAAGGCTAGATATCCTGTCCTCGCATTTAGTGCTATTGCATTTTTTGCAAAGTACTAACAATATATTTATGTATCTGGCTTATCCACTGTGTTATTAGCTACTAAAGATGAGAAGTTTGTCAAAAATTCTTCAAATTTGCAATATTTTGTGTAATGCCTGGTACAAAATAGGTGCCTTATAAATGTTTGTTTTAATGTATACATTAATGAACAAATAAATCAATCACTGAACATAAATCTCTGTTTCCTTTTACTGTGAGTTTTCAGTGGGGCACACACACATAAAAAAATTCTTGAATAAAAGAATGTTTCTGGCCAGGTGCAGTGGCTCACGCTTATAATCCCAGCACTTTGGGAAGCCAAGGCGGGTGGGTCACCTGAAGTCAGGAGATCGAGACCTGCCTGACCAACATAGCGAAACCTCATCTCTACTAAAAATACAAAAATTAATCAGGCATGGTGACAGGTGCCTATAATCCCAACTACTGGGGAGGCTGAGGCAGGAGAATCGC
This sequence comes from Colobus angolensis palliatus, assembly GCF_000951035.1. Lineage (NCBI taxonomy): Eukaryota > Metazoa > Chordata > Mammalia > Primates > Cercopithecidae > Colobus > Colobus angolensis. The sequence goes on along the minus strand of NW_012115289.1, from coordinate 2,627,263 downwards.
TTGAACCCGGGAGGCAGAGATTGCAGTGGGCTGAGATCATGCCACCGCACTCCAGCCTAGGCAACAAGAGCAAGACTCCATCTCAAAAAAAAAAAACCTTTCTGTTTATACTATTGGACATTCTATAGCAATAAGTATTAACTAATATGTTTGTTTTTCTTAAAGCAAGACCAACCTTATGGAAAAACAGCACTAAATCCCATAGCACTATTCCCTACTTGTTTTTTTTTTTCTTTTAATCTTCCCTTACCAAAATTTCCATCTATATTTTCCTAATGCGAAAGCTAAAATGTTTATTCTGTCATTTTATGTGCTCAACAGTAGTATGATTTATGTTAGGATAAGTGGCATATTGTAGAGAAACACCAAGATAATAGTGGTTTAGGAGCAACAGAAGGTTCTTTCACTTAATGAAATAATTCCTCAGGAGCCCTTGTAGGACAGATCTGGCATCTCCAAGGTCATAAGAAATTCAAGCCCCTCCTGTTTTGCTGTTTCCAGTTACATTGTTTCAGTGTCCACGATGGCTGCTGGAAATGTAGCTATCATAACCTCATACCACAGAGCAGGAGGAAGGAAGAGGAGAAGAGTGTGCCCTTCCTTTTAAGAATGCTTCCTGGAAATCACATACAACACTTCCATTTACACTCACACTAACAGCCAGGAACACTACAAAATATAGTTTGTTTGTGGGTTTTTTGTTGTTGTTGCTGTTGTTGAGGTTGGTTTGTTATTGTTGTTTGTTCATTTGTTTTTTGCTGGTGGTGATGTGAGCAGCCACGAAAAATCTGGATTTTCTTCCTAAGGATAAGGGTGACTCCTTGATGGTATAGGCAACCTAGAATTACTACCATAGTCTAGTGTGAATATATGTAAAATACAAAAATCTCTAAAGTAGTATGCTGGTGAACAGTCTCTGGTCAGCTGAGGGATGAACTGGAGGTGATCATTATGTAGTTGGTGAGCCTGCAAATAAAGCCAGGAGAAAATAAATGGCATGAAGCTGCACACCTGGCCTCACAGAACTGAAGGTTGAGAAGAGTGGATTCACCTCACTGAACAAAAGCTGTATTGTAATCTTCCTGCCATTATTTAATCTTACTGCAACAAAATATCAGTAAGTAGATTATAGAAGTGTTCTGGTTATATAGATTCCTAGTAAGTGTTGGGATTATAAAGATAATGAGGGCCAGGCACGTTGAATCGCGCCTGTAATCTTAGCACTTTAGAAGGCTGAGACTGGTGGATTGCTTGAGTCCAGGAGTTCAAGACCAGTCTCAGCAACACAGCAAAACCCCATCTCTACAAAAAGATAGAAAAATTAGCTGGGCCTGGTGATGCATGCCTATAGTTCCAGCTACTTGGGAGGCTGAGGTGGGAGGATGACCCAAGTCCACAGAGGTGGAGGCTGCACTGAGCTGTGATCATGCCACTATACTCCAGCCTGGGCAACTGAGGGAGACTCTGTCGTAAAAACAAAAGAAAATGAAGAAGACAAAAAAAAAAAAGAAAGAAAGATAATGGGATTTATTTACATGGTTAACTTGTTTGGATTGGTCCATTAACTTAGCACAATGCTTCTCAAACTTGCCAGACATAGGAATTTCCTGATACATTGCTAAAATGCAGATTCTGGTGAGTCTCAGTTGAAGTCAAAGTTCTGTTACGCATCAAGGAGCAAAGCTTTGAGAGCCACAGCATTTGTTGATCCAGGTGTTAGTTCAGGTTTCTGTAAGGTGAATTCCAAGATGGTAAAGATATGCAAAAGATTTATAGGAAAGCCTATGGAGGATAACCAGGAAGCGGACAGAAAATGTGGGAGAGCCATCAGACTGCCATGAAAGTTTTACCTGGGCAGAAGAGAGGGAAGAGAGGAGTATGTTGGAAGAGTTTCACACCACAGAGAGGCCAACGGGAAGACCTGAGCCAAAGATGCCTATCAGAAGAGTCTTACATATAGCAGAAATGGCCTGCACCAAGACCCCAGTCATGCTCTGCCATTGGCTGGAAGCAGCTCATGAAAAGCATATCCTTGGATATAGAGGGACAGCAGCTGGTACCATTAGCCAATCATGCTCCTTCAAGTAGGAGATCTGAGAGGTACTTTTTTTACGGTTCCCATGATCCATATTCTTGCCTCTCTATATATACTGAATATAACTCAGTGTTTCTTTGAAGTCCTTGCAGAATCTAAGAATGTTTGTTGTAAATACTAATTTTTCAACATAAATTTATAGTGTATGACCTAGAGGGCCTTCAATAAATAAATTTTTATTGAATAAACAAGATTGAAGATGAAGAAGTTAGAGCAATAAAGATGGAATTTCTTAGTACCTGATCCAAGACATACCATGAAAGTTGCATGAGCAGGAATGATAAGTTATTTCCAATTTACAGTTTTCTTATTTGCTTCTTTCTTATAAAAGCTGATTGCAGCAAATATTACCCAATTTTAGGTTCCAATTACTTGATGTTTAATTGTAATTAGTTTAATAGTTTGGATTTATTTCCTTTAAAGAGACCATGGGAAAAAATTGTTTACTGCAAACAAATTAACCATCATGGAATTTATATAATTCACTCATATGCACTTTGAACACTCAACATAATTACATAATTTTGATTCAAAATGAAATCACCTGGCACTTTAGCAGGATGAAATGTGCAAAGTCCAATTTAATTTGTGTAAGGCACCAATGTTACCCAGTTAAAAAAATAAAAGGCCTTGGTAGACACAAATTCAATTGAAACTATTATATTTTCACTCAGATTCATTTTCAATTTGTTATAGTTTATAAAGTTACAAATCAAAACAATAACTCTTTCTGAATTCATAAAATGTATAAACCTTGACAGAAAATGACATTATATATTTTATGAGTCTGGGACTCAAATTTTTCTCCAATTTTTTTCCTCCTTATAAAAATAAATTGTATTCTATTTGTTGACATTGTCTAATGACTTAGGTCTTTACTATCACATGAATGGTGATGCAACTTGGTCCTCTTTACCTACAAGAAGTTGGCAGCATTCATAGAAAAACTTACTATGTATTGCAGAAACAAACTGCTGTACTGATAAAATGTATTTTTGAAGTTTCCTTTGCACATCAAAATAGAATCAACAATCTGTTGATCTAGTCCATAACTCTATATCTAAAAGCAACTGAAGCTGATGTGCTGGCTCACGCTTGTAATCCCAGCACTTTGGGAGGCTAAGGCAGGTGAATTGCTTGAGGCCAGGAGTTTGAGACCAGCCTGGGCAACATAGTGAGACCCTGTCTTTATAAAAATACAAAAATTAGCCAGGTGTGTGGGATGTGCCTGTAGTCCCAGCTATTCAGGAGGCTGAGGTGGGAGGATCACATAAGCCTGGAGAGGTTGAGGCTGCAGTGAGCCATGTTCGCGCCACTGTACTCCAGTCTGGGTGACATATTAAGACTCTGTCTCAAAAAAATCCAAAATAAAAATAAAAAATAGAAGCAACTCAATATCTAAATGTATCATTCATTCACTTGATAAATCATCATTGAGTCTTCTAAGGACAAGTCACTGTGTTAAATTCCACGGGAAATTCAAGACAAAAGTAGGCCAACAGCACACTGTCAAAACACTTGGGGACATACAAGAGCTAGGAACATTTAGATAAGTTCCCCTGTTTCACTTTCTCTGTGACACTTTGAAGCTGGTTCATTATCCCAAGTAGGTGCAAAGGCGATGGTATGGGAATTCTATAAAGATAAGATCTGTGTTTTGCCTATTGTATTTTGAGTTCAAGCTAGTAGCGGTTTTCTTATTGGGGTAATCATACTTCTGAAAGGGGTTACATTTGACTTTAGAGTGGAAGGATTGTTAGCATTTCAATAAATGAAAATGAAAGAGAGAATGGGCAAAAGGAGAGAGGGAATGGCTTGGGCAATGTCCCAAAGAAGAAAAGCCAGCCAGTCTTCCAGACATGATGAGTGTACTGGTTGGCTTAGAATGTAGGAAAGCAGTAAGTAGAAGAAATTAAAAGGTCGAGATAAACTTAAGAGTGCTTTGAATAACATGCTGAGGAATTTGAATAGAAGTCTCACAGGCAATGAGGAAACTTCATATTTCCTCAAGATATCATCAAGACTGTCTTCAAGAACATTGATCTGGAAACAGTGTACAGGATTTACTAGAGATGGTCAAGATGTAAACTTCTTGCTGTTTGGAAAATAAAGTTTTTCCATGGTTGTTGCAGGGAATAAATGAGGCAACCCACAGAGAAAACAGGAAGAATGTCTAGGCAATAGCGGAAACAGCTAAAGTTAACAACTAAACAAGCAGCGAACTACATCTGCATAATTTACCGACTTTATCAATAAAATTGGAAGAAAAAACTGAAAAACAAGAAAGTTGGGGTGACATAAGATTGGAATACAGAATAACAGACATGAAGAGGATCAAAAAAGCATGGGAATTTGGGATCTGTTGTTAATGAGGATGGCACTGAGAAGGCTGGCCACCTCTGGAACTATTCTCTCTGTCTTGTCTTTTTCCGTCATTTTCACCCTTTTTCCCCAAATTCACAGATGCACTGGCAGTTTGTATAGTGGTTAGGAGAGTGAGCTTTGAAATCAGTCCTACTTGGATTTGAATCCCAGCTCTGTCAATCAGTCACTAATTATCTTATCTTGGGCAAGTTACTTTACCTCTCTAATCCTCAGTTGAATGATTAGTAATATGAAAGTAACACAAATAATCTACATCATAGAATTATGAGTCTTGCAAGAGTAAATGCATATAACGCACTTATAAGAGTGTCTGCCATGTTCTAAGTGCCCAGTTGTTATTTTTATTATTATCCTTAGATAAATCAAGCTATCATTTTTTCTCTCTTGGCCATCCCTTATCAAAACCTTGAAAGTAGTCTTATCTTACTCCTCTAGTGATTGGCAGTTAGCCAATCCTCAAAACACAGCGCTAGCTCAAAACTTACTGGGACTATTGTTTCAAAGGTAGCCAGGGAGCATAGAGAAACTAAATGCAGTGGCCTGTGCTTAGTCCTTGACCTCTTTGATATCTCTCCTTTGAGCACTTCCATAGCAGAGTTCCTCTCTTTATGACATACTGTGTAGGTTCTACTCTTATCTCCCTGGCTTTTACTTAAGTTCTTTCTGACTTCTCTTCCAGGTGAATAAATGTGGGTGTTACCCAAGATTTTTCCTTGACTCTTCTTCTTTATCCATGATCACATCTTCTCCAAAAGTTTAAACAAGTCTTTCTAGAACTATCTCCAAAATCTGCATCTCTAGTCTTGATTGACCTTCTTAACTCCAATACAACATTTGAACACCCCAACTAGATATTCTATATCACTATAAACTCAACAAGTCCAAATCAATTCCAATTTGCAACCAATACAAGCCTTCAGCCTTCTCATTTTCATTAGCAAAACTCTTTAACTAGACAGCGAGAGGGGAAACCTTGTGGCTAATCTCATTAACTCCATCACTTTTTTTCCTCCCTCACTCTAGTGTGAATAGTTGTCAAATCATATGAGGTGAACCTCTTCAGTGCCTCTCACATCCTTTCCAAAAGTTACCCTTCTAGCTCAGTTCTTGATTACCCCTTGTTTTGATTACTGTTTATTATTAACCAAGTTCTCTGCCTCTATCATCTGACTTTCTCAAACCTTCCTGACAACTTTTGCCACGTTACTTTCCCAAATGCAGTTCTGGACAGGGGTCCTTGCTTCTTCAAAAATTCTAACTTCTTTAGGCTTAAATTATACTTCATAAACAACTCTATCACTAGGAGAATATTCAGACATATTAAGTATATATATGCTTGTCTTTCCTCCTCTACTAAAATTGAGCTGATTAAAATCAGATGTCATGCCATAGAATTGTATCCACTCATATTACAGAGAGTGCCTAAATACAAAATGCATGTAATAATAAGTATGTAATGAACTGATTTTCTATTGAATAAGTGTATTTCCCTCCTTAAAAATCTTCAATATGATTCCACATTTCTTATCAAGTAAGATAAAAACTTAACTGTAATGCTTTCTGAAACTTAGCACTGATCTACCTCTCCTACCTCTCCAGTGTTTTCTGTTTTTGTACCATGGTGTCCTATGAAACTGAAATACTAGTGTCCTTCACATTTCTTACCTTTCTTATTCTCCCCATGATATCCCTCAGTTTGGAATATCCTATTCTCTTTTCTTCCATAATTAAATCTTCCTTAACTAAAAGCCTTCTTCTCATTTAAGCCTTCACTAACCTTTCCTTCTTTAAAGTAATTTCTCTATCCCGTGAAATTCCTTATGACTTAGCACTCCATTCTGGTACTAAATGTACTCTACATACAAAGTGGCTACATATGTACTCATCTTGCCTACTTGACTATGAACTTACTGAGTGCAAGGACTATGTCTGACTCATCTTGTATCTCTATTATACTGAGCACAAGGTCTGGACCATTGAATACACTCAATTCATATCATGATGTTCTAGCTAAATAGAGCTCCAAGTATAGCCAGAGGTTTCAATAAACAAGATGAAGCACTTGAAAACTGGACTCCAAACTAGTTTAAATGTAGAATGAAGAGGTAACAGGTTAAAAAAAATGTTTTGAAAAGAAATGAGGAGGAAGAGCAGTAAAGTTGAAAGGAGGCTTTAAAGAAACTATGAACATGCAGTTGAGAATTGATGAACACAATAGCAAGATATGGATGAAATGGACAAGTGGACTTTCTCTACTAAAATTCTGGAGGAAATTGGAGGCAAATTCTGACACATACAGAGAGGGTTTTGGAAGTGATGAGTGATAAGGCTACAAAAAGGGTTTCTACACCTGAAATGAAGATAATTGTGATATTAGGATTTAAATGGCGTAACAGGACAATGAAAAGTGAGGAGCAGGTGAACCCATGTTCCGACTTTGATACAGGAAATGGGGAGAAGAGGAACTCTATAGTATAAGTCATAAGACAATTTTTTCCTATTAGGACACTCAGCCTAGAAAAATTAGGGCATTTAATAAAGTAGACATTGCAGAGAGGAGAATAGAAAACATCAGCAGAAAGCTGGATCTGACAGAAGTGGGTGTACACTGGAGGAGGAAAGGGAGAGGACTGAACTAAATGGAATCAAAAAGACAGAGGAACCACAACTTAGTCTTGAGAGCAGCTGAGAATCAAAGAAATAAGCAAGAGCTTGGAAGGAATTATACAGTGTAATCCTGAATGTGTACTGTCTTGCACCTAAGTGAAAGGAAATACAAACAGAAAGGACACACTGCATGTAGAGGTGAGGCCTAACCCTAGGGCTTCAGGTCATATTCTGTTGGTGACTTTTTCAGCCTCACCATATCTTCCCACTCACATGCTAAATCATTATCTTTTTGTTGTTGTTGTTGTTGCTGTTGCTGTTGAGACAGGGTCTTGCTCTGTCACCCAGGCTAAAGTGCAGTGGTGCAATTATGGCTCACTGCAGCCTCAAACACCTGGGCTCAAGCCATCCTCCCACACCAGCTTCCCAAAGTGCTGAGATTACAGGCATGAGCCACCACACCCAGCCGACATTTGTGTCTCTGATACCCTCTGAGCTCCTGTCACATGCTTCTTACTGCTTTCTGGAATTGTTCATTTGGATATTCTGCCAACGCTTCAGACTGAGCGCTTCCAAAACCAAACTTTTCCATTTCTCTCTCTAATCCGATCACTTGCCTGGCCTCACTGTTTTTATTAGTATCACTCTTTTTCTGGTGACACAGTCTCCAAAACCTTTGACTTTCTTCCACAGTGGCAGGCTAAAAAAAAGTCCCCTCCCCAAAGACAGCCACGTCCTAGTCCCTGGAACCTATAAATGATACCTCTCATGAAAGAAAGAGAGTCTTTGCAGATGTGATGAAGTTAAGGAAGTTGAGATGGGGAGATCTTTATCCTGAGTTATTCATGTGGTGTTTAAATGCTGTCCACTTTCATCCTCTGAACCCCTATAGGGCTTGACCAATTTTGAGTCTGCAGTGCCCCAGGGTCTGCTGAATGACTTCCACAGGCCATTGGAACTTTCTGCCTTATCAGCCTCTTCATAATAAAATATTAAAAATGATATTTATAACTGATTGGTATGAACCTAAACGAAATCTAGGCTGTTTTTTAATTATATATTCATTATTATGATGATACTTAATTTTTTCTTCTTATTTAAAAAAAAATTAAAAGGAAACGTTTTATGGGCTCCTAAATGCATCATGGTACTAGGCCTTCCATCCCTGCCTAACGGGTGAGTTGGCCTCATCACCTTCACACCGGACTTGTGTTGTAATTATTTATGCATATGCTCTCTTCCCTTTCCAGGAAAACAGCTTTAGGTCAGAAGCCTGAAAACTCTTTATAGCAACTATCTGAAATAAGTTTATTGAATGATATACAACCTTCCAGGATCTTTAGAGAAAGAACACTCAGGAATTTACTTAGTTCTACATTTACCGAGGCAGGGTGGCTACCACTCTTTGGTATGACTAATTATGATTCCCACTTTTTTCCAGTGAGAAAGCTACATTATTATTGTTAGATTTAAATGTTCCTATTTTTAATGAAGTACTAAGGGAACAAGTTAGAAACAAACTAGTAATCAAGAACCCTGGAGACTTGTTTCCATTTTCAAAGTTTCCTTTGTTGATTAGTACTTTGTTTTTAGAAAAGGGTGTATGTGTGTGTGTGTGTGTGTCCATACATGAACAAAAAGCAATCTGAAAAAAAATTGGAAAAATGAGGCTTTTCTTTACTTCAATCTGGTACATTAGATTAACTAACTTAATGTGCATGAATTCACTTTTTATACATTTTATACCTTTTTTATACATTTAGGCTACTACCTAAAATGTATACACCCGTCTCCATAATTGATTGTAAGCCCATAGCACTGGGTATATTAGCGAAATGCAGAGAAAATTTTTCAGTTTTTAAGCTCTGTCCCTAAAATCTTGAGTGACTTGAAAATAAAAATTGCAAATGTTTATGCCATTAGCAATGTTCTTGGCCTACATAGATTTTGATGCAAGCCATTTTGCAGACGAAGTTGCTCTCTCTTTAACTGATTTCATGGTAGGGTTGGAGCCAGCATAAATTACCTTATAAGAGCAGGCACCTATCTTGTTCACTTCTAAGATATATGTTTTCTGCCATGGCAGGTGTCTGGCAGAAGGCACTTAACTCCGAAAGCATGATTACAGGGATCAGCAAATACAATTCCCTCAGTACACAGTATCTCCAGAAAGTTCCCAGAATTCTGAAACAAGTGATTTTTATGGCCATGCCAAATAAAGTTTATTCAAGAAAATGCTCCCCTATTTGTAATGTTCTCAAGAATATTGGCAACAAATGTTTGGAGAGGTAGTGCTGCGGGGAGTAGTCAGGTGATCTGGAATGCCATTTGTTAGTGAGAGCTGCTGAACATACGGTAGTCATTTCACTTCTCCTCAATAGGGGCACCAAAGGCTGACTCCGTAGAAGTACAGAGACCTTTCACCATTATGCTCTATTAAGATCTCACTCAATGCTGTCGCAAATTTAACAATATTTTTTAAAAACTTCTTCATGGAGCCAATTATCATTTTCTCACAGGTATGTATAATATTCATGAAAGCATCTTTAGAAACTGTTATTTTTATTGCTCTGTAACAATTAAGGTAAATAAAAAACCGTATCCTCACCATGCACAGGTAGCTTCAAGATCTGGCTCCAGGCTCCCACTTGCACAGATGGCTGCCTGGACATAAAGCTCATTCACTCCAAGATACGGAGACTGCACTGCTTCCGGTTGTCTTCCCAAAACACCAAGGATTACTGGCAGGGTACTTTCATTTGAGAATAAAAAAAAAAATTGAAACAAAAATCACACACACAAACATTGACTTCCTAATGTGGTACTTTTCATTCAGAGAGGAAAAACAAACAAAATAAAATGAAATCATAAGCTTCAGAAAGTAGGAACATTTGCTTACAAATCATTCAGATGCAGTAACAGCTAGTTTGCCCAGTGTTTAGATTAAAAGTATCAGGTTCCTTCAGGGGGATTTTCCTAAGTGCAGATGAAAATCACACTGGGCTGCAGTCATTCCTTTGGAATGTAGCAGATTTAGATGACCCAGGTAGCTGTGGAGGCTGCTTTCCAAGGGCATTTCCAGCTCTCTTTCTTTCTCTCTGAGAGCAAGAGTGATGAAGCGCATTCTTGCCTAGTCATCTGCCCTGTGATCTATGGACCCACAATGAAGCATGAATCAGCAAAACGCTCTATTGAAAAAGAAACTGACCTAATGATGCTAGGGTATGAAGTATGAAGAAGTAGGAAGGTATGAACAACAAGAAAATCCCCAGTGCACACAGCCTGGCTCACACTCTTGCTGGAAGACTCACCCAATGTTGGATTTCAAGTAGATTCAAGATGGATTTGCCAGATAAAATGCAGAATGCCCAGTTACATTTGAATTTCAGTAAACAACTGATAATAATCAGTGGACTGTTAAGACATCTACCTTTCTGATACTCCCTTTTCTCTGAAGCCTCCCTGGATCCTTGAGGTACCAAAAGCATTAATAATAACAGCAACAACCAATATAAAAGAGCTTCCATTTTCAAGAGCATTTTTCACATTCATTAGCCAGGTCTTTAGTTTGTCTTTAGGACACTCCTGAAAGTTGCTATTATTGTGGGCAATTGACTGATAAAACTAGAGGCTCACCTGAAATTAAGGCATTTATTCATTCAAGTAAATGTTACAGCTAGATTTAAAGCTCTAGCATCAACTTTATGACCTCCCGAAAGCACTTTATGCCTTTATTTTTAAAATAAAGCTTATGAAATTCTCCCAGATACCTCAGTTCTCTACCTTGCTTTCACCTAAATGTTGGGCTTCCAGAAAATGGAGATCGATTATTGTTTATTTTTACTAACCTCACCACGCCCTGATGTTCAATAAAATGTCTATTGATTTAGGCCGGACATGGTGGCTCATGCCTATAATCCCAGCACTTTGGGAGGCCTAGGCGGGCGGATCACAAGGTGAGGAGATCGTGACCATCCTGCCTAACACGGTGAACCCTGTCTCTACTAAAAAATTAAAAAATTAAAAAATAAAAAAAAATTTAGCCAAGCGTTTTGGCGGGCGCCTGTAGTCCCAGCTACTCGGGAGGCTGAGGCAGGAGAATGGCGTGAACCCTGGAGGCGGAGCTTGCAGTGAGCCGAGATCGCGCCACTGCACTCAAGCATGGGCGATAGAGCGAGACTCCGTCTCAAAATAAATAAATAAGTAAATTAAAATAAAATAAAATAAATAAAAGTTTATTGATCTAAACTGAATCAAGAACACTTACTTTTTTCAGGTTAACCAAGATTACCTTCAATTCATCGTGTTCATTACATTTCTGCAAGATAGAGGGAAACTGTAATTATACTCTAAGTATTTACTAAGGGAAACACAGTGAATTCAGGCTTCCTTTACCTCAGCCTTTTTGTGATTTTATTATCATTTCTGTGCCTACCAGGAGGACCCAAGACTTTTCATCTCCTAGAGATAGTATAAGTGTTGATGAGAGAAGATATGTGTGGCACACTAAAGGATGTCTGAAAGAAAGGTACTTTCAAAATGTAAATATTAATGTAATGTCTCAGCTTTGGGTAGCTGAAACTGCGGTTCATGTGTAGTTACTGAGTTTCTTAAAAGGTAAAAAAAAAAAAAAAAGGCAATAAACATTAATATGTTTTATTTTATCGGATCTTGATGTCCAGAAGTGAAACCCCAAATCTCCATCAGTATATACCATGTTGAAATCAGTCAGAATGGGCAGAAATTAAAAGGTCCCCCTTTAACAGATGATAGAATAGCCTGCTCTTCCTGGCAGGCACTAATGGAACTTGCCTGGAAAACAACTGCATGCTCAACATGGTGTTAAAAGGAAGCATATTTTAACCAGTTGGAAATGTCTACTGGGCGAGCTCCATTTTTGGCCTGTGTTCTGTCCATTCTCTTTATCCTGAGGTAGCTCCATGCTCTCAACTCAACAAGACTGGGATTTCCTGCTTTGATGAGCGACAATGCCAAAATTCTGGCAAAGTGTTTTTATTTCTGTGTCATCATGTAACCACAGGCCCAGAAAGAGAGGAGCTCTTTAAAAATGGTTGCAGATTGTATATTGTGCTCTTTTGATAAAAGTCCAATTTACTAAACAATGTAAGAGAATAATTTTAAAATGCATGAGTTTTGGAGACAGTCCAAACTAGTTGCAAATACTATCTCCACTCTGTGGACCTTGAACAGGTCCCTTAAGTAGTTTAATTTCTAATTTCTTCTTTTGTAAATAGATCTAATAATCTTGACCTCATAGAATTATGGTGAAAATTAAATAAAATTCCATTGCTTCAAGTCATTTAGCATAATGCCTAATATACAGTATATCCTCCACAAGTGTAGGGGTGGCGATTACTCTTCAATACTTGAAGCATTAAATACCAGAAGCCTCTGCTTCAGTTTATGTTTATATGATAGAGCTATTTTCTAGTATCTGGTGTTGGGACCCAGTGACATAGGCACTAGTCATTTCTAAAAGATTCCCTGGATGATTCTAATACGAAGCCACAGTTAAGAACTGCAGCTCTGGGGCAGGAATGATATAAAAAATATTTAGGTGCCTGAAAGTCATCCCACAGGCAGAAAGAAAACTTGATTAATCAGAAAGAACCCTGCCAGTAAACAACCAGCATAACCATTTTGTGAAGGCCAACTAAATGTCAGCCAACACCGGCATGAAAATAAATTCCTTATCAAATAAGTTTGGAAAATGCTTCTTATTAAAGATTCCACAGGATTATTCAAGACCCTGAATGGTGATGCAATTTAAAACAAATAAACAAACACCGGTTTGCAAATTTCCCAAACTAATCAGCATATGACATATTTTTGTTAACACCAAGCAGCATCTCAAGTTACACACTAAATGAAGATGCCGAGGGAAAGAGAAACATTCCAGTTTGAAAAGATTTTGAATATAATCCATAGCTGGACTTTGTATAATTTTTTAACTTTTATTATAGATTGAAGAGTGCACATGCAGGTTTGTTACATGAATAAATTGCGTGATACTGAGGCTTGGGGTCCCAACAATCCTGTCACCCAGGCAGCAAGCATAGTACCCAACAGGTGGTTCTTCAGCCCATGCTTCTCTCCCTCCCTCCCCTATCTAGTGGTCCCCAGTGTCTTTTGCCCCCATCTTTACACTAAAGTATATTCAATGTTTAACTTCCACTTACAAGTGAGAACATGCAATATTTGGTTTTCTGTTCTTGTTAGGTCACTTAAGATGATAGCTTCCAGCTCCATCCATGTTGCTGCAAAAGACATTATTTTGTGTTTTTTATGGCTGCATAGTATTCCATGGTGTAAACGTACTACATTTGCTTTATCCAACCCACTGTTGATGAGAACCTAGGTTGATTCCACATCTTTGTTACTGTAAATAATGCTGCAGTGAACATATGGGTGAATGTGTCTTTTTGATAGAATGAATCATTTTCCTTTGAGTATATACCCAGCAGTCAAATTGCTGGGTTGAATGGTAGTTCTATTTTAAGTTCTTTGACAAATCTCCAAACTGCTTTCCACAATGGCTGAACTACTTTGTGTTCCCATCAACAGCATATAAGCATTTTCTTTGCTTTGCAGCCTCACCAACATCTGCTGGGTTTTGTTTTGATTTTTTTTTGTTTGTGATTTTTTTGACTTTTTAATAATAGCCATTCTGACTGGTGTGACATGGTATCTCATTGTGGTTTTGATTTGCATTTTTCTGATGTCTAATGATGTTGAGCACTAGTCATATGTTTTTATATGTTTTTTGGCCATTTTTGTGTCTTATTTTGGGAAGTATCCATTCATGTCCTTTGCCCATGTTTTAATTGTATTTTTTTGAATTTTGCTCATTGCTTTATTTTAGTTGCTTGGAGATTCTGGATATTAGACCTTTGTCAGATGCATAGGTTGTGAATATTTTCTCCCATTCTTTAGGCTGCTTACTCTGTTAGTAATTTATCTTGCTGTGCAGAAGATTTACTTTAGTTTACTTAGGTCCCACTCCTCAAATTTTGATTTTTTTACAATTGCATTTGTGGACTTAGCTATAATTTCTTTCCCAAGGTTAGTGTCAAAAAGGGTATTTCTTGGGTTTTCTTCCAGCATTTTTCTAGACTGAAGTCTTGCACTTAAATCTTTAGTCCATCTTGAGTTAATTTTCATATATGATGAGAGGTAGGGGTCCAGTTTCATTCTTCTGCATATGGCCAGCCAGTTATCCTGGCATCATTTATTGAATAGGAAGTCCTTTTCCTATTGCTTATTTTTGTTGATTTTGTCAAAGAACAGATGGTTGTAGGTATGCAGGTTTATTTCTGGGCTCTCTATTCTGCTACAATGGTCTATATGTCTGTTTTTAGTACTTGGACTTTTATACTTTTATTCTTCTCTTTTGGCTTATTTATTTCTCTGTCTACCCTCAGTAATTTTGACTCATTGGAAATTGTAAAGTCTTAGGCAGAATTTTAAGGTGGCCCCCAAGAGTCCACCCCTGGTGTACATGCTGCATATAATCCTTTTGAGTGTGGATAGAACCTATGAATATAATGAGATACCACTCTCATGATAGTTACATGGCAAAAGGGAAAATAGCAAGGATGGCCCTGACCTAATCAGCCGCCTCGGCCTCCCAAAGTGTTGGGATTACGGGCATGAGCCACTGTGCCAGGCCTCAGATTGTAATATCTTAATGGTTCCACCCAATAATATATCAGTGGACTGTTTACAGAATGCAAGACACTGGTTTGCAATATAAAAACCATTTGTTCTACAAAGGTTCTAAGACTTTAGGGAATTTTTAGGGGCTGTCAACTATGCTTGAAATGAACAGGAAAGCATGGCTTCACTACATCTTGTGAAATAAGGTCATGATCAGGAAGAATAAACAACCAGTGAAGCATCATGAAACTATATAATGTGTAATTGCTCTTTATATTTGAAAGCAAAAAGTTATACTGTGAACAAAACTTTAAGGGGATAGGAGCAAGAGAACATTGGGCGACAGTGTTTTACAGTGGGGAAAGCACTAGAGGAGACAGAATTTTCAGATTCTCTTTCCAGCTTTGCTGCTAAACAGTGACATAATGTAACTGCTCAGAGCTTCAGCTAGCAGAATTATTCAATTTTTCTGTTGTACTTTATTGAGTATATCCTCTGCATCAGTACTATTCTGCAGCAGGGGAATCAGTGGTGAACAAGGTATGCAAAGTCCCTGCCCTAAAGGAGTTTACATTATAATATGGTGACAATGATTCAGCCAACCAATATACAAGGTAGAAGCTCCACAGAGACAAGTAAGTCCTTGTGAGGAGATGGAGTGGGATGTGCACTGGGAGTCAGCAATGGCATCTTTTTAAAGATGGCATTCATGTTTGTGCTGAGAAATGAATTAATACTGGTTGATGGGTTGAATGTCAGGCTGAGAGAGAAAAAGAGGAGTCATGGGTGGCCTCGGGTGTTTTGGCCTGGGCAATGCTGTAACATTTGTTACAGTGCATGCTGTAACATTTGTTTTATTGGAAACACTGTGGGAGGAGCAAGTTTGAGGAAATGTAAGAGTTCATTCTGGGACATACTATGTTTCAATTGCCTAAGATCAAAGGGGTGATGGTAAGAAAGCTGTTCCACAAGAGGCTGGGCTGTTTGAGTTGTAAAATTTATGCG
Organism: Colobus angolensis palliatus; assembly: GCF_000951035.1. Taxonomy (NCBI): domain Eukaryota; kingdom Metazoa; phylum Chordata; class Mammalia; order Primates; family Cercopithecidae; genus Colobus; species Colobus angolensis. The sequence goes on along the minus strand of NW_012115289.1, from coordinate 2,611,494 downwards.
TTGAATTGAGTTACCCATGAGACCCTTCCAATTCTAATATTCCATGATTCTATGAACCAGAAGTCAAAGCAAATGAAAGGAATTGTAGACTAAAGAAATAAAGAATAGTAAGGTAATCAAATAAATTATCGATGGAGAGGAAAGAAACCACTCATTTAGAATGAGGGCAAAGGTAATTGACCAGCATGGAAGGAGCAACTAATTAAAGTGAAATAAGAACAAAATTGTTCTGATCGGTATACCTTTTGTTTTCATATAAGATAAAACAAAATTTCTCAAAGTCACTGATTGGTAGTAAATTTCTTGCTATCAAAAGACATTATCAAATAATCTCTTATACATGAATGAATGGTTTTTCAAACTGCTTTAATTATATAAAGTGTTGATTGAATGAAATAGTTCCACAACAGTCTGTGTCCCAGGAGTGAGTTCAACAAATACATACCTATTAGATATGTTTTGTGCAGTTCTTCAACATTTTCACTGAAACAGCAAATCTGACTTTATCTCTGAATATGACACCTTCTCCTTGGGAGCCCCAAGGCAGCACAAGGATATTAATAATTCATAAAACACCACTATTTCCTTTTAAAAAGAAGCAGGGAGTTTACAAAGATAAAAGACAATCACATGCATTGCCATCTCATATTCCTAATAAAGTATATTTTACTGGCCAAGAGACTGACAGGTATGGGTGATGGGATAGATGCCCACAAGTGAATATGCTCATATTTGTGCCTTCTTACAGTTTCCATGACTACAGGCCCAGCTGAATTGCATTAGTCACACACAGCACTAAGAAAGAACAAAAGGAAATGGAAGAATAAGTGGCATAAGAATGCCATAGAAAGGTAAAAGTGATCACAGATTTTGTTTTGAAGGGACACAGTTTTCAACATCAAGACCTCTCTGCTTTAGTCCACCTCTTTAAATAGGAGATGTTTCTAGTTGGGTCTGGCAAATCTTTATAAGGATAATAAGATTTCAAAAATGAAAGTAAGTAGCATTATCATATGTTATAAATTAATTTATTGGTGGCTACGTGCTAATTAGGACATTCAGAATATTCTAACATATTCACAGAAATGTAAGCTTAGACTGCCCAAAGGAAAAAAATGTCATGTCCAAATGAACTGATTTTCTTGGTTTTATTTAAATTATCTTATTGTATCAGAGATATTAATATAGGTGAGTTACTGGCTTTTATTTAAAATATATAAATAAATAAGATCATTTTAAATATCAACAAAGGCTTATTTGACTATTTAGATAAAAGTACTTTTCTAAAAAGTAAAATAAAAGTTGATGGTGGTTCCTAAACAAAACTTCTCATCTTCTGGCACAGTGCTGACACAAAAATATCAAAATCAACCTGTTCCCTCAAAGAATGTCAAGATTCCCTTGTAGATGCTTCTTAAGCTGGTAATTATTTATTTTCACAATTATGTGATTAATGGCAAACTGAAGACTTTATAAGGTACATTGCCTAGATTTTCCCATCATTCTCACCACCTCACCTCAAATACTGAACTAAGCTCAATAGATACTTGAGTGAATAAATGAAGGAAGGAAGGGTTGCGTGAATGAATGAAGGTAAATGTAAGTTTGGCAATCACTTCACTTCTGTTATTTTTCATCTTACTTATTGAAGCCACCAAAGTAAAATAATAACAGTAAGTACAGGACATACCATAGTTTGAGATTCTCAAGTAAAATAAAAATCAATGTCAAATTTGTGTAATAGATTTTTAGTGCAAAAATTAAAGCAAAGAACTTTTACAACTTTTTCAAGGTTTCAAACTTTGAAGGAATCTTAGAATCACGGTGTTCTCCATCATAAAGCTATATACCTATTTCACATTTTATATTTGCCCAAGGATGTTAAGCTGCCACTTCTCTCTCTGATAGTTTCTAATTCAGTTGATCTTGATGCAATTGTCTTCATGAGCTTTATACAACCAGCATTTGTGTTTATTTTTCTTTCTCCAGCTCCCTTTCCCATCCACTCTTGAGTCACATCTCTCTCCTTCATTTTCCCCATTCTTGCTCATTGTTTTCTCTCCTTCCTAGTTTCTTCCATTCCCAAAGATGTGTGTGGGACTGGAAGATGGAAGATGTAGATGTCATGTCCAAATGAACTAAATATTCACACATCTAAACACTTGCATTTCAAATTAGAATTATAAGGAATGGATTTGGAAAATACAGGTTTAGAAGGTAGCCTAATGTAGAATTACCTCATTTGCAAGCTGTTGGGCGTATATGTGGGCCTTCTTTGCATATCTGAAATACTACTTCATAGAAGCAACTATGCTGGTCACTAGAAAAAATAAAAAGTTTTTTTGACCTGATTTGCCCACAACACCTTCAATTTCTCCTGGGCCAATACTCTACTACCCTTAGGCTATTAGGGCAGGTGATAATTCTATTAATTAAAGGCAGTTTTCATCTGGAAAGTAGATCACTTAGACATTGTAAGAGCCAGTCAAGGTCTTAAACTCTTTCTTGCTGGTATTGGCCATTAATTCTGCAGCTCTTGTCAAGTGAGGGAGTTTCTCAGCTCTACCAGGTTTCCCCTGCGTCACTACTGCAGCCTGTTTCCTGCTCACCTTGGCCTCTGCGGGAACCCAGTTAAGCACTTGGCAACTCTCCATCCATGTGGATGTGGATGTCTCATAACAACTTCCACCCTCTCCTCCCCACCCACTCACAGTGAGCAAAGGTGCAAAGATAACCTCTGATTTCCCCATAGGGAATTAGGTGCACATAGATTGAATCTGGTATAGACCTTGATTAGTTTGCCATAAATACTGTAGGTCTAAAATGAGAAATAAAAGGACAATTTTCTATCCATTGTTTAACAATTGCATGCATTGGAAACAATACAAAACAACTATGTCCCTCAATCTAGTTAGCTGCACAATTGCTGGCAGTTAGAAATCATTTAATAAAAATCTCTTGAATGAACGAATCTCTAAAACTGAAACTATGGGGTTTGAAAGGTGTGGAGTAATAGGAGAGATAGAGAAAAGGGAATAATAGAATACTGGATTACCAAAAACAGCAAGAAATATTTAATAGGTAAATAAAATGTACTTTATTTTTTTAATAGTAGATCTTTTCCCATGAAGGTCCCCAAAGATTTGAGGATTAATCTGCCTGTATAAAAGCATTTGTATTAGTCCATTCTCATGCTGCTATAAAGATCCTACCTGAGATTGGGTAATTTATAAACAAAAGAGGTTTAATTGACTCACAGTTCCATATGACTGAGGAGACCTCAGGAAACTTACAATCATAGTGGAAAGCAAAGGGGAAGCAAGGCACATCTTACATGGCAGCAGGTGAAAGAGAGAGAGCAAAGAAGAAGAGCCACACTTTGAAATCATCAGATCTTGTGAGAACTCACTTATTATCACGAGAACAGCATGGGGAAACTGCCTTTTTAATCCAATCACCTCCCACCAGATCCCTCCCTCAACATGTGGGGATTACAATTCAAGATGAGATTTGGGTGGGGACACAGAGCCAAACCATATCAGCATTTACTGGGCAAAACCTACCTTAGTGCATGCCCAAAACTGGGCAATACAGAAACATATGACAGATTTTTCTCATAAGGAATTTGTAATCTATGTTAAAAGATAATATTAACCACATGAAATAATTATAGGTAAACTGCATTTCAAAATGCGTAGTTCTGAATATAACAGGAAGAATAATAGAGAAATAATGATGCAAGATACCATGGGAAATAAATACTTGTAATTAAAAAGGAATTCAATGGACTGCCATTAGACACACATTGGACTTACACAAACTCAATTGTATACATTTGGGAGAAAATTATTTTTGAAATGGAGAAATAATTTAAATAACCTGGGGTATTAACTTATCCATTCCATTCAATGAACACATGAGGGATCGTCATTTGCTCCTGTGGCGGGTCTCATTCCCTCCTGCTTCATGATGTGACAGTCTCTCTTTCTTTAATGTAATTTCAATGGCAAACACTTTTTGTGTGTGAGACAGAGTCTTACTCTGTCACACAGGCTGGAGTACAATGGCAAGAGATCAGCTTACTGCAGCCTTGTCAACCTCCCAGACACAGGTGATCCCCCTGCCTCAGCCTCCTGGGACTACAGGTACATGCCACCGCACCCAGATAATTTTTCTACTTTTTGTAGAGATGGGGTTTTGCCATATTGTCCAGGCTCACCTCCAACTCCTAGGCTCAAACTATCCACCTGCCTTGGCTTCCCAAAGTGCTGGGATTATAGGCAAGAGCCACCATGCTCCACCAAAAAACTTTTCTATGAGTGATTTAAGGGAATTTAGAAAGACATTATGAATATATGTAATGATTATCTTTAAATTCATATCTATACATCTTCTAGCCTCACACTTCCTATTCAGCTTACTCTAAAAGCCTAAACACCACATTTTCTGCTTTTTAATCAACTAATTGCCCAAGTAAATTAGAAAGAAGTGAATGGTACAATTTATTGATGGTTATTTAATTGATGGATTCTTTTATTCTTTCGTATTCATGCAAAGATCAAGGTCTATCAAGGTTCTACCTCCGCAAGACATACCAGGCTTTGGATATGTGTTTGGGTTCACTTTATGTTGATATTAGAATGAGAGTTTCCTATTACTGTTTAGCCTAACATGATATTTTGATATATATTGCATATAATAATAAAATAAAGGAATTTTTATTTAACATTTTTAACATTTACAAAGCACAGTTGACATACTATTCAGAAAATCAGAGAGACGTACATTTTTAGTCAAGGTCTGGGATATTGACAGAGAAAAGATAATACTATTTAGTATCCCCTTGCTGAAACTATGACATTACTTTAGCCGAGGTGGGGAAAGTATTTTATCCATATTCACAGTGGTGCACAATAATCCAAAGGCACAGAAAGGAAAGTTTGTTTGGCAGCATGTAAAGTCAGGGTTTACAAGCCATAGGAGATACGCCTCGTCTTGCACAAGTGTTATAGTACCTCTCACGTCCCTCCAATGGGAACTCAACAGACACTGCCTCAGGCTCATAGGGGAAAGCAACACATGGAAAATCTGAGAAAGGGGCAAACCATTTCCAATTTTGAAACTATCCATATACTCCCATGCCTCTCTTTAGGGTATCTGAAAAGAGCATTTGGCTACCTTTGATGAAGTCCAGTGCACCAGAGTGTAAGTATATGTAATGTAAAGGCTGAAATACTGCCAAGAATTTCTTTTTTGGTAAATAATCCTTTCACATATTGTCATAAAACAACACTGCTACTTTTCCTTCTTCAGTTAAGGAATCCTGAAACTCAACTGACTCCTTTAGGATGGACAGAAATAGAGCTGATGCATTTTTGTCTATATGAGTAAAAATTTGTTCAGCATTCAGAGAGAGAAGTTAAAAAAAAAAAAAAACCTATGAAGAAGTTAGTGATGTATTAGGATTCTGCCTTGAGATATTCTGTAAAACCATTTTAGGTGCTCTACTGAAAATAGTGTCATTTTTCTCATGACTAAAAAGGGAAGCAAAACATTTTCTTGCAGATTGTATATTAAGGACAAAAATGGCAGTTCAAATTTTCAAAGAAAAAGATAATTCAACAACAGGAGAAAAACAAAATTCAAATTCGTTTATAATAAAATTTACTATAATTTCACAAGGCTTTGTTCTACCCTGTGCACAAGAGGAGGTATGTAATTCCTGGAGTTGTGACTATTTAGATTAAATGCTCTGCAAATAAAAAATATAAGCTTTAGAAAATAAATTTTAATTATTTTTACATAAAGTCATAAAAACCAAACTATGTACTACGCATAAGGCTATATGCTCTTATAGCAAAGTAACCTCAATTCTGGGGAAAGAAGTGATAGGAAAATATTTCTTTCAAAGAGAAAAATGTATCAAAAATTAAATCTGTACCCACACTAAAAAATTGTGGAATATTTTTAGAATGAAATTAATATTTACTAATATTTATGAGTTTTGAAAATACACAAACACTAAGTAAACAATATTTACAGATTCTTCTCTGTAGAGACAGTCATATTTGAAATTTTGAGGAAAACAATAGCTTAAGGAAATACGTGTTATTGTACAAATCAACCACTAAACACATATGGAAGAAATGCTGCAAGAAAATGAAGAACCTAAAATAAAATTCCCCAAAATGCACAGGAATCACTGTTCTGCATGGGGAGACTCAAAGTTTTAAATAATTTGAGTAACAAAATACATGTGCATAAACAAGGTATTTTATAACCAAATTCCAACATTCCCAAATGTCCTGTACTGGTAATAAAGAAGACAGAAAAATAAAATTGTAATAATAGGAGAAATATCTTTACCAAACATATGTATATTTTTAATATTTTAACTTTTAGATTGATGGGTACATGTGCAGGTTTGTTATACAGGTAAACTTGTGACTCAGGAGTTTGGTGTACAGGTTATTTCATCACCCATCTACTAAGTATATTACCCGATAGTATGTTTTTAAACCTATTCCTGTTAATTTTAAAGTCCAAATAAAACATGAAACAAAATTGATAATGAGAAAAGCTGGCCTTAATGAGCTTTTATTTTAAGAAATTTGCATACCTATTAATTCAGGATAACATACATAATCATGTTGCATAAATCTTTCAAAGACTTGGCCGGGAGCGGTGGCTCAAGCCTGTAATCCCAGCACTTTGGGAGGCCGAGGCAGGCAGATCATGAGGTCATGAGATCGAGACCATCCTGGCTAACACGGTGAAACCCCGTCTCTGCTAAAAACACAAAAAATTAGCTGGGCTTTGTGGCGGGCGCCTGTAGTACCAGCTACTCGGAAGGCTGAGGCAGGAGAATGGCTTGAACCTGAGAGGAGGAGCTTGCAGTGAGCAGAGATAGCGCCACTGCACTCCAGCCTCGGGGACAGAGCGAGACTCCGTCTCAAAAATAATAATAATAAAATAAAGAGAGACTCAGTTTGCGCAAATGAGCAAGTTCAGACATAATAAGACTAGGAAAGTTATTCTCTGCTTATAAAAAAGATGGTGGTGGAGGAGTTAAGAAGGTTGCAAAATTGTGCATTGTTCCTTTCTTCTTAAACAAGATCAGCATTTTGAAATTAAGGCAAAAAGAAATATGAGCCTGATTTCTGGCAACCGGACAGCATTTATAATCTACTTCAGCAGATTTCTGCTAAGAACATCTGCTCTAAGCTAGTGTTAGACTAAGATTGATTGTCACCCTTTTAAAAGGAATTCCTGTTTCCTTTACACACACACACACACACACCCCTTATCTGGCAATCTTGAGAGAAGACAGAGAAATCTGAGAAACTAAAGAGTGAAGTCCCAACCCACCCTTGTCACTCACCATCTTCCTCAGCAGAAAGGAAATGTATTTTAGGTTTCATTGAAATTATAAACAATACTATGTCTGCAGCTGTGTTTGAAAGCCTGATGTCAGTACTACTAAATCCATGTTTTCATTTTGAGCAAAACTTATCAAATACCTACAGAACCAGATTATAAGATCCCATTGAAAACAACCTATGGAAAATATCTCTGTTCCCTTTGTCACTATGCCACACGTGTTTATCCTTGGTTATGGCCAACATAGTTATCTATCAGTAATTAATTGTCTCTATGAGCTTAGGAAAATGAGATTTCAGAAGCCAGAACTTGAATCTGGACACAATTTCACATTTTGTAATTGATCTTTGGCATCACATGTCACTGTATTTCAACTACTAAATGAAGGGAGAAAAGAGCTCTTAAAGTTTTTTTGAGCTCCATATTCCACTAAGAAAAAACATTAGAAATACCAGCAAGAAAAATATGAACACTCATGATGTCAAATGTCCTAGTCTGTTTGTGCAGCTATAAATAAATACCTGAGGCTGGGTAATTCGTAAAGAGAAAACATTTATTTGGCTCACAATTCTACAGGATGTACAAGAAGCACAGCAGCAGCATCTGCTTCTGGTGAGAGTTTCAGGCTGTTTCTAGTCGTGTTCGAAGGCTAAGGGGAGCTGGTGTGTGCAGAGATCACATGGCAAGATAGCAAGCAAGAGAGAGAGAGGAGAGAGGTGCCAGGCTCTTCTTAACAGCCAGCTTTGCCCAGAAGTAAGAGTGAAAACTCACTCATTACCATGAAGACTGTACCAAGCCATTCATGAGGGAACTGCCCCAATGACCAAAACGCCTCCTTTGAACCCCACCTCCAGTACTAGCGATCAGATTTTAACATGAAGTTTGGGGGACAAATATCCAAACTATAGCACTAGGTATTCATATAGTTTTTATTGCTATTGAAATTGAATTCCTTTTTTCCTAAATGAATGCATTTATTATTTCTGCAAGATATATAAGGAAAGCTATTGTCTTCATTTAGGAGTGAATCAGCCCATTCGTGGGATGTCTCAAGGCTAAACAGTGATTCATCAAAAGTAAGAAGGTACATTTTGTGATTCCTTTGTTCAATGTCTCAACTCCCCAATATATCATGTTAGCTACCCTAGTGACAACATGCTATGTTACAAGGTAAACTGTTCTGAAAATCAGTTTACCAATATATCAAGAATCTTTTAATTTGCTGCAGTGATTTCATGTCCAGAAAACATTTAAAAAGGCAGACAAAAGTATCTATCATAGTATTAGTTCAGAGTCAATATCAGAAATAGGAGAATGACCAAATTTTGAAATAGCCATACTCTGAAATTGATTGCAACCATTAAAGTCATGTTTTAATAAAATAGTGAAATGAAGAAATGCCAGAAAAAGTATGTTGAGTGATAAAAGATTCAGAGATATGTATATGTAATCCTAATAGTATAAAAAGAAATATGCATATACACACACAGATATATGATCCTAATAGTATGAAAGGGTATGTTTTTGTATAATATGTTGTTAGAAGAAAAGTAAGCACAAACAATGATTATTTTTAAGTGGCAAAATTGAAAGATTTTACATTATTCTTTAAACGTTCCTGCTTCTTCCAAAATTTTTCACAATAAATTTATAAATATTTACATACAAAGGTTTTTTCAATTTAAAATAAACTCCACTGAACTCATATAAAACCATGTGCCTCATAAAAGTACTGAAAAATAATAGAAGTCATCAGTAAACAAATTATAATATTATTTCTATTGAAAGAAGTCTGCCAAAATTGATACTTCTACATAAGACAATAATTCTACATCAATAAAAAAAGTCTAAGGTACAGAAAACAAGAAATCTGCCAGTCTCTGGAATTTCAGAAGCAGTTATAAATATTATCTGTGGGTCTGAGCAATTCTTATTTTCAGTCTGTACTGTAAACTTACTTCAAAATACGTGTTAAAGGCAGTTTGGTAGCCAACTGAAACTTTCTTCCAAATATAATAAGAACAGTGTCAAAAAGAGAAAACTACAAAAGAGAACACAGAACTTGATTTGAATAATTTTGTTTTAAAATTAAATGTTCGGATTTCAATATTTACAGCGTTAAAGTGAACTAAATATAGCCTGAAAAGGACTCTGTACTTCTATATTTGAGTCCTACGGAAGAACCATACCTAACTTATTGGTAGACAAGATTGAAAACTTAACTTTGGAGTATGTGCCTGTAACAATAGCTGAGTCCTGGCCAATCCCAGCAGCCATACTTCAACCACTCATACACTGCTAAGCATTCAAACTGTGTTCAAGTAAGGCAAATGCCAGCCTGTAACCAATCTAGTTGTTTCTGTACATCACTTCCCTTTTTTTATCTACACATTTTCCTCCACCATGTGGCTGTGCTGGAGTCTCTCTGAATTTGCTGTGATTCTGGGGGCTGCCTAATTCCCGAATTGTTCATTGCTTAATTAAACTCCTTTAAATTTAATTCGACTCGTTTTTCTTTTAACAACAGGCATCTGCATAATGTATGACTCTAAGGGGTCACTTGTGTTAAAACAAAATAATAAAAGATATGTCATTATTCCCAAGTATATATAACAGAATTCATTAAAGCGATTGTGTTGGAATTTTTAAATATATTTTGAATACAAATAAAATTAAAAATTTCACCCTGAAGCTACTAATGTGCAAAATAACCTTAAAACATAATTTTCTTTAGAGAATTAAACGTGACTCATTATACCCTTATGTGTATTATTACTTTACTTAACTAAATCTTTTAGGCAAAATATAAAAAGTTCAAAATTAGGGGAATTATATTATTTTGCTGTATTATACCTATAACCACTCTCTCAGAAGAGGTGACTGTGATTTCAAAATCAAACCATGCCATTTAATATAATTTTTAAAAGCTTATCAGGAAAAGTTTCAAGCTTTTAGAATACGTAATAAAATGTTTATTAAGTTAGATGGCTTCTGGGTGTTTTTAAGATTTAGGGAACAAATATTGTTTGGCTTTTCTCAGGTGATTCTATGAGATTGCGAGAACCACAAGTGTTGTCAACAAATGCAAATCACTTATCTAGCTGTGCACATGGCCCAGTGAGCCTGTTTTCCAAAGGCTTCTGAAAAATGAGAGAATGGAGAAGCATATAGGTAATATTGTAAGAATAATCTAAATTAAAGTCATTCAAAATATTTTTCCAAAAATAACAACATTATTAGGTAAGATAAATGAATTGGCAGAGAGCCAATTGGCTTCTATACAATTCCACCCTGTTTTTCATGTTTCCTTGAAAAATATCAGGATATTTTTAATTAATAGCTTATATTATTTGTTTTTAAATGGGGGTAGTTCAGTTGCAAAGTGGAAGCAAAATAAATGCAAATATTCTACTTCTTGGGCAACAAAAATAAGTTAGGGGGAATTACTGAAAAATATTTTGAGGCACTCAGTATCAACATTGGAGCCAGTCATTTAACCTGAGTCCGATTCCAAATCTGCAAAATAAGATAGGGCAGGGGCTGAACAAATGCTTTCTGAGGCCCTTTCAAGTTTGCAGAAAAAAAAAAAAAAAAGAAAAATGAATTCATATAATGAAAACAATTTTGCAAATAACTATTTGAATGTGTTTTTGCATTCTCAATCAGTTATTTAAAAACTGGATGTTTGATCAATTCCAAATGTTTACTGTTAAGAGGAATTAACGTTTTGTTATTAGGGGTTAAGGCAGAAATTTATGCCGTGTCATTGAAATTAATTTTCAACTGCTTTGTCACAACTAGTTGACTTCCTAATCTCAACTAGTCGACTTATCTGAGATAGTCCATGTGCTTACTGTTTTATTCCATTAAAATAATTATCACAGAAAATTTAAAATATCATTATAGTGTACACTAAAAATAATAAAGCAGTGAAACAGAAGGTCATACTATAAAGACTTCCTGGTTTCTGTGGCCCTGATAGACCTCTCCCTCTCTTCTTCATATTGAAAAAGAATTCCAGATGGCTTCAAGATGGTGAAGCCAGTGAGAACTCACCCATTATTTCACTGTATAACTGATGGAGCTGAAGATTATAAACAAATGTTGCATTACAGTATCTGAAAGGGCTTTACTGGTGAAGAACAGAAATCAGTTCTAAAAATGTCGTTTATGAAAGAATTTTCAGTTGCATAAGAATTTCCTAGAAGGCCAGAGAACCAGGTAGGAAATACATATTCAGAAATCATGTTCAACACACATTACATGGCTGCCCCATGCAGACTTCCATCTTGTTCCCACAACACCATTTACCTTGATCATTGGGCACCCTCCCTATTTCCCTTACACTATTAATAGCAACAGGAGACAGAGAAACTCTAAGCAGACAGGGGCAGGTCCTTGGCAAAATCCCACCTTCAAGCCAAAAAGCCTGAAACCTGAAGCTCAAAGTGAGAACTCCCATCCCTGTGAGCCCACACTCTCCTACTTGGTTCTTTCTGAATAATGGATTTTTACCAATTGAATGTTGCCTTTTCTAAAACTACCTACAACCTGCCCCACCCCAATCCTATCCCTATAAAGACCGCAGACTCAGACAAGAGAAGTGGCTGGATGTCAGGAAGAAGCGCCTGAACATCGGAGAGAGGCAGCTTGACTACATGGGAGAGTGACCTTCCCTTCCCACCCCTTTTCCAGCTCCCCTCTCTGTTGAGAGCCACTTTCATCACTCAGTAAAATTTTCCACATTCACCATTCTTCAATTCTTCTGCTTGACGTCATTTCTCTAGGGCACCAGGCAGGAATGCACCAGGTGTGGGTACCCAAAAGGGCTGTCACTGGCCCTCTGCCCTTCCTGGTAGAAGGCAGCCACCTCATACAATGAGACAAAGGGCCCACTGAGCTGATAACACACTTCTGTCTGTGAAAAGCAGAGCTAAGAGGGAATTGTAACACACCTTTTAGGGCCTTGGGGTCACAGGCACCCCCACGTGGACGCTGCCACAGGGCCCACACAGAATTCGCTTCTGCCCGCACCAAACTGGCCGGTTCCTGCACTTGCTCACTCCGATTCCTGCATTCATTCACTGGCACTGGCACTGGCACGCTCCCTCCTGTGAGGGGTTGAGTGGGGTGGACTGAGTAAACAAGGCACCCCTGTCATGACTCCCCTGAAAGGCTCAAGATAATATCGTGCATCACTATCATCTCTGAAACCTGGAGGTATCTGCCACCTGTACACAAGACTACATTCCACATGGCTTCTTCTTCCTAATGCCTATTCAAAGATTGGCCTGGATTTGTTTGCTTTGGAGAGTCTAGATCACTTGCCTACTCCCTAGTCTCAAGAAAGTGGGGATATCATTTTCATGGCTTCTATAGTGAAAGACAAGGATTCACAAAATGGAGAATTTCCAGACACTTTTAAAAGCAAGCAGGAATTCTGTTTTCAGTATCATGAACGACTAGGCACCCTGAGGGAGTCTCCTTTTGCAACAACCAAGTCCTGGGTAGGACATACTCTTTGAGATAGTTGCTGTCTCACAATATGTAAGAGGTCTTCAGGAAACCCTAGCTTCCCCAGAACAAACAAACTAGTCAGAGTTGGACCTGGAGTGGCTGAGGACTGCTCCTGGGTGCCCTGAACCAGTATTTTGGAGGCAATGAGCCTGAGGTGGAGTATCCTCTATCTGAGCCAGGGAGAGGAGGCTCAGAGTTAAAGTGCGGAAGCAGGATGCAGAGGCCAGAACAATGGAGAGTTGGCACAGCTGGGAGCCAAGGCACGTGGGAGCAATTGCCTTGAGATGGATCACTATAGCAACACTGCTGTGGGCACAGTGAACCTTGGAACAGTTAGGTGTTAGAGAATTATAACATGGCACACCTGCTCTCAACCAGCATTCATAACGGGTGTACCCATACATTGCCTGCAAAAGTAGAAAGCAACCCCTTAAGTATCCTTAAGGACTATCACAAAATGAGATCGACAAGTTGACAAAGATTATAGGAAATACTAGAAGGCAAGCCACTATGAATGAAAGACAGCATAAAAAGAAAAAACAGATAGATTCATTTGCAAGGACTGTAGATATTGGAATTGTTAGACATACCATAGAAGGACTATATAGGATATATCAGAGGAAGTAAAAGATACAGTTAGAAAAATGAATGAATAATAGGAAACTTTCAAAATGGATAGACAAAAAAAACACTCATGGAGTTTGTAGAAATGAAAATATAATTGTTGAATTTCAAAAGACGAACAGGCAAATAAAAAATCAACATTTGAAGAAAGTGAATAAATTAAAATATATAGCTGGAACATTTATTCAGAATGATTGCTGCAAAGTAGGTGGAAAATATGAAAGTGAGACTGCAATTCATATGGGATCGATAAGCAGGTATAAACTACATCTAATCTAATCCCAATAGGACAAAATAGAGATAATGAAAGGAGGTAATTTAAAACAACAACAACAACAATGGATCTAGTTTTCTAGGTCTGCTCAAAAATATAAATCAATGAAGCTCAACACATTGAAGCAAGATAAATAAAAATAAATTTTTGTTTCCTACTGAAACTGCAGAATACCACAGACCAAGAGAACTTCTAGGAAGCAGAGAGAGGGTAGAACACAAAGGGAGAGAGTAACTGCAGAATTCACAAGAGTAAAGATAGAAGGCAGAAGACAGTGGAATAATTATCAGGAAAGCCAAAACTTGTTCTCCATCTAGAACTGTGTACCCAGAAAACCGTCATTCAAGAACGAAGGCAAATTTTGATGTTTACGGATAATCTAAAAGGAAAGCAGATTACCATTAGGAGACTTGCTGCAAGGGAACTTAGGAAGTACTTTAAGAAAAAAATAAAACGGTCTAAGAAGGATGGTATGTAACGAAAGAAGGAAAGGTGAGTAAATAAACTAACATTTATGGACAATAATACTACTAATACTGATTATGTGGTTAAAAAGGGGCAGAACTGAAACATCGGGCAACAGGGAGATGTACACGGGAAGATGGTAAATTGGAGCTAAAGTGTTATAAAAGTCTAACATTTTTCATAAAAGTCTTATATTTTACATATATATTTGTAATATATATTACATTAATATATATTAATATATATTAATAAAATATATATATTAATAACATAATTATATATGTTATTCAAATTATTAACAGATTTTAAAATATGATTAAACAGATGTAGAAAAGTGTTTTATAAAATTCAGCATCTATCCTTAGATCAAAAAGAAGTCAGTAAACTAAGACAATTTGGTTAACTTGATCGTGTATATCTACAGGAGAAGGTGTCAAAATATTGTTCAATTTCTTACCTTGTTACATTAAATAAGCATGGTGAAATGCAAGGGCAATGACTAAAAGAATAGGAATATATTCCTAGAGTAGGTATATAAATTCTAGATCACTTGAGGAAAAGAACTGGCATAAGAGCAAAAAATTTATTTTTTTTAAAAAAGGCAAGAAAGGAAAAAATAAAACCCTACGAAAAGCAAGACAAATAAAATTTAAAAGTAAGACGGTAATAAAAATTCTAGATTTCCCAATAATCATAATAAATTTAGTTATCTATAAATATCACAATCATCACAATCGCAATAAATACAGTATACATAAGCCACCAATTATATAGGCATACACACACACACACACACACACATATATATGTAAACATAATCTCACCAGTTAAATTATTATCAGATAGAATGTTTTAAAAATCTGGTTAGATGCTTTTATAGAAAATATAAACAATATAATATAAATGACATATATATTATATATAATATAAACAATAAATATAACATAAAGAATAAGGAAACTAACAAGATTAAAATGTACAGATAAAAGAGACACATGAGGCAAATCATAACCAAAAGTCAGCTGTAGTAACTATCTGGTACCTAGGCCAAATATCCTTTAAGAAAAGAGAAAATTCCTGGGGTATTGAGAGTAGCCATACAACGATAAAAGACTTAACTTCAGTGAGAAACTATGACCGGTCTAGACAATGATAGCTGTAACAAAATAGCCTTAAAAATGTAGGTAGGAAAAATCATTAAAACTAAACGAAAATTTGGCAAATCAACCCACATAATGAGAAGTTGCAAAACACCTCTCTTAATTATTATTGATAGCTACAGGCAAAAAAAAAAATCAACAAAAATAAAGAAGAATACAATGCATCCAACAAGCTCGATCTCATGGCCATGGCCATATATAAAACCAGCATCCAAAAATTAGAAAATATTTGTCCTGCTCCAGGACATGCGGACTATTTTAAAACCAGACTGTATGAAGCCACAAAGCAAGTCTCAACACATTTCAAAGGTGTCCCACAGAACAGCTTCTCTGATGAAGTGCAATTAATGAGAAGTTAATAACAGAGATAAATTTTAAAAAATCTCCCACTATTGAGAATTTCAGTAACTTGTTTCTACTGAATCCATAGGTCAAAGAAGAAACTTCAGTGGAAATTAAAAAACAAAAAACAAAAAGCTAGAACTGAGGGGTAACAAAGGGTCTACATGTTAAAACTTGTGGGAAACAGTGAAGGCAGTGTTTCGCAGTCTGCTTACCTTTAAATCATTATATTACAAAAGAAAAAAAAAGACTAAAAAGTTAGTTTTCCAACATTAAAGGACGTAGAAAGACAGAATAAACCCAAACGCAGCAGGAAGAAGGCTATAATATAGAAAAGAGCAGATATCAATGAAATAGAATATAAAGGTACAATAGAGAGAATTAATAGAACTAAATTTGGTTCTAAGTAAACTCCTTGTAAGATTGAGCAAAAAAGAAAGAGAAAGCAAAAAAGAAAAACACAAAATAAATAATACACTGTGTAATATGGAGGGGTCAGGACAAAAACGTAAGGCCAA
Organism: Colobus angolensis palliatus; assembly: GCF_000951035.1. Lineage (NCBI taxonomy): Eukaryota > Metazoa > Chordata > Mammalia > Primates > Cercopithecidae > Colobus > Colobus angolensis. The sequence continues at coordinate 2,595,214 of NW_012115289.1, read as the reverse complement.
GATTAAAGCATGTTAGATCATCGTTTACAATTTTTCCCTATGAATTATAACATTTAACCAAAACAAACTAAGAAAAGTATAATTTGTTAAGAGAAACTCAAGTAGAAATAAAATATGAATGTTGCTAAAACTATTAAAAATATTTGAACCTATAGTTAAATATCAGGCCCCCAGAATTTTATAAGTAGGTTCCAAAAAACTTCTAAGGAATGCATCATGCCAAATTCAAATAAACATTTCGGAACAGAAAATAAGAAAGAAAACTATGGCTTATTCTATAAGACCAGCATAACTTTGATATAATACCAGATAAGGACAAAATGAGAAAGAAAAATTGTAACACCCTGTTGTTCATGAAAATAGGTATGAAAATCCTAAAAAGATAATATATGAAATCCTGGTTGGTATTACTCTATGAATGAAAGGACAGTTTTTAGAAAAAATATATATATTAATAACATAATTATATATGTTATTCAAACTATTAACAGATTTTAAAATATGATTAAACAGATGTAGAAAAGTGTTTTATAAAATTCAGCATCTATCCTTAGATCAAAAAGAAGTCAGTAAACTAAGACAATTTGGTTAACTTGATCGTGTGTATCTACAGAAAACAGAATAAACCTCATTCTAGACTAGAAAATGTCAGAAGCATCTACTTTAAAAACAAAACAAAAATAAAGATGTCTACTATTGCCATTTACAGTCAACATTTTACAGAACCAGTCCAATATGACTAGAAAAATAAATATTATGGTATTCTGAGTATAAATTCAGAGATAAATAATAAAAATAACATGAAAATCTACTAAGGTCACAAGACATAGGGTCTAATTTAAAAATACTCATCAATTGCAGTTTTGTGCCCCAGTAAGAAATTAGAAAATGCAATTGTAAAAAATTACTCAAAATATTAGAAATACCCAAAGTAAATCTAACAAAAGGTATGAAATACTTACATGCAGAAAATTATACTTTTTTCTAAATGATATTAAGAAGCCCTAAGAAAATAGAACAATAGCTCCTGTTCATGAATAAGCAGACTTTAGAGCATACGGGTTTCAATGTTTTCCGAATGGATCAATAGAAGTAATGCAATCTACCCAAAATTGCAAAAAAAATCTTTGGTGGAAAATTGATCTATTTATATTGGAATGCAAAAAGCCCAAATTAACTAAGACATTATCAAAAAAAGAAGGCAAAATTACTAACTCAAACAACACTTACTATAAAACTATAGTGATGGAGACGTGGTTGTGTTGGTGCAGGGACAGACAAATGGAACAATAGAATAGAACAGAGCCCCACAGAACCATGTGTGAACATAGCTTTAACATGAAAAAGATGGCAAGACAGATTCCTAGGAAAAGAAGAAACTCTTTAACAAACAAAGCTGAAACATTGTTGACATCTTTATTTTTATAAAATAATACATGAAAATGACTTCCTGATGGATTAAGAATTTAGAGGTTAAAGGTAAAACAAATTTTAGATGAAAATTTCTAGCTGTGGAGTAGGAAATAATTTTTGAATGAGGCATAAAAGTATTAACTATAGAAAAAAGATTAATAAGTGTGATTTAATTAAAGTTAACGCTTCATTGAAAAATGAAAATTAAAATATAAGCATAACTCGGAAGAAGTGATTTGCAACACATTTTTCAAGGATTATTTCAAGAATATCTAATTCATACATTTCAATAAGAAAAATACCATCTACCCAATACAAAAATGGGCAAAAGACAGGAATAAATAAATAATAGCTTTGTAAGGCCAACATAAATATATAAAGATATGTTCAGTTTCATTAGTACTCAAACAAATACCACAATGACAATTTTATATTTATTTAAATGACAAAAATTTGAAAGTCTTATCATTTTAAATATTGTACAGAATGTAAACTAAGGGGATTCAATATGCTTTGTTGGTGGGAGTGAAAATTGTTATATTCACTTTGAAAAATAATTTGACACATCTTACAAAGTTAAAACTTGGCATATTCTGTTGCTTAGCATGACTACCCCTATACAGTTTCCCAAGAGAAGCTATATAGAATGTTCATAGCAACGTTTTGTCTAAGCAAAAACTTAAAAACTAAAAAGTAGACAAAATAATAAAGACATAGCTTTATGACAGTCAATTGAATCCAAAGGAGATCAACTGAATAAAATCTGTCCTACTGGAACTCCCCAGATTTTTCATTCAATTCTGTTTCTTCTATAGTTGTTTTATATTGCCTGTTTAAAAAATCATAATATTAGTATGGCATTTATTAGGGAGGGAAAGATACATTTATTAGGGTGGGAATCTAAATAATAAAGTTATATATATTGTTCAATGACAGCATGCAGATTGATGTAGGTGGGAAGGCTAGGCCAGCTATGGAATGTCATATTTTAATAATAATAACAGCTGAACTACCAAATAACTGCAAATCATTTACTTTGGGTACAATAATTCTACACTTAGTTGCATTCTAAAATGTATTTATGAGTAAGAGGGAAGGGACAAGAAGTATAGGGCACAGCCTAGTTTATCATCTTTTTCCAGGAGCCCCTCTGCTCCATGGTTCCATGTTAGCCTGGGCCATGGGAAACATTTTGCTTAAGAGTTGGAAAGTCCAGGTGGAGGAGCGGCTGTGTGGCTTTATCCTCAGGAGGTCTGTGTGTGGCTCCCTAGTGTCGCTTCTTGTTGACTGTCGTGACTAAGAATACAGCATCTGGGCTCACAGTCCCTACATGCTCCTGCTATACTTCCTGTTTCAAGGTCAAGTACATGTTTAGCCCTGTGATGAAGGGCACCAACTTCTCCCTCAGCAACTCTCATCATGGAGGTGATGAGAGACTAACAGGTGTTCCACGCCATCCGTGTGGGTTCCAACTCTGTCTTGTAGGTTCCACCTTGACCTTGACTTCCCCACCTCTTGTCTGTCTGCCCTTCCCCACTACCTGCCCTCTGAACTTTAGGTTTCAGCACTGGACACAACCTCACAGAGACTGGGAAATCAGTTTCCTCAATTGCATTACCTTAAATCCCAATGATAAACACCTTGTTGTATGTTCTACTCAGTTTTTCTGCTTCTCTGATCAAACCATGATTGTCACAGAGGTCAATCAAGAAGACAGGCTTTTCCCTGTCTGTCACCACTCTCAGATTCTGCTTAGAAGCAGCAAGACAGCAGTCTTTGCAGTGATCAATTTCTAAGTGCCCTACTTATAATTGGATTTGTAACTCAATTTCTCTGAGTCTTACTGTCTCTGTGTGTAAAATTCTCGTAATAATTCCTACTTTTAAAAATTGATTGGAGAATCAAATTCAATACCAAATTCAAAGACATTAGCCCTGTCCCTGACTCTTGGAAAATGTTAGCATCCTTTCCTTCCACCTAGGGCTTTGAGGTCTTTAAAAAACAGTTGGACACTGGATTCATGCAGCTAATCCTTTGAGGGGTCTTTCTCTATAATTAATTGTCTCCTTCCTTCCAATGAGTGAGCTTTTCCATATACTTTATATCAAGTAAGGGAGACAGTTTATTAACTTTTAAGTATATAAGAATATATTTCAAATCTGTGTCTCCATGGAAACCAGAGTTGCTCTCCATGATAATTTCTAAACTAGAGCAGAAGTTCAACAAGAGTTCCTTTTTTTTTACACATCAGTATGAATAAGCTAAATTCTAAGAATGCATTAGGCACAAAATAAAGGAAATGTGACAAGCCTGGTGTATTAGTCCATTTTCACACTGCTATAAAGAAACTACCTGAGACTTGGTAATTTATAAACAAAGAGGTTTAATTGACTCACAGTTCTGCATGGCTGGGGAGGCCTCACAAAACTTAAAATCACAGCAGAAGGGGAAGCAGGCGTGTCTTCCATGGTGGCAGGTGAGAGAAAAGTGAGCAAGAGCGGAAAAAACTGCCTCATAAAACCATCAGAGCTCATGACAACTCACTCACTAACTATCATGAGAACAGCATGACGGAAACTGCCTCCATGATCCAATCATCTCCCACCAGGTCCCTCTCTCAACATGAGATTATGGGGATTACAATTCCAGATGAGATTTGGGTGGGGACACAAAGCCTAAACATATCACTCAGCAAAACTCAAAATGCATTTTATGCATTCCAGGGAAGTGACCTAATATTTTTATGTACGTATATATTTTGTTATCCTATTGAAAATCTTTTTGGGATGCATCATGATGTCGGTACCAAGGATCTTTTTTGCTTCAATATTGAGACCATGTTCTGTAAGTTATATGCTAAAAGAGACAAAGTAACTCTTTTCAACTCTTAAGACCTCATGCTATGCCCTCTTTAGAATAATATAATATTGATATCCTGCCCCTCAGGCTTGAGACTATCTCCCACAGACTGTTTTAGAACAGCACAATGCAAGAGATAAAAATGATACACAAAATGCCCTCCATTTCCTTCTTTTTTTTTAATTAAGGTGTACTATTTCTTTAGTAAAATATAAGAAGTTTTTATAGAATCATTTCAATCCTATTGAGAAGGGGAGTTCCTCTTAGAAATAGCTCAAAGGCATCAAGGAATGTTTGAGTCTGTGATTTTTGCTCAGGTTTTGGCTAGGGGAACCCCATGCGCAAATGAAGTATGAGGTTAAAATTTGGTGTGTAAGCAAAGGTAGTTTTCCTGAAATCACATGGAGCTCTGCCTTTTTGGCCTCTGCTCCCTCTTCAGGCCTTCTTTATTCAGACTTACAGCTTGCAGACTCTTCAGGGCCCAGGAATTCTCATTTTAAGAGTCTCTCTGAGGTACGTTGGCTTGTGAAGGCAGCACGGTGTGCTCGGCGGAAGAGACAAGAGGCCTGGACTTTTGTTTTGATTCTATTTACCTCTTACTAGGTGACCCTAGGCAAGTCACTTGACATATCCAGGCATTCTTTTCTCATGGTTACTACCATTTGCCCTCTCTGGGTTATCTTGTTGGTCAAATTAGGAAATGCATGAGGAAGTACTTTTAAAGCTTACAATGGAAGGTAAGCTCTTTGCATTTGTTTTTTCTCATGTTCTCAACTGATAAGAATTCTCCAAAGGTTTTTCTTCCACTCTTACCTCATTCTTTTTCTGCATAATATTCACTTCTTTGGTGCTTTCAACAGCACGTATGGGTTAACATATTACTTCTAGGCATATAATTCTCAGGTTGACCTCTATACTTCCAAATCCTTTTTCAAATTCCACATCAAAACTCCCAACTGTTGCACTGATAACATACATTGCCAACCTCTCAGATGCAGCTGGTTTACAATGAGTCCACCATCTCACCAATCTTCCCAACTCCCCTTTGTAATTTCCCTTTCTTTTCTTTTCTTTTCTTTCTTTTTCTTTTTTTTTTTTTTTTTTTTTGAGACGGCGTCTCGCTCTGTCGCCCAGGCTGGGGTGCAGTGGCCGGATCTCAGCTCACTGCAAGCTTCGCCTCCCGGGTTTACGCCATTCTCCTGCCTCAACCTCAGGAGTAGCTGGGACTACAGGCGCCGCCACCTCGCCCGGCTAGTTTTTTTTGTAATTTTTAGTCGAGACGGGGTTTCACCGTGTTAGCCAGGATGGTCTCGATCTCCTGACCTCGTGATCCGCCCGTCTCGGCCCCCCAAAGTGCTGGGATTACAGGCTTGAGCCACTGCGCCCGGCCTCCCTTTATTTTCACTGCATCATTGTTCTCACCATAGGGACTAAAATATCTCAGAAATATTTTTGGCCTCTTTCTCACCCCTAAACTCAGTTCCTTGCATCTATGTTCATATTTGGTCACTTCTCCTTTTACGTAATCCTCCCTTTTCCATCTATTCTGCTAAATATTTTCATGTAGGCCTTCATTACCTCATGCCTGAATCATTGCAACAATTCCCTAATTAATCTGTCCTTCCGGAATATCCTCCATTCAGTGCATCATATACACCATTTCAAATAATTCTATACTAAAGTACTACAAAGATCATGTCACTCTCTTGCTTAAAAACATTTAATGGCTCCCTCTTGCCTAAAAAATAAAGTGTCACATTTCTTGGCATTGTTAATATAATCTTGGCTGGTTGTTTTTTATCTCTTTGAGGTTTTCATATATGTAGCTAAGGAAGTAAGTAGTAATTGGTACACACAATTTACTAATCAATTTCTCCGCTAAAGCTGGCTACCTCTGTTATTACAATCTGAAACTACATAGAACACCAGTCAATCTGTCCACAAATTATTCCCAGTTAGTCTCATTGGCTTTAATTTCACTGATTTCCTTCAAATTTCTAATGTCTCCTTTGTCTAGACTATTATTTCTTTCAAACATTTTTCTGTCTACTGTCCATGCAGTTTGTCTCTGCTACACTTTGCAGCTAAAATGCATTTACTTAAAAATCTCTAGTAACATTTATTCAGTGTTTGAAATAGAATATGCCTTCAAACCTAAACCTGGAGCTGTGATATGCATTTGAATATGGACCAGCTAATGCAAAACAAGATCTGATGTGAACTTGGAAGGGAATTGAATACACACAAAAATTTTTCATCACTCTAGGGTGTGTTAATGGATATAAAATAGTTCAATCATAATTATTGGCCTGATGTATTTTAGAGTTGAAAATGAAAAATACAATCTACTTCTAAATCACCCCCAAAATCGTCATTACTTGTATATGAAATAATGTTTTAAATATCCTAAAGCAAGGCATTGATATAACATTATAAACACAAACACAGATAGATGTCATAGATTTAGGATGTGAATAGCCCAAATACTCCCCTGAATGAAGAACAAATGAACATATATCTGCATATGCAACAAGTATATATTTTCAGTTTCCTTCATGGTTTAGTGATTTCCAAGTTGCAAAAAAGAGAAGTGTCAGGGGAGACGATAGGTGATGACTTCCTTACCCCTTTGTGGGTAGAGAACTAACCATTCATTAACCATTTCCCCCTCCCCTTTATCCCACCCACACACTCTTGACTGTTCCTGCAACTTCTGTGTGTTCTCATATTTAAAAGGTAGTCATTTCCAAGGGCTGCTAAGGCACAGTGCTGTTGTAATTTCTACCACTCACAAGGCTGTATTAGCTTAGACAATGTAAGGAAGGGGAAATGTGCTCAGCATCTCCTGTTCAGTGCCCAGGATGATGCACAGCTAGTTCTTTAAGTGAAGGACAATGACAATGTTTATTGTTGATCAAGTCCAGCAGAAAACAAATGGCACGCTTTAAAAGGTTTAATTAACATAACTAGTGAAGGGAACATGTACAGAGATGTTGGTGTTACGGAACTAGTCATATGTGATGAATGACTCAGTGACCAGTGCCAACAGGAAGCTGTTACCAGTCCTAGTTCGAAAGCAGTAAGGGGGTTGACTAGTTACCAAATCCTGCAGAGATGGAAATGGGGAAGAGGGCTGCTTGACAGGAGCTCTGGCTGTAGAAGGCACTTTTTGATTTCTATATGCCATTGGCCAAACTTAAAGTTTAGCAAAGGGCACAGGTGCCAGGGGGATACAGTTCATAATGGTCAGCTCCAGAGCAAGGTAAAGAAAGATGAAGAATAGGCGGCGATAAGATGTAGAGAAGGGCCAAAGAGAAAAAAACTAGCACTCTTGTATTTTGTCAAGAGCTTGAAAACTGTATTTAACAATGGAAAGTATTAAGGAGGTGCTCATCTGTCATAGCAGTTAATAGTAAGACTTAACTACTGGGTCTTAATAATTGTAACTGATATTACAGTATACTGACTTATATCAAGGCCAGTAGATTTGGCTACCTTAATGATTTCTGATTATATTATGGTATATATAGAATATATTTTAGCACCTACTAGGTCCTAGGCCAATATGATTATTACCTGGTTTGTCACTTATTGAGACATCCGTTCAGTCAATATATTGTAGTAGGCATTCTTCTAGGAGCTGAATATACATCAGAGAACAAGGCAAATGAAATCCCTGTCCCAGGAAGCTTCCATTTCACAGGGAGAATGGTTAGATTATTCGTACAAAGTCACATATTTAAAAAGTGTAAATCAGAGTAAAAATCCCAGGCACTCTGTGTTTTGTCTATGTGCATAACCATGGTGTTCTAGTAAACTGTGCAGTCTTGTGTAACAACAAATATTTGGAGGCTGGAATAAGTTTTAAAAATCCCTTGGGGAGTTTCCCCCACCACTGCATTCTGGATGGGGAACAGTTAATTATTTTTAGTCCCAAGGATAACTAACCACATTCATTCTGCAACTGTCACTGTGAATACTAGGTGTAATGTTGATGAGACTTTAAAACCATGAACCAAATGACTATTTGAAGCTATTTTTATTTATACATTCTAACATAATAGCTTATTGTTTAATAGGTATTACTCCATGTAATCAGCTGAGGAAATTATAGTACATAGAGGTTAAAAGATGTGTCCAGAATCACACAGCTAATAAGTGATGAAACCAAAATTCAAAGAGGCTGACCACCAACGCTACCTATGAATTTCTTCAAAGCAGAGAGCCCCCAAGTCTCACCCTAGATCTTCGCAAATACCATTAGTATTCGGTTGCTTGTGGGTGATGGAGATGTGACAACTGGCATCCACACTTTTGAATGTTCCACAACAACACTGATCCACTCATAGAGTCGTAATTGCTAAAGATGCAAACGAGTCAAATGCTTTAACAGCATTTAAAGGGTCCCCTACTACAATCATTTCTTGATTGCTTCTCTCTCTCCAAGTGGGTCATCAGTTACAACCAGGAATTTCTTGGTCAGGTCAATATTTCGATGGAATCTATGTTTAGAGTCTTGTTGTTTGACCTATTATTGCCAGATCATGAAATGCAATTTAACAAAATACTTTGTCTAAGACCTAGTGTGAATTTTTATGTTTATTTGTTTTTGTTTTGTAGAGACTGTGTCTCACCGTGTTAATCAGGCTGGTCTCAGACTCCCGGGCTCAAGTGATCCTCTTGCCTCAGCCTCTCAAAGTGCTGGGATTACAGGCATGAGCCACTGAACCCAGCCCCTAATGTGATATTTAAAAGATTCTTTGTTTCATCTCTTTGTGCATTACAGTTTGCACAGAAAATGGGAACATAGTTAAAAGAAAAACCTTTCTCAATTTTTGGAAATAGCAGCGAAGCACCCTGCATTTATTCCATTTCACTTCTAACACAGGGGTTATCCCCAAAAATGCAGTTCCAAGTGAAAACATTCATAAGTAAAGTAGTTGAACAGGGATAAAAGTAATCCCATTATCATGGACTACCACTTCCCCCTCCACCAACCATACATCATTTACTTCAAATTAAGACCTCCCCAGAGGGATGAGGACAAATGTTGAGAGGAAAGTATAATGAACAATAGGAAATTGGGAATTTCCTAATATTGAGATGAGATAAATAACAGAGAAGCTGCCTCTAAATCTCAGTTTAACACACCCCCTGACTTCTGCACCTTGATTTTGGGATTCAGAGTGGCCCTGCATTAATATGTTCCCTTTCTTTCTTACCTCTTTCAAACAACTTGCTGGAGCATCTTTCCAGGGATATAATTGTGTTAGAGGGAAGAAAGTTTTTAAAACAATAATTCTTCTTTTACCTTGGCCTTTAAGATAGCCAGAATCTTCTACCTCATCATCGTTAACCTCCTTATGTAATAAAATAAGTTCCGAAATCTGCTTACACTTAAAAACAAGTTAATTATCACTAATACAGCATGTACTTTGGTTGAACTTAAGAGTCAGTATATGCCATTAGTACTCAAGTTAACAAAAAAAGAAAACAATAATCCAATTTTCCTCCTAATCTTGAATGGCAGCCTTCTGGAAGATTACTTGCATTAATTCAAAATTTTACTGGGGCAGGATCAATAAAGCACCATGGTGCCTCCAGTGGAATACCACCATTAGTGAAAAGCATAACATTAGACAAAACAACTGCCTGCACACATATGTAAGTGAGTATAGCAGTACCTTCATGGGCAGTTGAATACATAACCACAGGATCATTCAGGGTTTGAGCCAACTGAAAAGTCTTTCCTGGTGACTGGCTGTCTTTCCATTGTAATCCTCTTATTTCTCCATTCCTTTCTAAATGAAAGAAGAGGGAGGAGTGATGGGCCAGACCAGGTGGAACTCCACCTTCTGACTGCCTGCTTCTGGCTTCCTTACTGTTCTCCTAAGATTAGCTGACCAGTTTTCCTTCAAATATGGCCAACCCTAACCATCTCACTGAAGAAGCTCAATTGGTTCAGTCCAGATCTACAGATGGCTGAGGCAGTAGAAAAAGATATTTATTTAAAAGAATGTTTAAATAATACAGACAATATGGAGTAGATGCTATTGTATGTAATTTATATATATATATATATATAATGGAGGAAGTATGATAGAGGGGAAAGAGAACACACATCAGAGTTTCAGAGTAAGGAAGGTCTACCTAGGTCCAAATCTTGCTATGCCACCTACTAGGAGGTCATTATCTGTAAGCTGTGGTTTCTAATATTTACCTTAGAGAGGTATTGGGAGAAAAAAAAGGATTACACATATAGCTGAAGAAATGGCAGTTACTATAGCTACTACCACTATTACTACTGCTACTACTGGTGAGGCTGATGATGATAATTGAACAATGTTACGAAGCACCCTGGGTTTTTATCCCATTACCTCATTCTCCTGCTAGGGTTTTATTCCATCACCTCAAGCTTTGAGTGTAAGGAGCAGACTTTGCTCTGTACTATCACTCTGGGGCATTTGCCATCTGCAGCTGAAACAAAGATGGCTATCATAACCATAAAGATGTGTTGTTCGGAAAGCAAGAAAACTTTGCATTATTTCAGAAAACACCATACTTCTTCAGTCATCAAAGTACTCCTTCATACCAAAAGAACCTCATTTCATACTTTCTTGAATTTCTTTCATGAAATTTTTTCTAAAACTTGCTCAATTTAAAATTTACTTCAAAATAGCTTTTAAATATTCCCGTCAAATTAACTTAAATGCAATTTTTTTCTTTAACAATTAAGCAGTTGAGTCATATCCCTCTGAGAAATATATTCCAATCTCCAAAACTTATATTTTTAGTTCATCTTTTTTTTTTGCTTTTCTTACATAATAAAGTGTAGTCATTATCTTTTCCATTTTGCTTATTTGAAAATAACTAACCTTGAGTATTTGAATAAAATATATTTTGACTTTAAACACACACACACACACACACATTTCCATGGATTTCTCAAATCAGTACATGTGCTTCTTAAGGAACTGCTTCCCTTGCATGACTTAAGTAAGAGCTTTAGCATAAGAAGCTGAGTGTACCAGGGCTGGCAGCCCAGGAGGTGTGGAACCATTGCTGCAAACACCCACAAAGATAGCATCAAACTGCAGGCAAATTGTAATTAGGCAAAGAGTGTTCTCTTCTATATTCTTCTCCTTAAAACCATGAAGATCAACTTTAAAATGCAGTTTTCTATAAAAAGGAAAAAAAACAAAAACAAAAAAGACAAAACAACAGCAAACAAATAAAATGCAGTTATCCTGAGATTCATTTTTCATATGATATTTATTTAATCACCTAGAATACTTTGGTTTGATGTCTTTACCCACAGCACAGCAAACTCATTCTTCTTTACCCACAGCACAGCAAACTCATTCTTCTTTACCCATCAGTTTGTGTTGCTAAAGAAAATTATGATTTGTGAGAAATACATCCTGGAACCACAAGTCTAAGGATGTCAGCTTAATCTCATACATATCTATATATATATGAGATTAAGATATACACATTTTAATAGAGACAAGGTCTCTGTATGTTGCCCAGGGTGGTCTTGAACTCCTGAGCTCAAGCGATTCTCCTGTCTCAGCCTCTCCAAGCACGGGGATTACAGGTATGAGCCACTGCACTGGGCTGAGTCTATGTTTTTTACCCAGAGACATCAGTGCTTATGTTAAGTGCCTGGGTTATCCTAGGGACCACAAGGTGTCTCTGGAAGTCACCCTCAGAGCCTTGCATTCCTTCCCGATCCCCTTCCATATAGAAGGAAAAATAGGCAATAGCAGTACACTTCCTTATCTGGTAAAACTATTGCTCAAATGCAGAGGGAAAAATATCACTCAACTTGTCTGTAAGAGCAAGTTAACTATGGAAAAAAAGGGGAAATTAAAGTGAATTTCATAATAAAAGAATATATAGTTACCTCTCAACGGAAAGGGAAATTAGTAGATATATTTTGACAGAAACAGCATTGATTCCCTTCATCTAAGTTAATTAATCTGTAAAAGTGAAAAGAAAGGTTTAACGGACTAAATGTTTGTGTCTCCCCAAAAATCCATGTGTGGCAACCCTAATCCTGATATGGTGGTATTTGGAGGTGGTGCCTTTCAGAGATAATTAGGTCATGAGGGTGGAACCTTCATGAATGGGATTAGTTCCTGTATAAGAAGAGGCTAGAAAGTCAATTTGCTCTCTTTCTGCCCTGTGAGAATACAATGAGAAGATGCAAGAAAATGGAAGAAGTCAACCTCTCTGGCACCCTCATCTTAGACTTCCAACCTCTAGGATTCTGAGGAATAAAATTCTACTATTTATAAGCAGCATGTGGCACTTTGTTAAGGCAGCTGAACTAAGACAGATGGCAACACCCACAGTGAGCTAATGAAAAAAAGGAACCTGAGCAAAAACTATTAAGGGAGAAAAGCAGAGCCAGAACATGAGTAATCAGGCTACAAAAACACCTTCTAGGGCTACAAGGGTTATTCCAATGGACAGGGAGAAAGTTTATACTTATTCCATATCTACATGTATCGGGTACAAATCTATGCATTTTTTTTTTGTTTTTTTTTTTTTTTTTTTTTTTTTTTTTTTTTTTTTTTTTTTTTTGAGACAGAGTTTTGCTCTTGTTGCCCAGGCTGGAGTGCAATGGTGTGAGCTCGGCTCACTGCAATCTCCACCTCCCTGGTTCAAGCAATTCTCCTGCATCAGCCCCCCGAGTAGCTGGGATTACAGGCATGCGCCACCACACCCGGCTAATTTTGTATTTTTAGTAGAGACAGGGTTTCTCCATATTGGTCAGGCTGGTCTTGAACTCCCAAAATCAGGTGATGCACCTGCCTCAGCCTCCCAAAGTGTTGGGATTACAGGCGTGAGCCACTGTGCCCACCCAGATCTGTATATTTTTTCATGTATTAGTTTAACTCAAAAAAGTAAATAATATATAATGTCTCTAATCAATTAATGAGCAAATTGAAATTCAGAGAGATTAAGTACTTTCCTAAAATCATAAAAATACTAAGCAGTAATTGCTTTTAAAACCAGGTCCCCACCCTGATTTGAAAGCCTGTTTTCTCTCTATTACAACACTAATTCCAAATGGGAAGTCTATTATGTGTAGCATTGGACAACTTTCACAGAGAAGGCAAAATAAATTCTCAGGATATTAGGACACTTGGCATTTTCAAGGATTTCCAGTAATCGGTGCTGTTTCTCCCTACAGCCATATGTTCCTACCCCCAGAGGTCTGCACTCCTAATCATGGAAAATAAAAGTTTGCCCCATAGGCATTCATGATGCAAGATGTCAAAGTCAGACTAAAGACATATAAAGTTTCCCAAAAGGATACAAATTTCAAACAATGAGATTTATCTGCTAAAAGTCTTAAAATGAAAAAAAGGAGATAAAAAATGATTTTGAAAATTTAAAATAAAAATTGTTAAAAATTAGCAAATGATTTAATAATAATAAATTTGGATTTTCAAAGTCAGTAATATAATTTCTACCCATAGAAACACAAGAATACATACATATATATGTTCATACATATATATGTACATACATATATATGTGTGTATATATACACATTCATACATATATATGTGTTAAGTATTCCACTAGGAACTTCTAGTAAGCATTTGTGAAAATACATTAGTTAAATATTGGATGTAACAAAAATATTCAAAAAAGGAACAAAAGCAATATCAGAGGGCCTCTGGTCCAAGCATTATTTTATTTTAACATACTGCAGCTAAGGTTAGCTGATTAAACACCCAAATGACAATTTCTTAAATAGATTTTTACATTAGCCCATGAATGAGAACTCTGTTGCATGTGTTGGCTGGGCAATTCTCTCTAGAGTCACAGCCTGGTCACAAGGTAAAAATGTGTTTTCTACATGTTAAATCCTTCCCTCTGCCAATTTCCTTGTATGTAGAAAATACATATATTTTTTCACTTAAAAACATTCTAAAAAATTGAACTTGGCTTCTGAAACTAGCCTACAAAAGGGAGAGCAGAAATGAAACTTTATGTGTTGTTATCTTTCATTTACAGATGGAGAAATGTTCATCAAAAGTCCAACAGTTAGGCCGGGCGCGGTGGCTCAAGCCTGTAATCCCAGCACTTTGGGAGGCCGAGACGGGCGGATCACGAGGTCAAGAGATCGAGACCATCCTGGCTAACACGGTGAAACCCCGTCTCTACTAAAAAAATACAAAAACTAGCCGGGCGAGGTGGCAGGCGCCTGTAGTCCCAGCTACACGGGAGGCTGAGGCAGGAGAATGGCGTAAACCCGGGAGGCGGAGCTTGCAGTGAGCTGAGATCCGGCCACTGCACTCCAGTCCGGGCGACAGAGCGAGACTCCGCCTCAAAAAAAAAAAAAAAAAAAGTCCAACAGTTGGTAAATTTTAGAACCAGAAGTCCATGTCCTGGAGACAAATGGTTCTCCTGTGGGCAATTTTGTCCCCATAAAGGGACATGTAGCAATGTCTGGAGATATTTTTGGTTGTCACAACTAAGAGGGATGATACCAGCATCTTATGGGTAGAGGCCAAGGATCCAGCTAAACATCTTACAATGACAGGACAGCCTCTCACAGCAAAGGATTATCCTATCCAAGATATCAATAGGCCCATTGTTGAAAAACTGTGGTCTGAAAGATAAACTCACACTTTTTAAACTGCATCAAGCAGCCGTTCCACAATGTAGTGCAAGCACTATGATTTTTTTAAAAAGGTAACTCTCAAATGCACAGACTCTCCAACCACTCATTATCTATCTTGCTTCCCATCCTTTTAATTTTTTCTTAAATCCATTTTTACTTAAGTATAGCATAGCATACAGAAAAACATGGCACACATCATAAGTGAACAGCTCAAATAGGTTTTACAAAGTTAACAGGCCTCTGTAACCATCACAAAGATTAAGATAGAAAATATTTCTACCACCCCCAAAACTCTCTTTCATGCCTCCTTCCAGGAACCAAAGCTCCCCACCAAAGATATTCACTCTCCTGACTTCCAACACATAGAGTACTTTTGCCTGTATTTTAACCTTTTATAGATAAAATCAGGCAAGTATGAATGATTTGCTCAACATTACGGCTATAATGTTATTTCATGAAATGGTAGTATAATTATCATCATTGTTATATAGTGTTCTATTGAGCATATATACTATGATATTTTTATCTATATACAGTCTATTTCTGGATATTCTCATTACCAATAGGAGAATTATGAATATTTTGGTAAGTGTCTATTGGTGAAAGAATGTACACCTTTTGTGGTGTGGAATTCCTGGGTCATAGAGTACTCACATGATCACCTTTAACGTATACTGCCAAATTTTTTTTTTTTTTTTTTTCAAAGCGGTTTATCACTTTACCTTCCTGGAAAAAGTGTTCGACAGTTTCAGTTGCTCCATGTCCTTGTCAATTTTTAGTAGACTCTCT
This sequence comes from Colobus angolensis palliatus, assembly GCF_000951035.1. Taxonomy (NCBI): domain Eukaryota; kingdom Metazoa; phylum Chordata; class Mammalia; order Primates; family Cercopithecidae; genus Colobus; species Colobus angolensis. The sequence continues at coordinate 2,579,508 of NW_012115289.1, read as the reverse complement.
CATACTCTCCCTCTCTAAGTTTAGTCTTTTTAGTGTTTGCATAGAGGTATCTGAATGTGACTTTAATATGCATTCTCAGGTACCAAATGACGTTGGATACTTTTGTTACTCAACGTATTGTGCTTTTCTTATTGACATAAACTCTCTGCTGATATTTTATTTTACTTAAAAGACAGGACCTTGCTCTGCCAACCAGGCTGGAGTGCAGAGGTGAGATCATGGCTCACCGCAGCCTCAACATTCCAGGCTCAATCAATCCTCTTACGTCAGCCACCCTAGTAGCTGGGACCACAGGTGCTATGCCACCATGAGTGGATAATTTTTGTATTTTTTGTAGAGACAGCGCTTTGCTATGTTTCCCAGGCTGGTCTCAAGCTCCTGGGCTCAAGCAATCTCCCCATCTCCGCCTCCCAATGTTCTGGGACTACAGACGCGAACCACTGCGCCCAGCCCTCTACAGACGTTTTAGATAATAGACATATGCCCCTACTCAGTAACTTGTGTTTTCATTTTTGTAATGCTGTATTTTAATAAAGACAAGTTCTTAATGTTAATGCACTCCAGTTTTCTAGTTTTTTCTATTTATTCCTTATATTCTCTGTTTAAGACATTTTTGCCTAATGCAAGGTCTCACAGATATTGTATATTTTATTGTATAGAGGCTTGTTGTTTCATCTTTTACATAAAAATCTACAACTAACTTAGAATTGATTTTACCTATGGTGTGAGGCAGGAGTCAAGAGTTACTATTTTTCCACATAGTAATTCAACCGGCCCAGCATGATTTGTTTTCTCACTGCTCTGCAATTCCACCTTTGTCACAAACTGGCCGGTTCTCCATTTAGATGTCGGTCTGGGTTTGAACTACTTTATCCCATTAGTGTATTTGTGTATCCTGTGGCAATTGCATATTGTCTCAATTACTGTAGCTTTCTAACAAGTCTTAACATCGGATACCACTTTATTCTTTTCTTTCAACATTGTCTTTAAAATTTTTGACCCTCTTCTTTTCCATATACATTTTAGAATCAAAATTTGCTGAAGTTTACCCTGTGAAGTTACTTGGATTTTATTTAAGATTACAGTTATTCTATAGATTAATTTGGGAAAACTAACATGCTAACAATATAAATTTTTAATCCTTAAAAGCATGATAATCTCTTCATTTATTTAGCTATTCTTTAATTTCTCCTAATAAATTTCTATTGTTGGCCTGGAGCAGTGGCTCACATCTGTAATCCCAGCACTCTGTCAGGTTGAGGCAGGCGGATCACAAGGTCAGGAGATCGAGACCATCCTGGCTAACACAGTGAAACGCCGTCTCTACTAAAAATACATAAAAACAAAAAAAACAAAAAAATTAGCCGTGCGTGGTGGCACATGCCTGTAATCCCAGCTACTTGGGAGGCTGAGGCAGGAGAATCGCTTGAACACGGGAGGCAGAGGTTGCAGTGAGCCAAGATCGCACCAATGCACTCCAGCCTGGCAACAGAGGAAGACTCCATCTCAAAAAAAAAAAAAAAAAAAAAAAGTAGTCTATTGTTTTTCTGTGTTGAGATCTTACATGATTTTTGTTAGATTTATTCCTAGGCACTAGATAATTTTGATACTATAACATTTTAATTTTAATTTTACTCTTGTTGATAGAATACAAAATCTTAACTGATACTTGTGTTTCAACCTTACACCCTGCAAATTTGCTTAATTCACTTATTTTAATTGTTTAATAGATTTCCTATATAAGCTATCATCTGAGTGTGCATAATGACAGATTTTTATTTTTTCCTTCTTTATGTGTCCACTTATAACTTCTTTTTGTAGCCACATTACACTGGCCAGGACCTCTAATATAATGCTGATTGAAGTGATAATAAGGGTATCTTGTTTTGCTCCTTATCATAGGGTGAAAGGTTTTAATAACTCAACATCAAGAATGGCATTTGTTTTAGGTTTCCAAATGTATGTATTTTTAGATCAGAGCAAGAAAGTCTTCTTCTATTTCCAGTTTGCTAAGAGTTTTGTTTTGCGTTTTATCATGACTGCCGAAATTTATCAAATTTTTTTTGCATCTATTCAGATGATCATCTGATTATTCTGTTGTTGATAATGTGGCAAAAATCATTCTTATTGGTTTTTGAATTTTAAAACAATAAACCCAATATGGTCATGATGTATTACTTTTGCATATATTATTTAATTTGATTTGCTAATATTTTGTTAGCATATTGCATCTCCGTTTACATCATAAACAAGCTGAGTAGTTTTCTTTCTATTCTCAGAAGTACTTTGTGTAAGATAGATATTTCTTTATCCCTAAATGTTAAAAATAATTCCCTGGTTAAGCCATCTGAGCCTGAAGTTTTCTTGGTTTTTGTTTATAAGAGTAGCTTTTAAAGTGTAGATTTAATAAACATAAATTATAGCAATAATTTGTTAATTTGTGTGTCAGTTTTGAAATGTATGTATTAGGAAATATGTATATTCACCTCAATTTTCAAATTTGTTGTTAAATTCATTCATTACATTCTTTTATTTACTAATATTTTAATGTTTGTGAGATATTTCCTATAATATTTCTGTTTTTCCTTTTTTTAATCTTGAAAAAGTTTTGAATTTTATCTTTTAAAAAATCAATCTTTTTTTTTATTTTCTCTAGTGTACATTATCTTTTGTTTATTTTTTATTCATTTCTCTTCTGTTTATTATTTTATTCTTTCTACTTTCTCCGGGCATAATTTTTTGTTCTTTTTCTATCATCTTGAGTTGTATATTTAGATCATTTGGGTTTTTTAATTCTTTTCTTAGCATATGCATTTAAGACATACTCTATATTTATATTTTACATACATTTCCCTTTAAGCAATACTTTCACATTACCTCAAAATTCCTGAGATGTCACATCTTCACTATCATTTAGCTCAAAATGTTTTGAGGGATAGTTGTACAACAGGTTTATTGTTTTTGGAAATTAAGCAATACACTTCTAAATATATTGGTCAAATTTTTACTATACGACCAAAGTATATTAATTTCCAAAAACTTGGGAGATATCTTATTTATCATTTGTTATTTATTTCTAGCTTTATTATACTTTAGAACTTACCCTCTATGAATTTAATTCTTTCACATTTGTAGAGACTTAATTTTTGGCCCAGCATGTATTCAAGTTTGGTAAATGCTCCATGTGCTCTTGAATAGAATTTGTATTCTACAGATATTGAGTGTTATGTTTTATGTAAGTCCATTGAGTCAAGTTTGTGATCAAGTTATCAAATTTGTTTAAATCTTCTATGTATTTGCTGATTTTTTTCCTGATTGCTTTGTTAGCTACTGAGAGGAGTGTCTTAAAATCTCTCACTGTATCTGTGGGTTTGCCTACTTTTACATTTAGTTTGGTCATTTTTGCTTTACATATTTTGAGACTATTTTACTCACTATGTATATAGTTTGAATTGCTATATTTTTCTGATGGATTAAACATTTTATCTATGTAAACTTTCCTTTACATTTATTAAAATTTTGTCTAATACTAACATAGGCATATCAACACTCTTTGGGTTACTGTTTCCTTTGTATATCCTTTAATCTTTTTCTTTTACCTTTCCTATAGTTTTATTTTTAAAGTGGTTTCTTTTGTAAGTAGATATGATTTTTAAATCTACTGACAATAATTTTAATTGATATATTTATACACAATATAATTTAATTTATATGTTATATATAATTTATATAAAATACAAAATATACATATTTATATATTTTATACTTATAATTAATGACATATTTAGATTTAAATCTACCATCTCTATATATATTATATATATAATGTATAGAGACACACACTTATGCACACACACACAATCATGTGTATAATGACATTTTGATAGATGATGAACTCTATATAAGCCTGTATCAATGTATTGAATATTCTTTTAATGATTAACTCAAGAGGTTACAATCTGCATCCTAGAGAGTGCAAGGCCCTTAGAATACATTAAACCTATTTGCCTCCTTCCACCTTTTATCCAATTTTGTCATATATTTTCATTCTACACTCATTGCAAATCCCCCACAATACTGTTATTACTCTTTACATTAGAAGTTCATTTGAAAACGAGATGATTTCTTGAGGCCAGGAGTTCAAGACCAGCCTGGGTCATAGCAAGATCCTGTCTCTACAAAAAAATAAAAATTTAAACAATTTAAAAAATTAAATAGAAATGTTTTCTAATGTATTCCTGTATTTATCTTCATTGTTGTTTTTCATTATTGTCTGCGTTTCTATGCATTTTCTTGAGATTATTTTTCTTCTATTTGAAGAAATCTCTTTAATTCTTTTAGGTCTGCTGATGAAAAATCCTTTCAATTTTTGGTGGTCTATAAAATTATATTTTCACCAATTATAAAATTCCAGGTGGTGTAGTTATTTTCTTCAAAGAAGTTAAAGAAATACGTTCATTGCCTTTTGGATTCCATCATTTCTTCAGAAAAGTTGAGTGCTCATTTATTGGGGTTCCTTTGAAAGCGATGTAACATTTATCTCTAGTTCCCTTTTTCTGTGTGTTTATTTTTTGTTTGTTTGTTTGTTTATTTGATACAGGATCTCACTCAGTTGCCAGACTAGAGTGCAGCGGTGTGATCTCCACTCACTGCAACCTTCAACTCCTAGGCTGAAGTGACTCTTTCACTCAAGCCCTTTGATTTGCTGGGGTTATAGATGGGTACCACCACACCCAGCTAATTTTTGTATTTTTTTGTAGAGATGGGGTTTCATCATGCTGCCCAAGCTGGTCTCTGAGGGCTCAGGTGATCTGCGTGCTTCAGCCTCCTAAAGTGCTGGAACTACAGAGTTCTTTCTAGCTTTGGTTTTCATCTGTTCAGGTGAAAATGCATCTGTTTGTTTTATTTCTCCCTGCCCTCCCTGACTTGGGTTTTACAGAATTTCTTTAATCCCAGGCTTGATGTTTTCTACGGGTTTTGAAAAACTCTTAGCTATTATCTCTAGGTACTGTTTCTTCTCCCACTTTTTCTCTTCACTTCTTCTGGGACTACAATTACATGCATGTAATTTTTCACTATGTCACTCATGCTCTTTTCTGTTTATGTTCTGGTTATTGATATTTCAATCTAGACATTTTCTACTGACCTATATTCTACCTCAAAATTTTTTTCTTCACATGTGTCTAATTATTATTAAACCATTAGTTACTTTCTTGGGGATGCTATAACAAATTACCACAAACTTGGTGGCTTAAAAACAGAAATTTACTCTCCCACAGTTCAGAAGGCTAGGAGTCTGAAATTAAGGTGATGACAGGACTATGTTCTCTCAAGAAGCCCCTTCCATAATCTAGTGGTTCCAAGTATTCTTTGGCTTATGGCTGTGAAATTCTAATCTCTGCCTTCATCTTCACATGGCTTTCTCCGTCTGTACCCCATTTCTCTCTCCTCTGTATGTCCCTTATACAGATCTTGTCATTGGATTTAGGGCCCACCTAGTTAATCCAAGATGATCTCATCTAGAGATGCTTAATAACATCTGCAAAGACTCTTTCTTTGGATGTTAGGATGTGGACATATCTTTTTGGAGGACATCATTCAGCCCACTGCAGCCATCTAAGGAGTTGTTAACATGAGTTATTGTTTCTGTAGCTCCATAATTTTCTTTAAATTTCTTATTTATACTCCAATTCTCTGCAGAAAGTATTCCATTTGGTTTTAGTTTTCTAAAAACATATTAGCCACAATTATTCTCATGTCACATCTAATAAACTCCAATATCTACATCTTTTGTATTCTGTTTCTATTGCATGATGATTTTTACTCTGAGTGTTTTGCTACAAATCTTCTCTCCTGGATTAGTTGCTTTTTAGGAACAAAAAGCACCTTAAAAGGCCTATAGTAAACTGAAAGAATTATGATATTCCTTGACCATTTACATTATGATGAGAAAAGATCTTATTTATTGAAGTGAAAAATACTATTTTCTTTGTTATCTACTTTATCCTCATCAGAAGATAATTCATACAAAATCTTCTTTGTTTTACATATGCATACATACAAAAATGATATTACAAAATAATAGATCATGACTATGCCTTATTAAAAAATCTACTACTTTGAGATGTATAGTTTTTAAACACTGTGAAAATCATGAATAAGACATTAGAAAAAATATTCATAATATTTTGGTTCTTCTGCGCATTTGTAAAATCATAGAGTCGATACATTTGTAATTAGAAACTTTGTGTATTTTTCTCTTCAGACTTTGTACATGTAGATGGAAGAAAAGAGTTGAAACTAGCATTCAATGATTTAAATTTTAAAATCCTACCAATGAAGACTTGGATTAAACTGTCCAAGGCAGGAGTCAGAAACAATCAAATAACCAGCAAAACAAAGTTGCCATTTGACTTTGACAACACATTTAGCATGTTGCCTCCCAGATGTAATTTCTGTAAACTTGTTCAGCATCTCTTGTTAAATAGCCTCAAATCTGTCATCAGATTGTTGCTCAGAAATTTCCCTCCTCCCTGTGTCATATGCCGTAAATGGTGGAGAGAGCCAAGTTCTGTCCCAGGAGATTTCTATAAAAGAGTCAGCTGGATTGTTGGAGCTGTCCTGTAGCAGTTTGGAAGCCCTCCCTGCTAGTAGCTTTGTTGAAATCATTAGCATCATAGGCATAATTGGGGAGTGATTGTTTCAATCTGATACATGTCAGAATGACAGAAAATCCCATGGTACAGGAAAAGCCTTCTTAGTCATTGGTTTGGTTAAGATATATTAAGTTGTGTCTGTAGAAGCAAGGAAAAGGCAACTAAATCTAAGATAATAGAAGGTAATAAACCTAAATAATAATAAAGATAATAATGATAAGATAGTAAACCTAAGAAAATAGAAGAAAAATAAGGTTATATAACATTTTCAAATGCTAATGATCACTTCATACCAAAACTAAAACCTTGCATTTATAATTAGTTTTACAAAATTTTAAGATATCCTATGTTAGCAGTTATAAATAAATTAACTATAATATAACTGACACAGGAAGCTGTTAGCATTTCTTATTAGATAGCATGGGTTGATTTTTCTCCTTTATTTTTAAGAACACACAAATAGAAGAAAGAATCTTATCAGAGATTCATCAGTTTACAGAGAATGATTCCCACTGAGGAGAAACAGCCTGAAACAAAGATTTATACCATATCCTAACTACATTGTAATTGATGAAAGTATCAATTTGACATAACTTGACATGTTTTCAATCCTTCCCCCACAGAATTCCTGCTGATGCCACAGCACCTTCTGGTTACTCATTGTGCAAGCATTTCTTACTTAAACAAGCTTTGTTTCTCAGTGTTGCCGTTGTTCCTTCCTTCCCGTGTCTGCCCAAAATTTAGAGACAAGTTTCACCTGAACATCTTCCAGCTAGATCATTTCACTTTAGAACCCGCACATGTATACACACACCCCAGATATACATGCCACATCTCAACCCTATTGACTGAGATCCTTTAGAGATGGAAACTCAGTACTCTGTTTATTTTAAATATTCCTCAAATGACAATGATATATAACCAGGGTTGAGAAATCACTGATTTATATTTTTTCAAAGGAAAAAATTGAGGTACAGAGAGAAAGAGAGAGAAGAAGACTTGAACAAGATTCAGATGTAGGTAGTGGGGAGCTAAGCTTAAAACTGAGGCCTCTTTTGATCCAGAATTAAATTCTGTGTGTTCTATGGTATATCATCTTTGTAGAAATTACAGATATCATCCTGAAAATTTATTGTATTGGTCAAATAATGAAGTCAAATAGATTCATTACAAAGTGTATGAGAACTTTGAATATCCTAATGTGCATTACTACTGTTCATCTCTAGGGTGTGGAATACAGTATATCATTTCCTATACTTGTTTGACCATAGACCCATTTTGTTTTCTTCCTGAGAGTTTGTCATGGATCAATATTCTGTGGAACAGATGGTAAAAAGTACCATAGGCCATTCTAGTCATTCTAAATTGAGTTTTACTGTAAACAGAAAATGCTCATCAGGTTTCAAATATCTAATATAAAAAAAGTAAACTATTTTATTAGTAATTTTTATATTGATTAAATGTTACATTAATAATATATTAGTAAATATTATTAAAATTATTTCAACCTGTTCTTTCATATCTTCTAAGTTGAGCTACAAAAAATTTAAGTTACATATATGGTTCACATGTGTGGTTAGCATTACAGTTTTTTTTTGGACAGCACTATGTATCTAAGAGCTTTAGCAACATGCTATCTCATTTAATCTTCCAAATCATCCTAAGAAATCAGTAATCATATTTGATACAAAGCATATTTTAAACAAGCTGACTAGAATTACACCAGTGAGTAAAAGGGCTTGCTCTACAACCAGTTTATGGTAACTAGAGGAAAGCTACATGATGGACGGTGATGATTACTCAGTTACCAGGTAGACTCAGTTAAATATCTTTCTTTAGCCAAACTGTATATGACTATGAAGGTGTCCATTTTAAACTCAGTAATTTTTATGCATCATAATGATGAGAATTTCTGAGGGAAAGAGTAAAAGAATTTTATGGGTCTTATTTGAGAAGTTAATTTCTATCTTCTTGGACATTTCTATTGCCATTTTTCAACATAACGCCATTTGAAGACTGCATAACCAGCTCTTCCTAATTCCCCAACTGCAAATGGTGAGACTGTATGACAACGTGGCTCAATATTCTCCTTTATTATGGATGAGTACAAAGAGGGTGCTGCTCAGCCTTTGAACTTCTGGAAGCCACTGAATTTAAGCAATTTGGATTTCTCACAAAGAGGAAACCTTAGTGTAAGTTTCAACATACTTCTACCTCCAGGTGATTTGCAAACATCGACACAAAAGGCTCATGCCCATGATGGCAAATAATGGAACTTTGATGTGAAGCCAGTTACACCGTGAGCCTGACATTGCTTAATTGTGTGATACACACATTTAGAAACTGGCCAAAGGAAGCTCAGAGCACCCACTCAACTGAATACCATAAATCAAAGTCTAGAGAGTAAGCGTAAATATGAGTCATAAAAAGACATGGCTTATTTTCACACCCTGAGCATGGAAAGAGAGAAATGACATTTTATCTGATATCAGTTATAGAGAATTGTTCATCTAAAATGTTTCCAGGCCTGCTTCATTGCTGGAAGGCAGAGCATGGATGATTTATCTGAGTGGAACATAGTCTGAACTGTGCCTCAAGCATCTGGGCTGTGTTCTCTGAAAATAAGGGAGGAAAAAAAGATCCTCTGCAGCACTTGTACGTGTCTCTGCAGTAGCAGACAAGCCGCTTACTCATTTTAGGCAAAAAGAGGGTAACAATTTGAGATTACTTACAGGATTACAGGATGGGTTATCTGAGGCCATATCAGAGGTAATCTACCTCTGACACTCTGTCTTGCTCTCTCTCTCTTTTTTTTTTTTTTTTTTTTTTGAGGCAGTGTCTCACTCTGTCACCCAGATTGGAGTGCAGTGGTGCAATCTCAGTTCAATACAACTTCTGCCTTTTGAGTTCAAGCGATCCTCCCACCTTAGCCTCCCAAGTAGCTGGGACTACAGGCACCCGCCACCATACCCAGTTAATTTTTGTATTTTTAGAGAGGTGGTATTTCACCATATTGCCCAGGCTGGTCTCGAACTCTTGGGTTCAACTGAATCACCCACCTCGGCCTCCCAAAGTGCTGGGATTACAGGTGTGAGCTGCTGTGCCTAGCCAATGCTCTCTATATTTTAGAGTCTGAAGTGTCCTCCAAGTGGTCTCTTTAAGGGCCATATGAAGGCAAAGAGTTCTCATAAAATTATCCATTTTAGGCAAATCCTTTATATAAAATTTTCCATTCTTAAATTTCAGTAAATCAAAAGTTAAAAGGAAACTAATTACCTGTCATTGTTTACATGTTGTACAGATCCACCTCAATTATTATTCAACTTAGTTAGTACTTAGTTACCACCTTAGTTACTGTTCACCTTAGTTATAACAACTATTGGTATTATTTTGGATAGTAAACTTTCTGAGAACACCGAAAATGTAATTTAATTCCATCGATATTCAGAATGTAAATAATAGCCAAAATAAGGTGCACCTGGTTGGAAGGAAAACTAGAGAGATTCTCTACTCCAGAAATTAAATAGCAACAAAACCTATTTGAGAATATTCTTTAATGATAATGACTAAAGCTGTCTAGTCAATATTTTGACTTTGATGCAAAAATTTAATACCTGGGAATTTAGCCTAGAGATATTGCATGTATCTGAAATGTCATATGTTTGAGGATATTTACTCCAGCACTGTGAATAATAGCAAAAGTCAGAGAAAAATATTCCAAATGTCTATCAGTAAGTGCCTAGTACAAGAAATTATTATACAGCTACAGAATGGGATACTATGCAGTTATTTTATAGTTTTTATTTTTTAACTTTTAAGTTCAGGGTACATGTACAGCTTTTTTATATAGGTAAACTCATGTCACTGGGTTTGTTGTACAGATTATTTTGTCACCCAGGTACTAAGCCTAATACCCAATAGTTATTTTTTTGCTTCTCTCCCTTGAGCTCCCACCCTCCACCCTCAAGTAGGCCCCAGTGTCTGTTGTTATACAAACATTTTTACAAAGAGAAAGCTCTATATGTACTAAAATGGGATTATATTCATAGTAAATATTAATTCTCTTAAGAAAGCAAATGGCAGAAGATTTAATGTATACTTCCTTTTACATTAAAAAATATATATGTTTATGTAAGTGTACTTCATCTGTGGAGAGATTCTCCAACTAATAGTATTTGCTTACAAGATGGGGTGCTCAGTGGCTGGAGTTGGGGGCAGGGTGGTTTTTTTCTCTTCAAGTTATTTGTACCTTTTGGATTTTATAACATGCATTTATGTTACCTGTTCATAAAGTTAGGTGAAATTTCATAAAATGATTTAGGAACCTCCAAATCATTTTATAAAGATTGTGCTTTAAGGAGAGAGGTAGCAGGAAAAAGAAGTAAAGGAAATATCTTTTTTAAAAATGACTGTCAAAATAGTTTTTCATAAACAAAGATTCAAGAAAAATTGTCTTTCTTCCACGAGTGCAGTTATGGATAAATTGCACCAAGCATAGGGGTGCTTAAGCAGTACAACTTGGAAATAAATAACATATTTACTTGAAGGCATAGGAAAAAAAAAAAATGATGTGTCCAGTTGAACAGATTCTCTCCATTGTTCATATTGCATCACATATTCTGGGCAGAACCATCCGCAAGGAAATCCCTCTGATGGAGCAAACACTACTCTGGGAACACACGCAGGAAATGGGAGTGATAAATCAGAAAAGCAAAGGGAACATGATGGATGCTGGAAGCAGTTAGAGGAAGGCAGGAGGATATCAAAGCGTTCAAAGGAGAACCAGAAAAACAAGACCATGTGGATGACATCAGTGGGAAGAAAATAACTTGGGACACACCAACGAAAGACACTCAAAGATAATTTGACAGCTTGGCAATGCTATGAATAGGGTAGCAAACTCTCCATATTTATTTGCTGGAAGATCTGCTGTTATGGCACATAGCAGTGTGTTCGAGAACAAATGCTTCCCTCCATACAAACTTTAAATGTTAATCTCTCAGTTGGAAAATATTTACTGAGCATCCGATTTGTAAGGTACTGTGGGTGATACCAAAATATGTAAGATAAAGATCTGCCATCTGGGTGCTTACAGTCTACTTTCAAATAGAAAATCCTTGGGTAAAACCTAAATTTAAAATTATTTTTCAAACATTAATCCTTTCTCTCTAGAACACTTCTCTCCGGATCTAGGCCTACAGAAATTTCTACTGAACGCTGTTTTCAGTTCCTTTCAACTAATTATTCCTCTGAGCCATAACAAGTAAATTATTAACAATCTAAGTTTTCATAAAGATTAAATCTACTTTTTTCCATTATTCAAAACATCTGGTCTTTGTACCTAAGATGTCATAAGTTTATAGTCAGTAATATCTCAGAGGATCTGGGATCATGAAAATATTAGGTTGAGAAAGTTTCTATTCCAAGGAAATATATCTGAAACCTAGTGTCTGTTCAGTCAAAATAGCTTTCCTTAAACCTAATCAAAATTCTTCCTACTGCAATTCTGACTCATTTATTTGGCCTCCACATAATTTAGCTCATCCTTTCATCAAAAGTATTCTTAACACAAAATGCAATCAAACTCTTAATCTAAATAAAACAAAGAGCACCAATTCCCTACACATCTAGCTACCATATGTCTCCAATTGTTTTATAAGATGTGTAACTTGAGTAGGGTTGTCAGGCAAGTATTAAATTTGAAATTCAAGTTAAATTTGAAATCTAGATAAACAACAACTAATTTTTTAGTATAAATTTGTTTCAAGTACTACCTGGGACAAATATTGTATGGGATATATATATACTACAAAGCATTTATTTATACTAAAAAAGTATTTAATATTTCTCTGAAACTAAAATTCAACTTGGTGTCCTATATTTTTATTTGCTGAATGTGGCAAGCCTAAATTTGAGTAATTATTTTCAAAAAATTAATTATAAAATGGGATGAAAACCATTTTACTGTTTAATAAAAAGGAATGAGTGTTACTTAATGTTTACCACATTTAAGATCTTCGATTACAAACCATTTATTTAGCAGCTCACCAGATCAGAAGTAAAGATGGCTATTTCTGGAACATGAGGAGCCTTTTCACTTATTTGGCTATCTAGAATCAAGAAACAGCATACCCTCTGGATGGAAACTTGGTGTAAGTCATTGACTATTAAGAGGCTTTCAAAACAATTCACTGATTTATGTTCCTTTTTAGATAGATAATGCAGGGTGATGGATGCTTTCCTAGTCATCTAATGCATTAATATCATGGAGTATTGTTAAATGTCTGACAGACTACCTGACTTAAAATGAAACGCTTACCAGATACTTAGTGACTCACTTTGATTCCATACTGAGTGGTGATCCCAATATACTTGTAAGTATACTATTCCACACTACCAAAAAAATTCTTTCCAGGGGTTCATGAGATAAACAGTGGGAAAAAAATGTTTAAAAGTAGAGACTTGATAGTGAGATGAAATATGAACTATACTCTAAGACATACCCACAGAGAGTAGAATATTGAGAGTAATGAATAAAACCCATAAAGACACATGTTTAAGAGGAAAATGAAATACAATCAGAAAATTACTATAAAACATTTTAAGGGATGTGAGGATTATTAGATGCTAGAAGCAAGCATGTCTCATAATAAAATAAAAAGCAACAAACACATACTAAGCACTGTTAATACAGCGGGATAGAGCAGGTTTAAAAAGACAGAAGATATAGATTTGCCACTGTTCATTCATTCATCCATCCATTCATTCATTCATTCACTCAGTAGATATTTGTTGAGCATTTATTGTATGCCACACATTTTTTCAGGTCCAGAGGATAGAGCTGTGTATAAGTTCCATAGGTTCTGATCTATGGAAGTTACAGTCTATTTAGAAAACTTAAAAATAAATTCATTAAAAAGAAACCATGGATTTTCCAATCTGGCGTGTAAGGAGCTTAGAGACATCACTGCATCCTAACAACATTAAAAAGTTAAACTAAAGAATCAACAATCCTTCTCGGATTCACAAGAGAAATGAGGTCACAGGGAAATCCACTGCATAAAACGTTAAAGAGATAGGCAAATACAGAGAATCACAATTTATAAGAGCAGAAACTCACTGGAAGAAACCTCTGCAGGAACTAGTGTCAGGCGAGGAAAAACTAAACTGTAATTGAAAAATTGCTCGAATTGTTTGCCATCTATATAACATCTCTGGTGTGGCATATATTTAGGTCTTTAGCCCATTTCTTAATCAGATTGTTTTCTTATTGTTGACTTTTAAGAGCTCTTTGTATATTTGGAATAACAGTCCTTTATTAGATGTGTGTGGTTTTTTTTTTTTTTTTTTGGCAAATATATTTGCCTAATCCGTGGCTTATATTCTCATTCTCTTGACAGTATCTTTCACAGGGAAGAGATTTTCAGTTTTAACGAATTTCAGCTTATCAATGATTTCATTCATGGATTATGCCTATGGTGCTGTCTTTAAAATGTCATCACCATCCCAAGGTCTTCTAGGTTTTCTCCCATGTTATCTTCTGGCAGATTTATAGTTTAGTGTTTCACATTTGGGTCTATGATATGTTTTGAGTTCATTTTTGTAAAGGGCATAAGATCCATGTCTGGATTCATTTATTTTTTTGCATATGGATACCCAGTTGTTCAGCACCATTTGTTGAAAAGACTATCTTTGCTCCATTTTATTCCTTTTGTATCTTTGTTAAAGAAAAAGAGCCTTGAAAATAATTCCCTTCTAATAGTCGATAATCTTTTGGGTTTATGATGGAGATCAAAACAAGTTTTGAAGTTGGCCATAATTTGTAAGCTTTATCCATTTGGAGGCAATTAATTTTCCAAGATGTAGAAAGTATTGATAGAATTTTCCCCATGCTTCTCAATTCTGAGACACTACCAAACATGGATCAAATAGTAGCCAAGAAAAATCTGACCAAAATATTTTGTTTCAAAAAAAAAAATTCTAGACCAAAAGAATGATATCTTTACCTGTTTCTCCCTCTCTTTTTTGGTATAGCTTCAAGTTTCAAGAACAATGGCTTGGTTTTAAAGATATCCAAAATCAGCAAACATAAAGGCAGGTCGAAGGGCATATATGGGGACCTGTGATTCTTTTTTTTTGGTCTGTTTTTGCTAAGTGCAATAAGAAGTAGATTGGGTTGGTTGGTAACATTTGAAAATCACTGAATGACATACAAAATGAGCAATACTAAAATCCAAATCATTTATTCAATTTAGGAATTTGATTAGAAATCAAAAATGTTTACCTCGCAACTCCCTTTACTGATGAAACTAAAAATTAGTCAACAATGCAATGATTGTCACACTGAGCTAAGCTCCCATTCTTGAGAGCTGTTTTGCTTATTTCCCTTCGTTATTTGATGTTGAAATAGTTTTTTAAATACCCATCTAGATTTCATCCAGGGAATACAGATCAATAAATGAAAGATGTAGGAATTTTTCAGAAAGAGTGAAAGAAAATGGGAAACATTAAATAATTAACAAAAAAAATGGCTCTGTCTCAATAGGTAGTTTGAAAGAAAAGTTGAGTTTTTTACATCTAAAAAATTCACATTATTTGGATCAGATGCAAATTCAGAAATGTGCAATTTTGTTTACTTTTTAAAGCAGAAAGATTATTTTCTAGAATTTTACTTTATCTTCAGAAGAATAATGATAACAAAGACACACGGATATGTTTTGGTTTCTTCTGTTTTGTTTGTTTGCAGTAAGAATATTAACAGAGAGATTGCAAAGTGATGAATGAGACTTTAAGACTCTTACTTAATTTATACATTTGCGTCTGTGTCTTTATTTTTGAGTGAGTTAAACATCTACATCTCATTAGAGCACACTTGATTTTAAAAGGAAGTGTCAGTTTTTAAGCAAATAATTTTAAATATGAAAGCAATTAATGTTTTAAAATTGTAATTACCTCAGAGTAATGCACGTAATCCCAGGATTGGAGTTGAAGTCTAAAAGTTGTAAGCCACTGGTGTTCTCTTTCCTGACGTGTAAGTTGCAAATGCTACCCTTGAGATACACAGAAATTAGTTTGGTTATGCTCTTAAAGAAACTAACTGGTTAAGAGGAAAACCCAGAACCCCTTTAGTTCTAGTTACGTTTCAACCATGGCTCTCCCACATAGTGGGACTCCAGGACACCATGACAGCACCTACCTGGTGGGTGGAAGAGTGGCAGTGACGCTAAGCAGTTCCAAAGGCAGCATGTGCTCCGAGTTTCCTCCAAACAACACTTAATGGAAAAGCTCAGCGGCCTTCCTGTCCCACATAGGAAGCTGGAATGTGTTAGAAAGAAAAAGAGTGTTTCAGAGAAAGCAGCATGGATCGTATTTATTGTTCCATGGCAAAACATGTTTGCAAATGGGCTTTTCTGAGATGCAATGGTAGAAATGCATTTCTCAGATGGTTCTCTTCCTTCTCAGAAACACTTTTAGATAAATCAAAATATCACAGTCACAAAGAGGAATTTTTTTAATTAACTGGATTTTTTTTTTCCAGTTATAGAAGTAAAACCTAGAGAAATTTTCTTGCTGACCTAGAATAGTCACCTGCCATACTGTGAGTCTGTCGGTGAAAAGGCCACCTATCAAGGAACTGCAGGTGGCCTCTAAAGGCTTAGAATGCTCCCAGACAACAGCCTGCAAGAAAACAGGAATCTTAGCCCTACACCTACCAAGACTATACTTGGTCAACAACCACACGAGCTTGAAAGAAGAGCCCAAGCTCCAGAAAAGATCACAGCTCAGCAGACGCCTTGATTGTGGAACACCTAGCTAACCTCTGCCCAGACTCCTGACCCATGGAGATAATAAATGTATGTTGTTTTAAGCTGCTAAGGAAAAAAGTAGTATTAGTTTATGAAAACAGTACAGAAAAGCAAAGGTACAAAAATTGTCCTTACCACATCCCACACTGTTAGGCGGCCACTCTAAAAGTCGTGTGTGTGTGTGTGTGTGTGTGTGTGTGTGTGTAGGGGATGTATATGCATGTGTCTTCGGTAAAGGCTCATCTCTTCTACTTTAGTAAGGAGTGCAATCCAAAGGGCAAGAATGAGAACAAGAGGAGTGAATCCGAAAAGGAGTGATTTCTAAGCCAGGGAATAACAGGTTGAGAACAGCTTGATGATACTGATTGCTTCATCTCTCAAGGATCTAAAACAAGAAGTCATATAAGCTGTACCTTGGGACACCCATCCAGCAGTGGCTAGAGCAAGAGGTGAGTGAGGTTGAGATGATCTGAAATGTCTGAGATGATAAGTCGTGTCTGATGCAAGATCCTTCTTGATATTATTTATAAACTTTAATATACACAATATCTCACAACTTACTTTCTAAATGTACTATTATTTACATTAGATAATTTTTTATCTGCATATAGATATTTCTTATTCTATAGGCTACGTAGTAAAGAAAGAAATTTTAGGTTAGAGGGTAAATTTGAAGAATACATTTTACTTTTTTTTCTGTCTTTGCTTTTTTGGACAAATAATGACACTTTAAGTCATTTAGGGAAAGGTTAAAAGAAAAGAGCTTGATCATTTTGCTTAGAGCTAGGGAAGTTTGACGTGTCACTGAACTTTTCATATTTACTCAACAGTTTTGCATCTAGTTATTAAAAATATGCTCAGTTCTGTTTGGCATATGTTTCTCATTTACCAGTATTTTATTTTGTGTATTCCTAGGGAAAGAAATCCTAGTTCTTTTAAATCAGAGAAGCATGGCTGTGATCACCCTTGTGAAGTTAAGACAGAATAGCTTTAAAATACTATTTAAAAATGAATACCTAACATTCCACCAATGTTGCCCTCAACTCTTTGCTGGCCAGTTTCTCTCATTAGTCATAGTCTCCCCTGGAAACAGGAAAGGAGGGCAGAAGGAAAGAAGGAAGAGATGGAGGATACTGACTGGAAAGAAAGAAGAGAGGGAGGGAGGAAGTTCATTTCTTGACTATTATTAGATTAGTTTTACAAAACTAATTTTTGTAAAACTAAATTTTTTTTGCCTGACTTAGTTTAGCCTTTCATTTGAATGGAATATTCAACCTAACCCTGTGCTCCCTTCTAAAGGGCCAGTCTAATTCACATGAGAAAACACTCTGGGTTTGCAAGTTACTTGGTTAGCAACACTACCCTGTGTACTTACATAGATAAAGCTCTACTCCAAGGAAAACTGGAACTGCTTTGAGTCTTTGGGAGGACTCTAAAACAGCCCCACGGTCATTTGACACATTTGAAATTTTAACAAAGAAAAGTTGAAAGCAAAGCAAAAGGAAAAGAAGTTTTCCAGGCAAACAGCAAAATGGTCAAGAGATTAAACCCTTTCTGACCTCTCCGTAAAAGACACTGATTCTACCAAGCGGTGGTAAACAAGGAGACTGTACAGCTTTAATTTTATGAACGCTCCTAACCAGTGGAACAAAGCACGAATCTCTGGACATCATGTTTCCTTTGATCCTCACCAATGAGCAGAAACTTCTCAGCAAATTTATTAAAATCCAGGTGAGCACTGTGACCTTTCATGGGAGTTTTTCAGTACACCAACCATTTCTTCAAGGATGATTGCCATTGCACATCAAATGTTACAACTTTGAAGCAAGTGAGTTTAAAGAAAAACTAAGAAAAAAAAATCAAAGACAAAAGGTTGGTGAGGCAGGGAAGGGGTTAAATTTCCTTGACTAGAAATAATCTTTTCCATCAGAAAATATTTAGGGGTAAGGAAGGGGTTACTCATACCTTTGTCTTCTTAGCTCCTTTTTGTAAGCTCATTCCTTTTCACAGGTTAACGTCTAGAAACAAGATGTTATTTATTTCATAGGAATGTGTTCCCATCTGGATGTTGGATTCAGCTGTGGCTTCTCCCTTAAGACAAATAGGGCTACACGAAGAGTAATACATTTGGTATTATGCGTGCCAGGTATATGTGGTATATAAAAAGGAAGATAAAATACAAATGCTTGCTTTTATTATTCTAAATTAGAGTCAAATGATTGGTTAAATCATAGTAGCTTGAGACCTGAACTGTGACGAAACTGTCAAAAACGGCAACTAGGCTCTTTATTGTGTTATTCAAAAATATTCTAAGATGTATTTGCTGTTTGTATTCTAGGTATAATAAAAGGTGTTTCAGAATTTTTGTTGTTAGATATTAAGATAAAGGAAAGGGAGATGTGCATTGTTCTGACTCTAAATAGTCAGAAAATAGTCTAAAAAGGCCTGTCTCTCAGAAATGAAATGAAGAAAACTGCATCTGAATGAAAGAGGTATGAAAATGCAATCAGCAAGTTTGCCAAATAGGAGGAAACATCCTATTTGTCTAACTACTTAAGTTTTTTCAAGTTTCTTCTATCTTCTGACACTGAATACACACACACACACACACACACCATATATGTATATATGTTTCTGTATCTCTCTCGCTCCCTCTCTGTCTATATACAGTATGTGTATGCGTGTGTATGTGTATGTGTGTAATATGGTGGAAAGCATGGCTTAAATCCCAGCTCACACACTTAGGAGCTTTGCGACAGTATTTCTAACAATATTCCACACCCATCTCCTCTCAGTTTTCTCAATTTCCTAACCTGTAGAATGGTAAAAATAGCCTTTCACCTTTATTTTAGAGGGCTATGCTGGGCATTAGACAAGGTAACATAAAATACAATGTGAAAAGTTTGGTTCTAAAATCAGATTTTGGGAATTTGATTCCAGCCTCTCTACTTACTACTGTGTAACATGGACAATTGACTTATTCTTTCTGTGTCGCAGTCTCCTCATCAGCAAAATGGGATAGTAACAGTGGCCTTTCATAAGGTTCTCAGTGAATTTAACTTATTTAACAATCATCATGTTTAAAAGAATTCCAGAGCACAGAAAGAACTCAGTAACTTAGTTGTCTACCTTTACTGCCAGCATCACTGTCGCCATTACACAAAAGCACATAGCAACACGCCTGGTATGAAATAGATAAGCACTGAATATTTGTGGAAAAACCCAAGCGATCTTACATTTGGGATTTTATTTTAATGGGATATGCCTTTCTTATTATTTGTCATGAATCGATTATACATTGTGGAAGGCAATAGTCATGCTATTTTCTTCTCCAATAAAATAATTCTATAACCCTTCATATCTGCTCTTTTGGCCATATATTCTCAGTATTAGGTAAGCCAAGACAGCAGGTTGAAGCAAACATAAATTTGGTAAAACAAACTATATCACCCAAATCAGTGGAGATAAATGAAAAAAAGTTTTTTTTCTCTATGTCTCCTTCTCCCTAGTGTAGAGTTTGTATTGATTTGTCATTTCTTAACTTACATGAAGCCTTGACTTTTCTGATTTTTCTTCTCTATTAAATTAAGTATGTTACGAATTCTGTTAAAAAAGACAAATCATCTGGAGAAAGGGAAAGGCTACTGGTAGTAAAGTCTTAAAAACCTTTTGTCCCTCGTTCAGATTCAGACGAAACTAACCTCCCAGGACCTACCTATGTTTCTGTTGGAGAACTAGGCAATTTAATTTAAATAATATCTTTTTAAATGATATAACATCTTGCATATTTAACCAAGAAAGCAAGTGACTTGCCTAGGATTACCTTTTTGGTTACTTAGGGTAACAAGCAAAGTTAAGACAAGAACTTCATCTTCTTTGGTAAATTTCTGTCTTTCCTCTACTCCATTAGGCTAACTCACATATAAAGTAGAGAAAAATATACCTGCTGTATGAGGTCTTGAGGTTGTTGTGAGAGTTTTATTATTATTATTAATTAGTAATATTAATCAACATAATAAAAAAGATATTAATTACTGCAAGATACTATAAACAAATGGAGTAATATCAAAATGAATTCCAAAGACCTATAAACATTTTTGTCTTTACTGAAAACTTCTTACAATTATTGAGAAAAAGATGGTAAATGAGGTTTGAAAGTAATCTTTAACATGGATATTATTATTAAATCAATATATTTTAACTACAAAATCTGTGAATACATATTGACATAGAAATGATTTTATTCTCTAGAATCATGCAGATAGTATATTTTCCTTGACCGCATTCTGCAAGAATATTTCAGATGGTATGTTTTCTTTGCCTCTGAAGAATTAGCTTCTGTTTTTATAATATTACTAAAGTTGTACTACAAGAGATTATAAAGAGAGGGGGAAAATTTATGGTAATAGCTCTCTATAAAAAGTGAACCCATTTATCTTCCAAGTCATAATGAGCTAGTTTAAGAAAGGCCTTTGAACTTACCTCTGCCAAGTGGAAACATTAACAAGTCAGTTTTGAGAAGAAGCTTTTGAACTTCTGGCAAGTGGAAACATCAGTCCTGACATATCATCAAGAAAGCTCAGGTCAAAAGTGCAGCAGCAGGAAAGTATTTCCACCCATGTTTCAGAAATATCAACGTATCTGCATGAGCTATCATGTTCATGAATATTTCAGTCAATTTTCAAGGAGCCTTCATATCCAAAAATGGATAAAGATTCTATCAGTATGGCTTAGGGCAATATTTTTCAAACTGCAGATTGCAACCCATTGGCAGTCATGAAAGCAATTTAGTGAGTCTTACCTAGCATTTTAAAATAATGACATAGAATAGAATAAATAAAAAATATCAGCAGAAACCCAGTAAGATAAATATCGTTTGTAAGACTTCTGCTTTGGGTGTATGTTTTTTCTGGGTTTTATTATAAAATGCACTTCTTACTGTGAGCTGTAGTCACAAAAGCAGAAAAGCACTGGGCTGGGAATATGAATTCTGATGTGTTTGGACAAAGATGGGGAGACAAAGGGCTTTGGATCTACAGTCCGAACCAGAGAAACTGCAGAATTATATTGCTTCTAACACATTCTACTCCAAAGAAGGATAACAGGTAAGGGAAAAGATGGTGACATGGATTAGTTACCCTGACATGGATTTTCTTAGGTAGATAAATTCTAGGAGCTATGAAATCATTTCTTCAGTTTTGGACTTTAGCAACAAACTAATATGTTCTCCTTTAAAAGGGCAGTGGTGGTTTAGAAACCAGAATAAGGGCCAGGCGCGTTGGCTCACGCCTGTAATCCCAGCACTTTGGGAGGCTGAGGCGTGCGGATCACGAGGTCAGGAGATCGAGACCATCCTGACTAACACAGTGAAACCCCGTCTCCACTAAAAATACAAAAAAATTAGCCAGGGGAGGTGGTGAGCGCCTGTAGTACCAGCTACTTGGGAAGCTGAGGCAGGAGAATGGCGTGAACCCGGGAGGCAGAGCCTGCAGTGAGCCCAGATTGCCCCACTGCACTCCAGCCTGGGCGACAGAGCGAGACTCCATCTCAAAAAAAAAAAAAAAAAGAAATCAGAATAAGACACCTGTATCTACCTGCCACATTTTCTTTTGCCTTCAGAAACTGCTGCAAGAGAGCCTGTATTTTGTTGGCCATAGAGAATTGTGTTGTTTTGCAGTTTATATATTACTTTAAGCCTCCAGAAGAATTCCATAAAAGATATCAACACTTACCTTTACTTTAATTACGTCTCATCCATTCACGTAATGAGGGTCACTTGACATTAATGCCAGCTAATAGTTTCAAATAATTGCACTTGAGGTGGAGGAAAGCTTGAAATAGCTTAAAGAAAGTCAAATTAAGATAACTCCACAGTCATTCAGTTCACATGAGTTTACTTTTAAACTTCCCTAGAGGGAACAGGTGTTGGCTAACTGATGACAACTATCCCTTATAGTATTTTATTAAAGACTATAAAATATGTATGGATTAATTTATACACAGCTGACATCGGGCAATTTTAATATTTCTTCAAACATGATTCAAATGCCTAAAAAGAAAATATTATTCTGGAAGAGCACTATCCAAAAAAACTTTCTGTGGTAATGGAAAGCTCTGCATCTGTATTGTCCAAATGGTAGCCAGTAGCCACATATGGCTTGTGAGTATGTGAAATGTGACCAGTATGACTAAGAAAATGAAGTTTCAGTTTTATTTAATTTTAATACAAATTTAAATAGCTACATATGGCTAGTGCTAACATATTGGAAAGCACAGTTCTGGAGTCTTTCACTTGCATTCTAACTCAAAACACATGAAAATTGTTCTTTTTTATTAATGTCTCAAAAATGAAATTATTCATTTATGATAGGGTGACTTTTGACTCCATCTTATTATTCACTCTTTTCAAGTCATCCCCCTTACTCGAATCCCTTAGTGGTGTCTTACACGTAGTAAGATTTCAATAAACATCAGCCACTACTGTTGTTACTGCTATTATTACTCATATAGAACCTACCTTTTCTTCTAAATCCTTAAAACTTATTTATCAGGATGTATTGAGGATCTGTTTTGATGAATTCAGACATATAGGCATTACTAGGGGAAATGGCAGATTTATAGCCATTAGTGTTTCATAAAAACAATTTAGCATATAAGCATTGTTATACTGATTATATTTTGCCAATAACACTTTATAATTAAAACTTGTTTTACTGGCAGGGCATGGTGGCTCACTCCTGTAATCCCAGCACTTTGTGAGGCCGAGGTGGGCGGATCACGAGGTCAGGAGATCCAGACCACCCTGGCTAACACGGTGAAACCCCGTGTCTACCAAAAAAATACAAAAAATTAGCCGCGCTTGGTGGCGGGCGCCTGTAGTCCCAGCTACTCGGGAGGCTGAGGCAGGAGAATGCTGTGAACCCAGGAGGCGGAGCTTCCAGTGAGCAGAGATCGCACCACTGCACTCCAGTCTGGGCGACAGAGCTAGACTCAAAAAAAAAAAAAACTTGTTTTACTAAATATTTTTAAAGTAATCTATGGTAGGTGCTAGGTGGATAAATTGTTTCTAATTTCTTTGGGCAAATCCTTTCACCTCTTTGGACCCAAGTGTATTCATTTATTAAGCAGAGAATGGACTAGACCAAGTATCACAGATGTATCACCTACAGGATTCTGGCAGTCACTCAACAAATGAAGCGGGCTGAGTATACGACTGTAGGGTATTAGTATAGTTTGAATGTATGTGTCACTCTAAAACTCATGTTAGAACTTAAACCCTAAAGTGATGGTATTAAGAGGTGGGGCCTCTAGAGAGGTGATTAAGTCATGAGAGCTCTGCCTTGATGAGTGGATTAATACCCTTACAAAATAGGCTTCTGAAAGTGTTCAGCCTTTTTTTGCCCTTTTCATCACTTCTGCCACGGAGGGACATAGTGTTTGTCCCCTCAGGATTACACACTTTTCAAAGCACCATCTTGGAACCTTAGACTTCCAGCCGCCAGCACTGTGGGAAATATATTTCCATTGCTTATAAAATTATCCAGTCTCACATATTTGTTATGGCAGCATAAACGAAGATGGGTATGGAGGAATATTTATCAAACTGGAGAATTCATGTCCCACCTAAAAAAAAATAATGCCACTCAGTTTCAGCCAAATTTTGACCCTGTTTTCATAAATGCTTTAGTTTTTCAAGATAAGCCAAAAATTTAGATGATTCCCTAAAAATAAATGTGAGTAGAGAGAATTTTTAGGTATGGGTAAATTTTATTTCAATAAAGCTATAAAAACATAATGTATGATCCTAAGAATCAGCAACTTCTAACTTCTAGACTACGTGATCTTTAAAATTCTTTCTAGTTCTGCTACTCTGGCCTTTCTGACACCTCTTCATGTGTATTTTTTGAACATTTTAGAAGTGTTTGTATCTGGGAAAGAAGTATGCTTCAAGGAAGCACTTTTTGAAGAAAGACAGCTAATTTAGCAATGATTCTACCGTTTTAGGCCTAGGCAGCAAAAATTTGGAAGTATAAACCCACTAAAGGAAGAGGACTGAAGTAAGAAGCAAATAAAATTTTGAATGGTAAAGAGTGAGGTGAGGAAAAAGAAAAAAAAAAAAAAAACCCAAGTAAACAAACAGCATGAAGCAGAGGCAAAGAAGAAATACTCTGATTACCCCATAGCCTTTCAGTGTTTTTCGAGGACATTTGCATATCCCCCAAATCTCATTCTTTTGAAAATACTGAAATACATGTTAATTTACACTTGTCTGGAAATAGAACACATTCTAAACCATGAATAGCAGGTAATTACAAACTAGAACTTTAACCAATTTCCAAGAAGGTGTTGATAAAAATCATCTAAAATGGGGTTTTTAGCTCAATCCTGAACCACCTCCTACTTCAGGCCTCACTTCAGTGCTCTGTACACATATGGGGCAATTACATCTGGAAGACAATGAAGCAGCAACTTGGAGCTCTAATTAAAGACAGAAATGGGAGCACAGGATTACAGTCAAAAGTTAAAGGGGTCTATTTTCATTAGAGCTGTACATTTTTCCAGTCTCTTTTACCCCAGTTCTAGCCCAACCAATTTACTGAAAAGTATGTAATTCAGAAATAGATGAAAATTTAGTCATTAATTTAAATACTGTTAAGTACTGGGTGCTATTAACTAGTGGGTAGAGTTATGGAAAATTCAAGTTCTGACCAATACCGTCCCATGCTCTGTATAAATCATATGCAATCAGTGACCATAGTTAGTTACTAGACTTTTTTTTTTTTAGAAGCTAACTAAACAATTGCTTAGTGGCCTCCAGAAATAGCCTGCACTATCCATTCCAACTTTTCCAAAAAGGCTGATTTTTATGTTCTACTTGATATTTACTTATCAGTGATAAATTTCAAAACTAAATAAACAGGTAGAATTATATACAAAATTAGGAAGTTAAAAATAATTATGCATCATTGGCTTTGACTTTATAAATGCAAGAAAACAAAAATAACGGCTACGTACTTTGAAAACAGATTTTCTCTTGTAACTGTATAAGTTTATTAATACATATATATATGTATGTATATATATCACCTAAGTAATTCTGTTATTCAAGACTATTGGCCAGGCACAGTGGCTCATGCCTGTAATCCCAGCACTTTGGGAGGCCAAGGTGGGCAGAGCACCTGAGGTTGGGAGATCAAGACTAGTCTGACCAACATGGAGAAACCCTGTCTCTACTAAAAATACAAAATTAGCCAGGCGTGGTGGTGGATGCCTATAATCCCAGCTACTCGGGAGGTTGAGGCAGAAGAATTGCTTGAACCCGGGAGGCGGAGGGTGCAGTAAGCTGAGATCGTGCCATTGCACTCCAGCCTGGACAACAAGAACAAAACTCCATCAAAAAAAAAAAAAAAACACTATCATGATAGTATTTTAAATATTACATTGTTATTTATCTTACACACATTTAGTGGAAATCATTGATTCCAATTTTTAAAAAATTATCCTAATTCACCTTGCTTATCCAACAAAGAAATGTTTACATAATTATTTCCACTTCTTAAAATACTATCTGACACATTAAAATTATAGTATTTACTTTGGCAGTTAAACTAGTTTTTAAAAGTCATTACAGACCAAAAATAAAGAAAAAAAGATTAACGTTGCCAATTTATTTTTGTTTTAAATAAGAATGATGTTCAGATTTGAGCTTACAGTGTCCTTTAAGAGACATCATAGGAACACCTAAAATATGATTCTTAGGGGTTGCCTTATGAGTGGTCATTAACAGCAAATGTTATACCCACAAGTGTTTTTTGTTTGTTTGTTTGTTTTTAATAAAAGACCGAGATAATAAGTGATGTCATTACCACTATCACTTTCTGGTAAGAGGTGTTGGTTACCTGCTTTACTTCTCCAGGTAAGGATTACTCATTTCCTCTGACATCTGCAAATGTTCTTCTTCACTTCAGGTGACACAATCTGTTGCTGCAGTAACTTCTCACAATGTATCAAAAGACTATAAATCAAGTGGATTCAGTACCAACTCTGCTTTTGCAATGACCTAGAACTACTGTTCTTCAAGTCTTCCAGTGCTCCAGTTTAGAAAGCCTGGTGTATGAGGTTGCCAACCAACAATCTATTAAAATATATTAAGCAATCATTCATCTCCCATATTCACCCAGCTACATACATTTGCCTCTTGCTGAGATCAGAAAGCACTCTTGCTGCAGAACTGTGAATTACTTTGGATGGCAGAGTTCTTTGACTGTGTACTTCATCTTTTCTTAACAAGTTAAATGAGGCGATAAGTAGCACAGAAGTTTAGAATAGGAAATAAAGGAAAAGAAAAGCCAGATTAGCTACTTTAGTTGATAAAATTTCTCTTCTTTGTGGTGTTAAGATTCACAAAAATGTTAAATTTGAATTTTGAAAATAATCTCAGTATGAGTTTTCCTTTAAATGCACAATGAAATTATACTCAAAAAGACATGATTTTTGAGTTATTTTGCCATTTGCAGCAAAATGGGCTGCAAGGTGGGGCTAATGGGTTTTATTTTTTCTATGATTTTACTGAATTTTCTTCCTGTCCTTTTACATCAGTAACTGAATTTGAAGTGGCAATAGATCTGACCTCAAAGCCTAATAATTTTCAGAATCAAAATGACACCCTCAGGAGGTTAACAATGAAATTGTCGAGATCTCCAAATTTGAAAACAATTAAAATGGGTCATTCTAAAATAAGTGAATTTTTTCCCCATTGGTCTTCAGTGTTTTTCTTTGTACTAGACTTATGTTTTGACCTGATAAACTTTGTCCATCCATAATATTTGAAATTAACCCTTTGGGTTATCCCTGCATACAGCTAACTGAAACATCCTCTCTTAATTTATATCAACAGCTTCATAACTCAAGTGTGTGTCAAGCATTATGCTTGATTAGACATACAAAGATCAACTGTACTCTTTTTCCAAGAGTTTCCAGTCTACAGAAAACAAATATGTCATCAGTGTCAATTTGACATCACGGCAATAATGTACAGGGTACCTAGGGGCTTCCAATAGAACCACCCAAACCCAGATGGTCATGACTAGACAAGTTTCCAGGGAGATGGATCTCTCGCTAAATGAAATAAGTCATACAGAGACAGGCAAACACTGTACTATCTCACTTATGTGTGGAATCTATAAATGCTGAACTCATAGAAACAGGATAGAGGGTGGTTGTCAGGGCCTGCAGAAGCGGGGAAATGAGGAGATGTTCATCAAAAGATGCTAACTTTTGGTTATAAGATGAATCTTTTCTGGATATCTAATTTATACCATGGAAACTATAGGCAACAATACTGTATAGTGCACTTGAAATTTGCTAAGAAAGATCTTAAATTTTCTCACCCCACACACACACACACACACACACACACACACAAAGGTATTAGGTGAGGTGATAGATATGTTCACTAACTTGATGGTGGTAATCATTTTATATTATATACACATACCAAATTATCACATTGTACATCTTAAATTTGTACAATTTTATTTGTCAATTATACCTGAATAATACTGGGGAAAAAATGAACAAAAATCTTTGATGATAAATAATTATGAACTGGATGGGGTGTATAGACAAACTTTAGAGATGAAATTTACATTAGATGGCAAAGGTGTTTCATCTAATGTTTAACTACCTTGGACAGTTTGGGTTTTGTCCCCCTTCTTTATCTTTGCTCTATTTTGCTTTGAAGGAAATGGACATCTTAATCTAATTAAGTACTTCCTATTTTGGTCTTTCTCTAATCTCTGAATCATTGGCTTGTTTTCTTTAATGACAAACACTATGAACTACTCCTCTAAATAGTGTTCCTGTTATAGGTGGAAACTTTTATTTTCACTTCAATCCACCCTTCTATCATAATATTGTCACCAGTAAAGGGTCGTGGCCACAAGTTGTCCAGGTTCTTGGTGTTTTGAAGAAAGAATTGAACAAAACACCAAGCAAAGCAAAGAAAGAATGAAGCTACAAAAGAACGAAAGCGGGGATTTATTGAAAACGAAAGTACACTCCACAGTGTGGGAGCGACCTGAGCAGTGTGGCTCAGGAGCCTGGATACAGAATCTTCTTGGGTTCAAATATCCACTAGAACTTTCCCATTGGCCACTTCATGCTCACCTCATGTAAATGAAGTGGTAGCCCGTAATCAGTCTGATTGTTTGCAGAAAGCAGTCAACCAGAGGCTGAAGTGAAGTTACAAAGATCACACTCCTGTGTAAACATCTGATTGGTTGCAAAAAGCAATCAATCAGGGGCTAGGGTGAAGTTACAAAGTTATACTTCTATGCAAACGAAGACTCCACCCTCGAACAGTCTGATTGGTTGCAGACAGTCAATTTCCTATCTGCTGGGCAGAAAAGGTCAAAGGGAGCCTCTGGTCCTTTTGTTACTTAGGTGTGTAAAGTTAAGGTTTTACTTTCAATTTAGTGATAGGAAGTCGGCATGAAACAGGCTTAGTTTCCCCGCCTCCAGAACCTATTCTCCTGCCTCAATATCACCTTAAGTTCTCTTCATCTTTGCCTCCAGAACCTATTCTCCTGCCTCAATATCACCTTAAGTTCTCTTCATCTTTGTCAAGACTAGTACACAGGAGGACAATGTAGTGCAATGGTTAATGGCGTGGTTTACAAAGGCAAACTGCAGCGATTACCAGGGCTGCTACTGTTACCTATATTTTCTTGGAAAAAGTATATAACTGCTTCAAGACTAATTTCCTATGAATAAGAAAATAAAAGTGATAATAATACTGGTTTCATAAGATTAACACAAATATCCAGTAACCTATCACTGTGGAAGAGATGGCCGGAGTTGCAGTAAACATATTGCAACAAACTACAAAGGATAGGTCAAGAGCATCAGGGCAACTTCGGCCCTGATATTCCTGGCCTACTGGGCTGGTTCTGGATTACTTTTGTGTGTAATGTTCACTGTGTAAGAGGAAAAGAGCAGAAACAAAAATAAAACTCTATCTTGTTTTACATAGGTTTTTTTCAGTTACAAGCAGTTAAACTCAACTCCTAACCAATAAAATATCTATCCAAAGTCAAAGTCCCTCTGAAATACCAACTCCTGTATAATGTTCCCTCTCCAGCTTAACAAAGTTATATTTTAAAATATATTTGGGGAATGTGCATGAGTATTGTTATCTTCCATCTTTTATTTTTATGTACTCATACTCACAGGGACTCTGTTGGCATGAACTATATACGACTTTATCCAATAGAAAGAATGCTTAATTATTCCAGAGGGCCTGATGCCATATTTCTGAGAGGCCATGACAATGTATCTCTTTGCAAACAAGAATGAATTGTTTCCCTCTAAGTAACAGTAGTGATACAAATAGCAGAATAGATTTACAAAGGTGACGGGAAATTATCAGATCTATTCTCCTGCAGTCTGTCAGAGGCGTACTTAAAGCCCTTGGAAATTGGCAAGTCTGTAACTGACTATCCAGAGGTCATCATACAAATCAATCAGAAGGGGGAAATACCTGGAAAAGCGCCTGTGGAAGACTTTAATAGGCAGTCATGGAAATGGCCCACCTCACTTGCTTCATTCACATGGCCACATCTATACTTACAGGGGCTTGAAGAATAAAGTCTTGTGTCTCCATCATAAAATGGAAATAAATTTTGATGAAAAACTAACACTTTCTGTCACATGGTTTCTGTTTTCCCATGGGATGGAAGCACCCATTCATTAACTCAATAAATGTTTATAGAGTTCTTACCTTTATTGCTTATCATCTAGTTTGGGAGAAACACGATACAATTATAATTGAGGTAAGTACATGGAGAAAAAGTACAGAGCACCATCAGAGTGTATTACAGGATATCTGACTTAGAGTGAGGGATCAGGTGAAGCATCCCTGAGAAGGGGACATGAGAGCTGTCAGTTGAAAAATTAATGCACTTGAACAATCACATCCTGTTAGTTGTCATGAAACAGTTCCTTCCTTCCTTCCTTCCTTCCTTCCTTCCTTCCTTCCTTCTTCTTCCCTTCCTCCCTCCCTCCCTCCCTTCCTTCCTTAGAATTATCTCTGTGGTTTGTAGTAAAGGAGAAGTGAAATCTATAACTTAGTGAAATGGGTAAATATTTATGTCCCCCATTACATGAGTCCTATTATATAGCTTTATAACAGGTAACCAATGTATGCGCAAACCTGGTACCCTGCCTCGTGTTTCAACCAACCACTGTAAAAACAACAACAACAACAAAATAGTTGGGTTTTAAGCTCTTTTAGAAACAGAATTGGGAGTCACGGTACCTGACTAATGTAATGAGGATTATTGGAAAGAGTCCGAGGGAAATAAGGAAGCATTGAAAACTTTCAAAAGCAGTATTGCCAAGTTTTATGGAAAATGGGATAATGATTTAGAACACAATAGACACCCTCCCTAGTCTGCCTTCTACATGACTCTTCTCTCAATTTGTATTTCTCTCTCTGTTTCTACTCAAGCTCCTGTTGCCAACACTCTTCTCCCCTTTACTCTACTTCTTGCTTCTTTCTTACCCACTACGTCTGCTGACACATAGATTCTGATTGTCATTTTCTTTCCCTGTGCTTGGCTTTTGAATTATTTTAGTGCCTGTGTCTGCTGATTTTTCTACTACCACTATCGATTTGTATGTTTTACAGTCCTTGGTCCTAATAAACAAGAGGTTTGGAAACATTAGTCATTGTTCCCTGGCCAGCCTATAGGTGGCTACCTTAGATGCAAGAGCAAGTCTCTGGTCAAATAAATTGTGCATGGCCAGGGTGCAAAGCATGCCTGTGACTCTTCATAAAAAAACTCATTTTTATTTCTGGTCAAGATGTATCAGATTATTTTTTATTCTGTGTGACAGTCACAATATATATAAAATCATTTTTAGATATTGAACATCAGTCAGTGAAGGACAGTGATTTGTGAAAGAGGGGAAACAAATAAGTGAGTTCTATAATCAACAGGCCACAGTCAAAGGCAGAGTTTAGTGGTCTCTTTTAGCTGGGGACATAGAGCTGGGAGTATGGGAGAATTGGGGTCACCTAGAGCTTACATGAATGAGAACTGATTCCCTCAATAGTGGGGCAAATTAGCCTTAGACTAAAGGTCTAGTCTTACAAAATTTAAAAACAAAATATTAAAAGATTAAATTGTTTTTATATAACTGAATCCCAGAAAAAAGTTTAAGAATATTAAAAGAATACAGAAATATCTAGCACTTAACAAAGTAAAGTTTATAATGTTTGGTCTCAAATAAAAAATTATCAGGTATGCAAAGAAGCAGAAAAATACAACTCATAATGAGCAGATAAATGAGTCATAAAACAGTCTCATAAAAAACCACAGTTTACAGAATTAGTAAACAAGTTAAAAGTTATTATTACTGTATGCCATATGTTCTGGATAAGAGTGAACATTTAAGTAGAGACAAGAAAGGTATAAAAAAGGTTCAAATGAAACTTCAATAAATGAAAACTGTAATATCTGAGATAAAAATACAATAACGATCTTGAATAATAAAACATCAACTAACTTGAAGACATAGTGATAGAAACCATTTAAAATAAAATACGCAGTTAAAAAAAGGCGAAAAAAAAAAAACAAATAAGCAGAGCATCTATTGATTATGAGGTATCTTCAAACAACCAAATATTTTCCTGTCATGGGAACCCCCACTGGAGAAGGTGTGACAGAAAAATATCTGAAGAATTAATTGCCAAGAAATGTCTAGATGTGATAGAAACTTTAAAGCTGCAGATCCAAGAAGCTTAAAAAGCCCCAAGCACAAAAGACATTAGAGAAAACTATACCAAAGCAAATCATAATTACATTGTTCAAAATAAGAATAAAGAGAAAATCTTAAAAGCAGCCAGAGAAAAAAAGATACATCACATAAAAAAAAAAAGAAAAAGATAGGAATGATGGTTGATTTCTCATCAGAGGCAGTGTAAGTCAGAAGACAGTAGAGCAAAGTCTTTAAATTACTAAGGGAAAAATGACAACCTGGAATTCTATATCCAGTAAAAATATCAAAAATAAAGGGAAAATAACTTTTTCAGATGTGATAAAGCTTAAAAAATTTATCAACAAACCCAAAGGATGGCTTTCAGGCAGAAGGAAAATGATACCAGATGAAAGTATGAAGGAATGGTGTACAAAGGAATGAAGAGTGCCAGAAACTGTCAATACGTGGGTAAATATAAATGACTCTTCCCACATCTCTCTTCCCTAGATGTGCTATAGGTATTTCTCAAGGAAAACACTGCTTTCTGTATATCCCAGTTAAATGATAGTCTCTCTATTCAAATAGTTTGTTTTTTAAAAATCAGTTATAATTATGTGAAATATTTTATTTAATTGCATATTTTAAAAAGCTGTTCATGGAGTTAGGAACACTTTCTATTCTGTTCAACTGTTTGTCTGGGTCCTGAAACAATGTGCACGGCAAAAAAAAATATTGGTGGGTGGGAAGATGGGAGGAAGGGAGGAAGGGAGGGAGGAAGGGAGGGAGAAAAGGAAGGAGAAAGAGAATTCACAATGTGGCATAATAACCAACTGGCATTTAAATCTCCTGATTGTGTTTTAATTTTAAAATGAAAGTTAAATTTTAGAAATCTGGACCTATTAAAATTTGTGGGGGAGATAAAGGTGTTTCCAAACCTCTTGTTTATTAGGGCCAATGACTATAAAACATACAACTAGATAGTGGTAGTAGAAAAATCAGCAGACACAGGCACTAAAATAATTCAAAAGCCAAACACAGGGAAAAAAAGTGGCAATCAGAATCATCCAGTTTGATCTTCAGCTCTAGGTTGCTAGTTTAAATGCGGAAGGAATCCTGGGCTCTATACCAGACAAAATAAATCAGCCTCCCTGGAGGGCAAGCCCCAGAATCTGAATGGCCACTCAACAGTCTTGATGCACACTAAAGTTTCCATCAGGATTCTAGAAAATGATTAAAATAAATTGACCAATGATCCATAAAACTCCATCACTGGAACCCTTAGAGTCTATTTCATTGATAACATTGAAATAACATCAGCATGTAAACAGAACATTATAGCTTAATTTTAAGTCATATGACTCCTCTTAACTTACTGTCATTGCTGTGGACAAGTGAGAAAGTTTTCTCTGCAGGTCTATCCAGAAATTATTCTAGAACTAAAGTTATACTCTGGATAAATCACACAAAAGAGACTTTAGAAGCAAAACTGAGGAATGGTCTCCTATCTAGCCTTCTTGAAAAGAGAAAACTGTGAATAAGAAAATGCCTTTCTGAAAGCAAAAAGGGACAATTGCCAAAAGATCTCTTAGTGCTACATATGTTAAATTTTGGAGCTGGATTTGTACCTGAGCCCTGGGCATTTGCACTGGCTCCAAGAACAGTAACTACTCCCTGCCAACTATTAGTTCCAGGGACCTAGGACAGTTTGTTTTTGGTTTTTTGTTTGTTTGTTTGTTTTTCATTTTTCTTTACTTTTCTAATTAAAGAACTGGAAAGACTACGAATGAGATTGATTTCCTTTAAAACTCACATACTGTATTCCAATTCCAAAAGCCACTCTCTGACAGTGGCAGGAACTGGCTTGTCAGTCCTGAGATTTCTCTGTGAGCATCTCTTTGTTTTTAACCAGCAGAGTAGAGACCTGGGGACACAGGAAGGATCTAATAACTGTTTATAGACCAACAAATCTGTTGCTACATGTGCCCACCATGCTACAGGTTTTTTATTAACCTTTTGCCACATTCTTAGATAAGTTCTTCAGGTTATAATTTTATACTATGCTTGCATGCCTAGCTTTTAAACAACAACAACAAAAAAATTTTAAAGCTTCTTTTTGACAATGCACAAACATTATTGGCAGAATTACTTAAACATAAAGTGCTTTTCTAAAGGCCAGCAATATAAAATTATGTCTTATTTAATTGGGGTAGGCAGGGAGACTACCAAATATTGGCAAGTATATGGAACAAGATCCTTTTTGAAAGCTGCATCTCAGTCATGCCCCTTGCTTCAGGAGAAAAACAATGAAAACTTTGTGGTATGTTAACATCTCACTTAGCAAAGGGCTTAAGCCAGAAGGAAACAAAATTAACCTAAGATCTCCCTACATTTTTTTACCTTAAGAACTAAAGCAGAGTTGAATGTACTATAGATCATCCACTCAAACATGGTGTAGATCTCATTGGTCATACACTTTGGTTGCTGAAAGAGAGACTGAGATTATAGAAACTTTTCTTGCTTTCAAATGATTAAAACAATCATTGAGAATCAAAAAACTTAAATTGCTTCCCCAAGATTTCACCATTACTTACTGACCGAGCTAAGACTAGAATCGAGATTCTCTGAAGATTTGTCCTGTATTCCAACCATTTTCTCAAAATTAAAATGGAAATAAGAAGCCTTCCTCCTGGGAGACCACACAGTACCAAAGAAAGAGGGAGTGCTTTGGAGTTTGATGCATTTGAACACAGATTCTGACTTCATTTACCAGCTACAAGACCTTGGGAAGTTATTTTAGCTCTGAGTCTCAGCTTCCTTAGCAGAAAATGAGGACGCTAATGTTTAGTGCACATAGTGGTTTATTCAACAAGTATTTGAGCAGTTACATGGAGCCAACCATTCCTTTAGGGCAATGGGAAGACAACAATGAACAAGATAAGAATTCTTCTCATCGTGGAATTTATATTCTTGTCGGCACCTAGGGACAACAAATGAACAAACAGATAAAGCATATAGCACACCAGACAGTCGTAAGTGCTGTGGAGAAGAATAAAGTAGAGAATGAGGCTAGAGATTACCAGGCAAGCGGAAGTATGGGTAGATGGGTATGTGTTATTTTAAAGAAGATAGATAAATGAGATAGTCTGAGGAGGCCTTATTGATAAAGGGATAGTTGAGGAAATTGGTGAAGAAAGTGAGGGATGAGAACATTCAGGTTTGCTATTGCAAACCAACCCTCCTTGAGGGGAAACATATTTGGTCTACCAGAGTAACAGTACAGAGGTGGTATGGTTGGTCCAATGGGAACCAGAATAAACGTGGTGAGGTGTAGTGATGGCCTGGGTGGGGACCTATAGGGATATCCGATAAGGTCTGTAGCCATTATAAGTGTTTTAGATTCTATTTTCAATAAAATGCAAAATGACTACAGTGCTTTGAACAGAGTAGTGACATGACTGGACATATATTTTATAAGGATCACTCTGGCTATTGTGTTAGAATAAAATACAAGGGCAGGAAGGATAGAGTCCAGGAGATCAGGTAGGAGAATTTTGCAATAACCCATGAGGGAGATTATAATAAAAAGAGGTCAGATTCGGTATATAATTTGAAGACACAGCCAACAAAATTTGCTGAGAGATTAGACGTAGCTATAAGAGTAAGAGGGGAGTCAAACATGATGTAAAATACTTTACCTATGCTATTAGAAAGAGGGAAAAGGACTCAGGAGATGCAGGTGCAGGGAGGATTCTAAGATACGTTAATAACATGGATTTCAGATATGTAAATTTTGAAATGCCTATAGACCATCAAGCAGAGATAATAAGAAGCCAGGTAGCTGATGTTGAGGTTCAGGGTAGAAGGTCTACCTTGGAGACTCACCAGCCAATTGATTATATTTAAGGCCACGAGACTGACCACACTCTTTCAAGGGGAGAGTAACCAGACTGAATCCTGGGGTATGCCCACATTTAGAGGGTGGGGAGACGTACAAATCACAAGAAATTGAAAAGTAAGGGCAGCAAGATGGCAGGACAAGCAGGAATATGTGGTTAGCAAGAATTTAAGTGAAGAACGCCTTTCTAGCAGGAGAAGTGGTCACCTGTGCCCAATGTTACTGAAAGGTAAAATAGACCAAGGGCTAGGAATAACCATTGATTTTTGCTAAATGAAGGTAATGAGCAACCTCGGCTGGTAGAATGATGTTCAAAAAGCCTAAATGAAATGTGTTAAAATGATAATGGTAAACTTGGGAAAGAAAAAACCTAACCTATCAATAGCAAAATGAGCAAAACTGAATGTAAAATAGCTCACAGAAAAAGAAGTGCATGTGACAAACAAAATACAATCCATACAAAAATATGCTCAATTTTACAATGAAACTATATAAAATAATACAATATTGAGAAACCAGTTCTCATTTACTAGACTAGCAAAAATGCAAAAACATTTAAAAACAAAAACTCTGATCAAGGTTATGAAAAAATAGGTACTCTGAGACATTGTCAGAAGGAATTTAAAATGATAGATGCCTTCTGGAGAGGAATTGCACAGAATACACAGATATTGACCCTTTGACTCAGGAATCCTACTTCCAAAAAACTACCTCAAACACAACCTGGCAAAAACATGGAATGATAGATACATAAGAGTTTATTCATTGCAGCAATACTTGAAAAAGCCAAAGACTAGAAACAACTTAAATTTCTATTAATATGAATATGCAGGTTTCAAAGGATATATAATATTATATATAATGAATAT
>NW_012115289.1:2539906-2541610 GCF_000951035.1 Colobus angolensis palliatus | reverse complement strand
AAACTAGAAAAAAGTAATAGGGTCATGTTAAAAGGACATGAGAGCCAAATTGAAGGAGCTCTTACTAGAGAGGGAAAGGGAGAGCAATAGGGATATCAAAAACAACAACTACAATAGATTGAAAACTGCCGGCTGTATGAAAATCTGTGAATTCATAATATATTCAAGGGAGAGAATGCAAAGACAAAAACTGGAAACAACAAAATACACAATCCCATTGAAGAAAATCACCTTGAAGACAAGCGTTGTGATTGCTGGAAGAGAAGTGTGGCATAAAGAGAGGTTTGTTTGTTTGTTTGTTTGTTTGTTTCAATACAGGAGAGGTACAGCATGCCTGCATGCTGATGGAAACAATCAAATGGGGAGGGGAAAGTTGATGATGCAGGACAGAGTGGGAACAATTACTGCTGAAGCAGTATCTATGAGTAGGAAAGAGGTGAGGGAATCTAGTACACAGAGGGAAGAGTAGGCCTAAGTGGGAGCATGGACAATGCCTCCACGGTGACAGAAATGAAGGAAGAGCACATGGCACACAGGCGGGCAGTTGGTAGATGGGTTAGAAAGGATGTGGATGCTCTCTTTTGATTGCTTCAATTTTCTCAGAGAAATACAAATGGGAAAGACAATGGAAAAAAAGGTGTTGGGGGTTTGATAACAGTGAAGATGTGAAATAGTTGTGTGGAGAGAGTAGGAAGAGGGAGTAGATTGAGGAAATACAGTAGAATTGCCAGGCAGAAGCACAATTCCAATGGGGATGACTACTTGTGGGTTTGAAGAGGGATGAAGTAAAATGACTGTATACTGCCCTCCAGCCACAGTCAGCCAGTGCATATGCGGGCAGAGTAACCGATGAACTGTACTTAGCCATTGTGAGGATTAACTGGGATTTAACATGTAATATAATGCATATATCAGGTGACTTTGCATTTATTAATTTATCTTTTCCTCCAATTTAATTATCTGACTAGGAAATACAAAATGGTAAATATATGTATACTTATATACAATTTATATATTTTTATATATATACCAACTATACATATATATGTATAGTTGGTATTCAAGAAAAGGAAGTTAAACTATCGCTGTTTGCCAATGATATGATGGTATACCTAAAAAACTCTAAAGACTCTTCCAAAGTACTCCTGGATTTGATAAATGCATTCAGTAAAGTCTCAGATTATAAAATCCATGTACACAAATCAGTAGCACTGCTATACATATACAATTTATACATTTTTATATATATACCAACTATACATATATATGTATAGTTGGTATTCAAGAAAAGGAAGTTAAACTATTGCTGTTTGCCAGTGATATGATGGTATACCTAAAAAACTCTAAAGACTCTTCCAAAATACTCCTGGATTTGATAAATGCATTCAGTAAAGTCTCAGATTATAAAATCCATGTACACAAATCAGTAGCACTGCTATACATCAACAGTGAGCAAGCTGATAATCAAATCAAGAACTCAATCCCTCTTATAATAGCTGCAAAACAAAATAAAACTCCTGAGAATAATCTTAATAAAGGAGGTGAAAGATCTCTACAGGGAGAACATAGATGACACACACAAAGCATAGATGACACACAGAAATGTAAATACATCCCATGCTCATGGATTGAAAGAATCAATATTGTGAAAATGACCACACTGCCTAAAGCAATCTACACATTCAATGCAATTCCTATTAAAAT
>NW_012115289.1:2531254-2539046 GCF_000951035.1 Colobus angolensis palliatus | reverse complement strand
ATAAAATATATTATAAAATAAGTATTAAAGTAATATAGCATTGCTACCAAAATTGATCTGTATAATAATATAGAAAATCCATAATTGCACTCAGTCACAAATAATGATTATATAATAATCTCACATTAAATAAAGCAAGCTTCTCAAAACAAGAAAGGCTTATATTGATCTGATTGATACAATTGATCTATATACTTACAGTTCACAAATAAAGGCCAACTAGACAAAAACATTTCAACATGTTATAAGAATTGGTGAGTTATTATCTAGATTCAGTTCACCCTGCAAAATGACACAATATGAATTAATTTCTTTTAAAAATTAGTAGTAATCTAGATATCCCAAGGTAAATGGGCTGACTTTGATTTGCCCAAGTATTGGCATCTATTTTAGAATTTTTAATAGATAGGCTTAATATAGCAGTTTTCTAGGTCTTCCTTAAAATTCCATAACCTGAGTGGCTTAAACAACAGAAATGCACTATCTCCCAGTTCTAGAGGCCAGAAGTCCAAGATCAAGGTGTCACCTTGGTTGGTTCCTTCTGAGGGCTGTAAGGAAGCATCTGTTTCAGGCCTCTGTCCTGGGCTTCCCTCTCTGCCTCTTTACATTGTCTTTCTTCTATGCACATTTCTGTATTCAGATTGCCCTTTTTATAAGGCCACCAGTTATATTGGATTAGGTCCAACTTGACGAATTTATTTTAATTTTATTACCTCTGTAAAGACCCTATCTCCAAATAAGGTTATGTTCTGGGGTACTGAGGATTAGAATCTTAATATGTCTTTTTTTGAGGGGTGATCACAATTCGTAACAATATTTGAGTTTAAACCAAAGTAGCCACAGAACCTTTCAAAAGCTTTTCTGTTGGCCTCATTAATGTTTTCTAAAGCAGGTTCTTTTTAATTAATCATGTATATCCAATTCTTCTTTTAGAATTAGTCAAAGTAGACTTAAAACCCCAGCCCAACATTCTTCTGAGTGACATCAAAGAGTCTCTCACTCATATGGTATGGAGACAGATCTTATCAAGATGAGCAAAACACATTTCTTGGAACTAGTCCAATATTTCTGCAGTTGTATAAGAACAGCCTTCATGTTTTGAAAATTCCAATGCCTGAAACAAGTGCAGCAATCATATATGTGGCACACTCCTTCACAACAACATGGAAATCACAACGGGGAAACAACCACTTTGCATGCAAGGCAGAAGGAAATGGGTTGGGGAAACAGAAATTGGGTGTGGACAAGAATCAGTAGAAATATGAAGGGAAGGTGGAATCTCTCTCCTGCAATCCCAAGATGTCTGGTCTCACAGTGGGTATTAGTCTGTTCTCATGGTGCTATAAAGTACTGCCCAAGACTGGGTAATTTATAAGAGAAAAAGTCTAATTGACTCACAGTTCCACATGGCTAGGGAGGCCTCAGGAAACTTAAATCATGGTGGAAGGGGAAGCAAACACGTCCTTCTTCACAAGGCAGCAGGAAGGAGAAGTTGCCAAGAAAAAGGGGGAAAGTCCCTTACAAAATTATCAGATCTCATGAGAACTAACTCACTATCAAGAGAACAGGATGGCGGAAACTATCCCCATCTCCTCCTGGTCCCTCCCATGACTTGTGGGGATTATGGGAACTACAATTCAAGACGAGATTTGGGTTGGAACACAGCCAAACCACATCACGGTCCAAGAGGCAATTTTGCCCCACCCCCAAGCCCAAATAACACAATTCCTCACACTACTCAGTGGATTTTCTACCACAACTTTAAAAACCTCCCTGTGGTCAGCAAAAACATTCATCTCTTTATCACCCATCACAGAATCGGGAGCTCAGTAGCTTTAACCTTCAGTCCAGAATTATACTCAATCACAAAGAATGATTACATTTAATCATTAATTATTAATAATTATGTAATCATTAATTATTAGTAATTGATAATTATCCATTTCCATGCATCTCCACTATTCTCATATTTATCCATCATCTCCTGTCTAGCTACTACATATACTCCTGTCTAGGACTTCACAATAGTCTCAGGCTAATCTATTTTTCACAGAGCAGCCACACACTTGTTTGAAATGCTTCAAGGAGCTTTTCAATAAAATCCAGTGTACTCACCAGAACCTGTATCATCTGGCCTTGTTTACCTTTCATTTTATCCTACTCTTCCTCTTGACCTCTGGATTCAGTGTCCCTGTTCTCCCTTTGGTCTCTTGTATACTCCAAATAGTTTCTGGTCCCAGGGTCTTCACACACTCTTTTCCCTCTTTCTTGAAACTGAGCTAATATCTGCCCGTATTCTCCTATACAATGGTAGTGGTTGTGAAAACAGTGAAATACCTCTCCACCCCATTGATAAGTAAATGCAATGCCATGTTCCTACATGCCCCCACATGCATTCATTTTGCCCATTTCCAAGGATCCACTAGACCTCCACAACTACTG
Source organism: Colobus angolensis palliatus (assembly GCF_000951035.1). Taxonomy (NCBI): domain Eukaryota; kingdom Metazoa; phylum Chordata; class Mammalia; order Primates; family Cercopithecidae; genus Colobus; species Colobus angolensis. The sequence goes on along the minus strand of NW_012115289.1, from coordinate 2,536,604 downwards.
AGCAGCTAAAGGAGTAATGCCTCGATCTGCAAAAGACATGTAGGTAGAACTCTCTATCAGCCAGGGTTCAACCAGAGAAACAAAATCTTCAGAAGATATATATTATGGGATTCATTGCAAGAAAGTGTTTTTCACAGTTGCTGGGGCTGGCAAGGCAAGTGGGAAATCTGTAGGGCAGTAAGGAGAGGGTGGATGTCTCAGGTTTCAGCTGAAGTGGTAATTGATAACAGAATTTCTTCTCTATGCTGTTCTTCCTCTTAACTTTTAAGGTCTTTTAACTGATTGAATAAGGTACATCAAGATTATCTAACATAATCTCCTTCACTTAAAGCCAACTGGTTATGAGCGAGAGTCACATCTACAAAATACCTTGACAGCAATACCTAGATTAGTGTTTGAATAATTGGGGTTTGTAGCTTACCTAAGTTGACAGATGAAACTGATCACAACAGACATTGTTCCAGCACAGCAGCTGCCAGTTGTCTACCTTATTAGTAGTTCAGTATTTTTTAATATTACCCCTTCCCGGAACCCCTCCCCTGACCTTGCTCGTTAGAGAGTGGGCTCCACTTTTCATCCCATCCTTCAGGACGCCACTTAAATGTCACATTCTCACAGAGAGTTTTCCTCACTATCCTCTCTGAGTTAGTCCCTCCTCGGTCAGTATCCATCACTGACCCCACTTCTTCCTCTTCACTGCACTTGCCACAAGTTGTTACTTACATGATGCATTTTTCTGTTTACTAGTTTTGTCTGTCTTCCCCGCAGAACTGCGTGTCCCATGAGCACTGAGGTTTTTATTTGTATAGTACTGTATACTGAGACTTAATTTCCATGGCTGACACATAGTACCAGCTCAATTAATATTTGTCAAAGGAGTGAATGTCATCAGAGGTTACTATCATTTTACTGAGGCACAAAGTGCTGTGCTCTTACACATTCCCTACTGTTGTTGCCTGGAAGCCTTCCATCTTCAGAATCCCAGTTAATCAGAAGTCATCATTCTCGCAAAAACAGAGGTTCAATACAGACACATTGGAGGATCATTGCTTTTAGAAGAAATCACTTAGACATGGCTGATCTTACCTCAGATCCATAATGTGGGTTTCATATTTGTATTCATATATACAGCCCTCAGTCTTATCTCTGAAACCTAACCCATGCCAGCTCTTACGGAGGTAAGGGACATTTGTTGCCATTGTTGAATATGTTAAATGCTTGCCAAAAAGAGTAGACACAACTTATGAACAGTTGTTGAGGAGATGGTTCTCCTTCTAAGAAGGCCCTGGAGCAGAACCATGATCAAATAAAAGGCACAAGTGTGGAATCTCACAAATTGGCAGGCATTTCCAAAGCTCACCCCTCAACACTACATCTAACCAGATCCCCAGGATGCACAAATGGATGCTCCAAGTTGCTCAGGATTTTATCCACTCCCACACTGCCCACTACTTCCAATCTTTCTCCTCTCTTCTGACTCAATGGCATGTTTAAGAGATATCTACCCTTAGTTTTCTGGTTCTGTGCCTGAGGTATTGGGCAGCAATATCTGCTTGTATCAGTGGACTTCTTTATACACTGAACAAGGGTTTTATCATAGTTTTTAAAGAAATAGATATTTCCCCCCCACTTACGTGCTAACAAACACAGACCTTCTGTGTCACCAGTGAAAAAGCCTTTAGGGGATTTGTGCATTTAAGAGTCTTTGCATTATTCTTACTTCCCAGGATAAAGTAAGGAGGTTATTAGACACTGTGGAAAAAGAGCTTTATATATTAGGGTAAAAAGGGACAATTTCAGAAAGAGATAAAACAATTTCTGTCCATAGCAGAATTGCACAGCTCTGTTGAAGACACAATGATGACCCTAGATCGAGAAGAATAGAGTGTGGTTCAGAGTGATGTACTAGGTGTAAGTTACCTGAAACAAGCCATCAAGCAATAATATGCAAACAAAATTTTCTCAATACTTCTATTTTTTGCCAGTCATCCTTCCTTATCTGTTTACTCTGCTATGAGAATATGAAATATTATAATACAGTATGGCTAAGGTCAATTACAAGATTTAACTTTAGTTTCTCTGTTTAGCTCTAAACAAAGTGAATTTGGGGAGTCCATAAAAATATTCCATGAAAGCAAGCAACACACCCGCAACTCACAGAATATTGCATCTACTGTGATACAGACACTTGCTCGAGGCAAAATTGTGAAGTAAAGCCCCATGTGGTGGCTCATGCCTGCATTCCCAGCACTTTGAGAGGCTGAGGCAGCAGGATCACTTGAACCTAGGAGTTCAAGGCCAGCCTGGATAACATAGTGAGACCTCATTTCTACACAAAATAAAAAAAATTAGCCAGGTGTGGCGGTGCTCACCTGAAATCCCAGCTGCTCAGGAGGCTGAGTTGGAGGATCACTTGAGCCCAGGAGGTCGAGGCTGCAGTGAGCTGTGATCACTCCACTGCACTCCAGTATGGGTGACAGAACAAGACCCTGTCTCTAGAAAATGTATATATATATGAAGTAGGTAAAGTTTGAATTTAAGGCCTCTAGTCCATATATGGACGTTTCTTCACTTTTAAGCACTTACGTCTTCCCCTCAGGTACAAAGGACTCCTTCACAATTATTTTTTGCTTTCTGAATTCCTATAGCATGATAGGCTTCTTGTCATGCCAACTTGTCCTGTTATATTTCTTTATATATTAATTTATTTGTTCCCAAATTAAATGATAAACTCCTGGAGGACATGGCATTATTTTTCATGTCTGTATTTCTTCACACCACTTCGCACAAATATTTTGCCACTACCTAGTGGACTAATAATGAAGTTGTGGCAGAGATTACTAAGTTGTTCACCAAGATTTTTGTTCTTTTCTTTTTAGACACAGAGCTAGATGCGATTTCCTAGCCTATTCTGCAGGGAAATGAAGCCTATTGACTGACTGTGCCGCTTCCCGGCTTATTCCGCATAAGCCTTTCCAGTTTCTCTCTCTGCCTCTCTTCTCTTCTTCTGATAAAGATGAATGCTTATGGATTGGCAAAGCCACATGATGAAAGGAGCTTAGGTCCTGAAATCGCCTTGTTGAGGAAGCTGTCCACAGACCAGGAACACCTGTGTTGGACTATCAGCAATAAATAAATACGAATTGTATTTAAACCAACACATATTCATGGGTCTACTTGTTATAGCAGCTTGCAGTAATCTAGTGCTACTAGTAATTCTAGTAGAAACAGCTTGAACTGGGCTTAATCCTTGGCTTACTACAATGACTAAACTATGTGATTTATACAAGTTACTTAATTTCTCTGAGACTCAGCTTCCTGATCTGTAAAATTTAGATAATGATAGCAACTATCTCTATCAGTTTGTTGTGAGAATTAAATAAATGCATGAAATCACTCAAAAACAGTGTCTGATATCTGATGGGCATTCAGTGAATATCAGTTCAGTATCACTCATGTGTGTGCTTAGGATTAGTTCTTGACAAGAAGAAGCTGTAAGAGAGTCCAGAAAAATGGCATCCAAATTTATTTTTATTTTCCAGCTGCAACAATGTAGTAGAAATTCCTTCAAGATGAGAAATATGCTTATGGGTAGAGATAGTAGTCAGCAGGAGGTGTTGGGAAGGGTAAGACAAGTTAAACAAGATTCCAGTAGAATATTCAAAAATATTTTTTGAATTCTTAGAACTTCCCTCCTGGCAAATATTTGAGACTTAGGTTAGAGTATGTAAGAACCTCACACTAGGCCAGACTGTGTCTAAATAGATTATTAGAAATAGACAATTATGCTGTTATTTAGGTCAAAGGTACCATCCTCTCTATGCTAGGATATTCAGTACTTGGAGAGTTAGTCTGATTCCCATTGGGTATGAATGATCAAATGCCCAGTTGTTCACCTAATCACTGGTTGCAAATATGGCAAAGCTGGGAGACATTGACAATTGCTTGATTTGTTCCAGTTAAGTTTAGATGAAGAAATAAAGGAGTCATTATCTCTACTGTGGGTTCCATATTCTTCAGTTAATAATACCCAGCAGGCCCTCATGCAGCACACAATAAGAAATTTAATAAAGTAAAAACTAATTAGGCTTATATTATAGGCTGAATACATTTTTGACATCTGCTTTTAGACAGTTTTAGGCTGCTTGAATTAATATATTCATTCCTATGTTAGTAACATTCTATCTTCATTTTAAAAGTTTGAACATATACTTTATTATCATCTCATAAATTGATTCCTTTAATTTTCAGGAGAATTAACATTTTTTAAAGGAGGAGGTTGGTGTGGGAGAGTGGGAGTCTGCAGAAATGTGTCCTAAGATGCAGATGGTATTTCTAGATAAAGTTAACAACGAATGGAAATTATGCTATCTCCTGTGGTAAATTTCTATTGAGAAGATCATAGAGATTAGGCATTATTTAATTTTTTATGTAAGGCAAAAGGCCAACTTTCAAAATCTATTCTCCAAATCTGGAAACAAGGCAAGAAAAGATTTTTAAGATTCTTCAAATGTAGATGAATGTTTATTGCAGTATTGGTTGTATTTGCAACAATAAAAATAAATCAAAACAGAAAATAACCACCCAATATGCATCAGTAGGGAAATGGTTGCATAAATTACACACGCACACACAGTGGGATAATATTCAGCTTTTGAAAAGAGTGAGATCGATCTGTGTGTGGTTACTGGGAGAAATATCCAAGATACATTGCTAAATGAAAAAAAAAAGTTGCTGAGTTATGTGTATAGTGTAATTCCACACTTATAAAAATAAAAATTCAGACAAAAATGAAACAAACTCCCTATATTTGTGAATATTTGTAGAGAAAAGTTATGGAAAAAGAAATACAAAACCTTTCATATTGATTACTCAGGGACATGGGTCACCAGGGATTGGGAGTGGAGTGTGTTCACTTTCTGCTGCTCCCTGTATTGTTTGACAGGCACAATAGGAAGGCATAGCCCGCCCACCAACTCTGAATCAAAAATATTGATGGGGAAAGAAGCATTAAGAATAAAAATACAACAATAAAATTAATACAAATAAAAACTATAGTATAATAATAATTTACATTGTATTAAATACTATGAGTAATCTAGAGAGAATTTAAAGTATATGGGAGAATGTTCATAGGTTATATGCAAATACTACCTCATTTATTTTATTTTATTTTTATTTTTATTTTTATTTTGTTTATTTATTTTTTTTTGAGACGGAATCTTGCTCTGTCGCCCAGGCTGGAGTGCAGTGGCACGATCTTGGCTTACTGCAAGCTCTGCCTCCCTGGTTCACGCCATTCTCCTGCCTCAGCCTCCCCAGTAGCTGGGACTACAGGCGCCTGCCACCA
>NW_012115289.1:2501867-2530912 GCF_000951035.1 Colobus angolensis palliatus | reverse complement strand
CCAATATGCATCAGTAGGGAAATTGTTGCATAAATTACACATGCGCACACAATGGGATAATATTCAGCTTTTGAAAAGAGTGAGATCGATCTGTGTGGGATTACAGGCACCCGCCACTACACCCGGTTAAATTTTTGGATTTTTAATAGAGACAGGGTTTCACCATCTTGGCCAGGCTGGTCTTGAACCCCTGACCTCAGGATCCACCCGCCTTTAAAGTCTTTAAATATGGAAGGTATTCTAGACATGTGAAAGGACATGAGTAACCACAGAAACAGGTATTTTATACTTCCTAGGATTTTACAAAGCTGCAGTACCGTATCTCATGCCTCACCGCCCTGAATTTACAAAATTTTCATGTAACTCACATTTTATCAGAAATAAGCAATGCTGGAAATGATCCTGGAAGCCACAGGAAATAACATTCCTTTCAAAAGTAACGTGAAATAGTATATTGCAAATTGGAAATATAAAAACAGTTAAAAACAAGTTCTTCTTAAATAACGGAAAATAAGCTTTTTGGTTATTACTAAGAAAGGGATTCCATTAATTGAAAAGAAAGAAGAAAGAAAGGAAAGGAGGGAGGAAGGAAGAAAATGAATCAAGGTAGTCTGACTGGTATCTCTACTGCTGGGTTTATGGGAGGGTGCAAGACATTAGGTCAAAAGTAGAAGAGAGGCAGATGTGGTGGCAGCAGTGGAGAGTTCCAGCGTATCCACCCACACTACTTAGAGTGTAGAGGGAGGATGTTAGATGAAGAAGGATTGGAGGATTTTCTTATTTCCCATTCCCTTCTCCCCTCACCAAAGCATAATAAATGTAATTGGTACTAGGGCTCTAGAAATGCAATGGCCCTGCAATTGGGTTGGTGCTTCTTCCCATTCATTACAGATGTGGTCACAGCCCACGGACATTGTATATGTGCAAATAGTATACTATCAGCTGGAGTTGGAAAATTACAACCAGCCATATAAAATCCCAGGCACCCAGTGAGGTCATGAAGTGACTGCAGATGTCTCACTGATGGCATTCCTCATCGAATCACCCCAAATTTATGAGCAGCCACCAATTGAAACTAGGTGCATACTACAGAACTCCCCCACACTGCAGTGAGAAATGGAATACAGCCTAGATTAGGAAGTAAAATGTAAGTTTGCCAGAAATAGAGTGGTAGGGAGGGGTAGTAGGAATAAATCAGAAAAAGAAGGGGTAGTTGTCCTGACTATTCAGAACAGTCTGGAAAGTAAGAGAGAATGTTAAATACACATGATTTAAATTTGGGGAATGGCCTTAAGGAAGCCAATATTTCAGAAAGAAAGTAAGGTGATTAAACAAATCAGTAAGGATTGTGATGTGAGCCCTGCATTTTGGATTGTTTGAAGGCAAAACACATTTTAAGACAGGCTAGGGAAAAGACTGTTAGACCAAACCTAACAGGTCAATAATTTGTATTAACCTTTATATCTTGGTAAAGGAGAGATGGCTATATAAAGCTAAGAAAAACGAGGGCTTTCAGAATAACAGGTTGGCAAGAATTCATGCCCATGGGAGTTTTAGATTTCCTCTCCAAATCTCAGGTAAAATCCAACCTTTTGTTTTGAAACAATGCTCTATTCTCAAGTTCCTCTAAGGATAACACTGCCTCTAGGATGGGCTTGACATCTCACAAAGTGAGCCCAAAAAAGTCTTCCCTGGAGTCACACGGAATCTGGCCCATCAATTTTCTGGGACTTCATTTTGACAACACAGCCTGAGTGTGGAAGCCAGGGGCCCTGTGGCCCAGAGAGCCCAATCCACAGGAAGGCAGGATTCCAGCAGAGCATTGGCCAGAGACTCCAGTGGCCCTGTCCTCTTCCTCTCCAGTTCACTGAAGTGAAGCCTTTTATGAATGACTGGAAGACAGGTCACCATTTTGACTAAAGTATTTGTTTAATGTTTCCTAATCCCATGTTCATCTTTTATTTGTCCTTTTCAGATTTCTGTTTTGATTGCTCATTCTTATAGACAATAGCATACAATTGTTTTAAGTTGTCTATTTAGGTCCCAGTGTAGATGGGGGAAAACAATAATTTAAAAAGATGGTTGTTAAAAATAATGATACAAAAATAATACCCATATTGTTCTGTGTTAACTAAGGTTTTATATTTAAATTCTAATGGATGGGGTATAAACATTTATCAAAGGGTCCACTTTAAAGCAGGAGGAAATGTAGGCAAACAAATATTAAGCTGAGATGTAAGACTCAGTAAGTATGACTATCAGGTCACATATCAGGCCAAAGAACATTCTCCACTTTATCCTTCTTTCATAGTTTCTCACCTAAAGTTCTTGTTAATTCTTCTTAACACAAAACTATTTTGAATTGCTGTCGTTACCAAACAGGAAGTTAAGGTTAAAGAGCATCTTTCTTTCTTTTTCTCTTTCTTTCTTTTTGTATTTCTTTCTTCTTTCTCTCTGTCTCTCTTTCTTTCTCCCTCTCTTCCTTCCTTCCTTCCTTCCTTCCTTCCTCCCTCCCCCTCCCCCTCTCCCTCCCTTTCTCTCTTTTTTTTATTGAAACAAGGTCCTGCCCAGGCTAGAGAGCAGTGTCAGGATCATAGCTCACTGCAGCCTCAACCTCCTGGGCTCCAGTGATCCTCTTACCTTAGACTCCTGAGTAGCTGGAACTTACAGCCATGCACCACTGCACATGCCAATTTTTAAAATTTTGTTTTGTAGAGGTAGTGTCTTGCTATGTTGCCCAGGGCTGGCCTTGAACTCCTGGCCGCAAGTGAGTCTCTTGCCTTGGCCTACCAAAGTACTAGGAATGCAATGTGATCCAGCCAGAGAACTACTTTAAATTAAAATACTAAATCTACAAATGTGAAAATATTAAAAACATGTAACAGCAATTAAACCAAAGGTTATAAATAGTTTTAGCACTAGAAAAACTTGGAGAATTCACTGAATTACTTCCCTCTGCAAATGTAAGTGACCTGATCAAGATCTCACAAATAGAGAAGATCTAAAACTAAGACTTACTCTCCCAAGTTTTTTTTTTTTTTTTTTTTTTTGCTCTGTCCCCTAGGCTGGAGTGCAGTGGCACGATCTCGGCTCACTGCAAGCTCCACTTCCTGGGTTCACGCTATTCTCCTGCCTCAGCCTCCTGAGTAGCTGGGACCTACAGGCGCCTGCTACCGCGCCCGGCTAATTTTTTGTATTTTTAGTAGAGACGGGGTTTCACCGTGGTCTCGATCTCCTGACCTTGTGATCCGCCACCACGGCCTCCCAAAGTGCTGGGATTACAGGAGTGAGCCACCGCACCTGGCCTCTCCCAAGTTTTAAGCTAATATTCTTTCTACTTATCTGTGTGTTATCAAGGAAAGTTATTCAACCTTTTCATGCCTCAGTTTCCTCAACTATAAAATGGATATCATATTAATATCTAATTCATAGGGCTGTTGTAAGAATGAAATATATTAATGTTTTTAAAGTACAAAGGAGAGTACCTGGCACATGGTAAATACTCTGTAAATATTAGCTATTATTATTTACTATACTATCTTTCAATTAATTTACTACTTAAAACAACCTTTTAAATTAATGTTTTCGACTGAGTGCAGTGACTCACACCTGTAATCCCAGCACTTTGGGAGTCTGAGGTGGGCAGATCACTTGAGGTCAGGAGTTTGAAATCAGCCTGGACAACATGGTAAACCCCATCTCTACTAAAAATACAAAAATTAGCTGGCATGGTGGTGTGTGCCTGTAATCCCACAGCCTCAGAGGCTGAGGCAGACGAATTGCTTGAACCCAGGAGGCAGAGTTTGCAGTGAGCTGAGATGGCACCACTACACTCCAGCCCGTGCGACAGAGCAAGACTCTGTCTCAAAAATTAATTAATTAATTAATTAATTAATTAATTAATTTTTTTTTAGGATTTAACTACTGGAAATGTAGAAATGGGTAGTAGTAAATCTTGGATAGGAATCAGGAATTTTTTTCTTGTTTCTTTTCTTTTCCTATTCCCAAAAATAATTCTGCAGACTGTCTTCCCTCTTCACCTCCACATTACTTCTTAATCAATTAAGTTTGCAGTGATGAAGTAGACAAGATATACAAAAGAAGAAATACAATTTATCCTCCTGTCTCAAATTAGACATAGAGCCCAAGGTGTGACATCCACTGCCACTGTAATTATCGTGACAAACTCATCAGGAATAAATTGAACTGACAAACTGAACTAGGGAAAAATACATGTTCCTAATACGAGACCTTCTCAAGAAGTCTTATCTAATTCCACCCAACAGAATTAACTGCTTTCTGTTCCATGTGCCAGCATAACTTCGTTTATATTTACTTTTGGAACGAACCACATCAAGTTCCTGCATCATTCTCTGACTGCACTGCATTGTAAACCCTGGAGAGCAAAGTCTGTGTCTTAGTCATCTTCATTTCCAGAATCCAGAATACCTTACAGCAGTTAAAGGTGCTCACTAAGTATTTGTTGAATCCAATTCACAGAACACACTTAGAAATAAGTAAGAATAAGAATATACACTCTTTAAAAATACTATTATTTATTGAGCACATATCAGAGATCCTAAACTCTAGTAAATCCATCATGATCATGTGAAAATGCTGTCATTATTTTCATTTTGGAGAAAAATTGAGGTACAGAATGTAAATTCCAGTGCTATCTGATGCTGCTTCCATTAAACACTCCTTATTTTTATGATTTAATCACATATAGTCCCTTCTGAAACAGGTTCTGACTTTAGGAATGCACCCTCTTTAGGACAGTCATTTGGTAATATCTTAATCCTTAGTGTCTTCTCTGAATAACACAACATTAAGAAGATTGCCAATATCATCTTCTATGGGGGAATATTGAAACCCCCCCCCATAATTTCCCACTGTAAAGTTCTTGTGAACAGACATGACTCTTGGGATTGGTCATTGTTTGTTGCTGTCACTGACCTGCCTGTTCATCTGTTATGATACACCTTAATGTAGGCTATCACAACATTGTCCATACTGGTAGAACTTGTCTGTGTATGCTCATGGGATTGGCCTCCAACTACTTCTCTTCAGAACTGGAAGATGAACCAGCTGTTTTCCAGGTAGAACTCCAACCAGTCCTGCACGCAATGTGATGCATTAGTATCTGAGACAAGTCTGTTAAATTCCACTGTGACCTTTCAAAGGCTGTAATTTGGAAAAGCGCACTGAGTCTTTTGAATATGCTGCTTCCCCCGGTTTTTTCAATCATATCATTTGCTTGTGATTCCTTTTCTTCAAATCTCTTAGCCATCGTATAACCTTCTGTTTCATTATCCTTTGCAGAGTTTCTGCAATATCTGACTTTTACAGCTTTCTCACAGTAAGAAGAATGGTGCCCATTTTAGTTATGAGTGTGTTGGGAGCTAGCAAAGCCAATAAATTACCTGCGTATTAATAAATAAATCAAAGTAGAGAGTGTAGTAACAGAATAAGTGTTTTAAAAATAATTTAGTCCCCTAATTGAATGTTACCAACTAGCACATCCAAATACAACTTCTTTTCCTCTGAATCCTTGGTCACCCATGGAAAAACAAATGAATGTTGAGAAATGTTGAAAGTCAAAAAGAAGCTCTTTTAAACAAAGAAAGCCTGAAGCATCTCCTATTTTCAGTGTAGAGTCAGTGTGAAATGTAAATAATCATGCCTAGAGAGCAATGGAAGATGCCCTGGGGGAGAATGTTAAGAGGATAGCCTTTGAAAGCAACAGAGGAAATACAAGGCATTCAGTATAAAACCCAGCACACACTCCTTCAAACTAAAGGCAGTGTCTGAGTACACAGATGCGGAGAAGCTGTACAAGTGTCTCAGAATCCTACATACCCCCCGCCCCTTCGAGGAAGGCCAGATCCAGGCATTAACACAGCAGAAGAGGAGACCCCTGCCAATCCCACTCTTCTTTGGCTTGTTCAGCTCCATTTCCCTGGAGATACCATAACTTGTCTCATGCTGTGAGTCTTTCTGTGTTAGGGCTATGACATATTGATTTGCAGTGTAATTATATGGCCTGTTGAGTGACTACCAGAGAATCAGTAGGTGCTTCCCTGTGGATCATCCTTCCCAAGGAGACTGCTTTCATAGACCTTCAAATCCCAGGGGTCTAAGAACATAATACTGGCCGGGTGCGGTAGATCACATCTGTAATCCTAGCACTCTGGGAGGCCGAGGCAGGCAGATCATGAGGTCAGGAGACAGAGACCATCCTGGCCAACATAGTGAAACCCCATCTCTACTAAAAATACAAAAATTAGCTGGGCGTGGTGGCATGTGCCTGTAATCCCAACTACTCTGGAGGCTGAGGCAGGAGAATCTCTTGAACCAGGGAGTCGGAGGTTGCAGTGAGCCGAGATCATGCCATGGCACTACATTCTGGGTGACAGAGACTCCATCTCAAAAAAAAAAAAAAAAACAAAACGTAACACTGAAGAGGCTTTCCAAGGAAAAAGCATCAAAGACATTTCCTCTTCCTTGTCTTCCTGTTCTCATAAGTATATATCATGTCTAGGTTTAATTTAGGGAAAGGAACAAATAAAGGAAGAGAGGAAACAGAAAAAATATGGTCAGAGAGTTCTAAACTACAAAAGCACTGTCATTCAGACGGCAGCAATAAAGCAATGTTCTGGGAGCTAATAAAACACATCTGGCCTTGGTCATTTTTAATCTGCCATAAATCTCTAAAGATCAACTAGAAAGGTGTTTTTCCCTTCAAATTTCTATAGACTTAGATATCACAGTTTACCAAATCTTGGAAGAGTGAGGTTTGTGAAGGCCCCAAAGGTGTAGGCAGGGCCAACGGAAGCAAAGTCAGGTCTAGGATTCTAATCGCCACATGGTAGCTCCACAATTTTTAATTGGCTGATCGCTAGACGGCTGTCAGTATCTTCATTTGTAAACACGGAAGTGGCAAATGCATTCTATAGGTGTGAAGAGGCAAAACAATTTGTTGCAGCATGAACAAGAATTATGTAAATAATGCTTTTGAATAGGTGTACATCCAGACAATGAAAGGCAGCTCTGGCGAGTCCTGTAAAAATGTCCTGATTGCTTTTCCAACTGTGAGGACTTTTAGCATCTAAAGTTCAGGAGGATAATGAACTAGACTGCTCACAGCTGGGATGTGTGTGTGTGCCTATTGTTATGACTAGACACAACGCTGAGAGCTCTGTGACTTTTGGTTCAGATCATTTAAATCACACCATTATGGTTTCCTTTCAACTTGACCATAAACTTCTTCCAGCCTTTCATGGGGCTGCTGCTTGCACTGTCTACACCCAGTCTTTCACTCCAGTCCACTCTCAGGCAATGGCTGAATAACTTATCAGTTTTATAAGAGCAGTTTCATCATTTCATTTTTGCACTTAATTTTTTTTTGACTTTTAGAATCACATATATTGTTGCATTTATTTTAATCCTATTCAGATGGGCACACTCTTCGACTCCATCAGTGCACACACACACGCCCCACCCAGTCTCTGAAAGTGCATACTGTCTCAGGGGTGCCTATTCTTGAGATGGGGTAGGATATTAAGAAGCAGGTTAGAACATCATGACGCATGGAACATTTTTATCTTAAGGTGCCTGCTCTTGACATATTCAGACCTAATCATCTATTTCAGTACTTTCATGGTATGCGGGAGCAGTTAAGTTCCAGAGTGACAGATGTCATATGATTGCTTAAAGAGATAATTGATTTTAAATAGGTGGCCACTTTTTTATTTTTGGTAGCACTGAGTCGGCTCCTCTTAAAACATCCAAATACTTGGTGAGCATCACAAGGAGCCGAGAGGTCTGTACTAGTATCGGCTCCATTGCATGAGAAAGACTCAGAAATAGAAATGTTGGGGAGTGCCTCTTTATCCTCACTGTCCCTGAGCTGTCCTGTCCAACAGGTGTCACCTCCTACTCAATTGCAACCAAGGAGCTCACAATAGTTCTCCAGCAGCAACTCTGTTGTCATAATCACCAAGAGATCATTGGAGCCCAGCAGCCCACATGCCATTCTAAATTTGTAAAATGCTCAGGTATACATCAGGTGGAGGTGATCCTGCCAAACTCAGCACACAGGCTCTGCAAACATGGGATGAGGGAAGCTCCAGATGTAACTCATAAAAATTGCTGTGCAGAATCCATCAAGGATGATGAGAACCACATTGATATAATCAGTTGGGAGAGAGACAGGGTCATGATCCTGAGCAGATTTATCCATTCTCTTTATTAATCAGCTCACAAGGCTGTTACATTCTTCATAACATCCCTAGACCCATGCATCACTCCTTTTTATCTTTCATAAACTGTTAGTTGTTGCTATGTTTTAATACACTGTTTTAAAACTGATTGGGCTACCTTATAGAGTCAGATACTACCAACCAGTGTCATAGCCAAGTTTCTTAAACACGGATGTGTGTGTTTACTTAAAATTATTCAGAGCTCCATAAAGCGGGATGAAAACAACCAGAGTATGTGTGAAGAGTTGTTTTGGTAACTTGTTTACTCTGTCACTATGACAAATTTTGCCATTTGTCCATTTTAGGGGCTTTTATTCTCTGTGCAAAACTAACCAGCCAAGTACCTTATTGTATTTTCTTGATTTATGGGCATATTTTGTCAAGATTTTAATAATTTTGAAACGACATATTTATTATATAATTAAGTAAACAGCAATTTATCAGTTCCAAAGCCATAAGTTATGCTTTGTGGTAACTGCCTGAATACATGCAAATTTAACTGTGTATAAAGGTATCAGATTGTGTATTATCACCTCTATTGAGATATTTGTAATTGCAGTACCACCTGTGGTTGAATTTTAATCAAAATTGTGATTCCCTAATTGCCATTTGAAATGCCTTAAAAATTAGTATAATCTAGCAGAAAAAATGAGAAGTTATTAAGCACATTAGGTTGTCACCTGCCAGGCAGTGTGAAAACAAGTAGTCGAAACCACCAGTCACTCAAAATAGAGCACAGAATTTCCAAAGCTTGATGAGGGTGATAGGACGCATTCAAATGCTGGTTAGGATTATCATCAAGGGATTTTTCAGTGCCAGTGCCTTCTGACTGAAGGTAAGGAGAAGCTGTTTAAAATACCAGAATTGTATGTCAGTTAAACAACGCCAACCAACCAACAAGTTCAAAATAATAGGAAAAGCAAGTAAAAACACATGTAGCCAAATGCTCATAGTTAAATTCTAATGGGGCTAAGAACTTCAAGATTATTAACACAGGTTAAAGTAAGTATAGAGTAAGTTTTAAAAGTGTCTTAAAATTAACGATATATCTTAAAGTTCTATAAAGAGGAATAGGAGAATGGAGTGAGAGTTCATACATAACACCTTGTTTGATAATGGTGGTGAAAATGATAAGATTATAATCTCACTTTTACTTTGGCAAACAAGATGAGCTGCTAATGTATTCTTTAGGGATGGAACGAGAATATACTTCTTCTGCTCCATATTTCGTCTTTCTACATACATCTCAGTTGAGCTAACTGATCTCAAATTCTACTAAAGATCCTTCATAGAGTTTCAGTGATGGCCCAGGGTTTGGTTAAGTAAGCAGAAGAAAATAGGGGCATCCTACATGTCCCATTCCTCTGTTGTCCTGTGTCTTTGACCAAACAACTAGAACAATTCATAGGCATAGATTTTGTTTTTTTAAAAAATAATTTATGCCTTTGTGGAAGAGAACATGTTATCCTCTGCCACCCCTCCCGTTTAAAATGCGTATCTGAATTATTGACCTATGTCTCCCAGCCCATTTGCTCATACATGGGGTAATCTGCAGTCTCAGTTTTCCAGGGGAATCCCAGAATGTGTCTGTTGTCCAGGTGTCTATTCTATTTTAGCATTTTCTCAGACAAAAGCTTCCCTGATTGAATAATGAATTATATGATGACTCTATTCATACATAATATGCTAAGTAAACTAAAGAATTTTTAAAAATTAATGTTCAGCAGACACATGCCAATTCATTCAAATTTCTTATATATGGAGTGAACCAATTGCCCAGAGAAAAATCTCAGATGCAAATCTTACATATCAACATTGCTTTCAAAGCAAAGGACACAAATACAAAACATTTGACTATTTCCAAAGCTTGGTCAAACTTTTGGTGATGAAATGCATACTTAGTTGCATGTTGTATGGAATTCAATTTAGTAGACAAGGTCAATTTCCATGAATCATTATCCAGATGCTCATTTCTTAACAGCACTCACAGGGTTCAGCCTTAACTTGACTGGGTGTGTATAAGACCAAGAACTCAAAGCCAGCCAGGATACCAAAGGTGGTGTAATCCAGCCTCACTCACTCCTTTAGATGACGCATGCATTGTTGAAAAAAGGCAACAATAGAGTGCAAATCTGTCATTTTCCTGCCTAAGGACACTAAATAAACAGCAATCACAAGACCTCAATACCGCTATTCCTTATAAAGAGGATATGCCTTCTTCTACATAGAACTATTAAGACAAAACACTCTCCTATCAACAGTAATATCAGCAAGGTATCTTGTTGTACACGAATACATTTCTAAACAGAAACTCTTATCTGGAGCAACTAGTGTCAGTGGAATACAGAAACACTAATCTAGATTACTCTGTAGGGAAGAGAGGAAGAGAAGAGCAAAGGCCCCACATTGTTCCAGGGATTTCATTTATCTTAGTGATATCATCACTTCACTGGCAATCATTTCTCTTGGCATAAAATTAAATTTTAGTAATGCATTTCTGTCTTTTGTCACTGAGGCAATTTCATTTGCATGCACTTGCTCTTTTCCTGATTCACATAGCTTTGTTTTATCAATTAGTTTGGGTGGGTAATTGTTTGTTTCAGAATTTTTCTCCTACCTTTTATCCCATCACCATCTATGATAACTAGAACTTGAAAATTGTACCTTACTGGCAAATTGTAGACATGCTGATTTTGTTTAAGTGGGTAGCTGGTGTTTGAAGAACGCAAGTTCACTCACTATTCCCTCTTGTTCCCGCTAGAGAAAAAGCTGAGCTGCATGCAAATGGAGCCAAACCTCCAATCTCTCACCCTTTCTCAGTGGCAGATCCTGCAAACTGACTTTTGCTCCTTGCCCAGATCAGGACATGGGCCCTCTGAGCAGGATTGGAAAGACATAGACAGGACAAGGATAGGCAATTCTGCACTAACATGCCTCAGAATTTTGGCCTCTCCCTCGCCCACCCTGTCCCATATAACCCCACCCTTCACATCCACCCTGGTTTGGCATTTTTAATGTCTGTGGGATTTTCCATTGCTCATATGGCTGATACAGAACTACTAGGTATCTGTCAATGCCCTCATACCCTAAAAGGGCTTAATAATCAAATTCAGAAAGAGGTAGTAGAAAGGGAGTTCCCCTCTGCGCTGAAAAGCCATTTTATAAAAGAATAGAATTAGATGCCCCTAAAGGACTTTTTAAATACGGAATTCTAGTTAGTAAGGTGGCTGTAAATTTTCCATTCTCCTCTTTCATCCTCAAATAAGTATGCAAGATGGGTAGGACTCCAACATCTCTTAAGAATTTTTCAATTTGAAAATGTATTGACTCTCATACATTTTCTACACAGTAAGTTTTTTTTTTCTGAGTATCTGATTATGCTAGATAGTGTTGATGATATTATAATTTTGATCTAAACTTGGTATCTAAAAAACTAGTTTTAGACATTTAGACTAGAACCAAGAAAGGTAGAATTTAACTTCTTCATGTCTTGTTTATACAATAAAGCTCATGCTAGATATGTCCCTTGCCTATCAGGATGAAAAATGAAGAACTTCTGAGCTGTGGTTATTCACTAATAGATTTTGCCCTGTATTTCTGCTAAATAGGAGAACCAAAAGCCACTTTCCAAAAGGTCTGAGACAAGAGCAGATACCTACAATAGCAAAGGAATTCTTTCTTTGAGGGTAGTTATACCAGATGTACCACATTCCTTGGCCTAACACTGGTGGAAGATTTTAGGGATGGTTTAACCTAAGTAGACCTGCTCTTGTAATTGAGAATTGCTCTTAAAAAAATTATAATTATCATTACAAAATTGCAAAAAAATACAATTTTTATGGGAATAGATACTTATTTTCTTCCTAAAACATTTGAAATGAATTCACCTTATTTATTGTAACAGGAATTCTAAATTAGGATTTCTCAACATCAGCACGATTGACATTTTGGGTTGAATAACATTTTTGTGTATCTGTGCATTGGAGAATACTCAGCAGCATCCTTCACCTCTACCCATGAGATGTCAATAACACAACTCCCTGCCCCCATCAGGTGCAACTGTCAAAACTGTCTGCAGAAATCAGCATGGTGGGTATGATAATAATGTGTTGCATGGGGCATTATGTAAGCACAGAGGATGGATGAAGACAGACAAAAAGCTGGGGAGAACAGAATTAGCTAGGGCATAGAGGCAAGAAATGGCATGATATGAGTATTAGTATTCAGTGTCACTGGCATCTAAAGATCATGGTCATGAGTAGTAACAGATAAGGACCAAATCATGAAAGGCAAACTTCTGTTTTCTTCTTGAGAAATAAATTTACCTCACATGCACACCTTAGTCACAGCATTTAAAAAGCATCACATAAAAGAATATGTTTAAGTGTTGCAATAGAATACCAGGAGCCTATTTGTAGAAGATGAATTAAGTCATATTTATGGATCAAGTATATTCCTTTGCTCAAACACATTTAGTTAAATTATTTTTTCCCAATGTTGAAAATGCATTGATTTCTTTGAAATCTACTTGGCATACGTCCAAACCCTCACTTCATCACAAATCCTTGCCCCAAATATTTTTTTCTCAACAGGTGTATTGGCATCTTTGTTAATTTCTAGTTATGCTTGGTATTACATCAAATCCTGGCTTTGACTGAGCAGTTCCTGAGAGAAGTGATGTATCCATCTGCATTCTATTTCAGGCAGAGCCATTGACTCACAGAGTGAGACACTTGACCTACTTGTGGCTCACTTAAGCCCAGCAGGAGAACTGTAAAAGCTCGGCCCTCTGATTCCAACAGCATAAGCATTGACATTTCCTGGTAAAAAGAAGATTTAAATTTAAATCAAATAGGGCTCCAACATCACGGTTTTATTATTTTCTCTTGGGTGAGTTAGGCCTGTGGCAGTATTGTTAAAGCAAGTTAAGCTTCAAAATGCACAACAGGAAGCAGAGTTTGTGAGATTCTGAAACAACCTTCCTTTTTTCTGCACCAAAATTAAACCCTTGATAGGAGAATGGTGTCTACTCTTGGTCTTTTCCTTTGTTGAAAGATATGGGAAAACCATTCAGTTTCACAAATATTTATTACATCCACACTGAGCAAAGTGCTTCACTATGAATATAACCTAAAAATCAAAAGTTGACTAGGACTTGATAAAGTGGAGGATCCAAATAAAGAGACAGGTCATTTTGAATCATTGTAATAAATGCACAACTGAGGGAAACACAAAAAGGAATTAGCTAAGCCAGCGGGGGTAGTTTGAAGTGAAGAATCTTTAGGAAACAGAGGCAAAGCATCTGTATTAGTCTGTTTGCATGCTGCTAATAAAGATATGCCTGAGACTGAGTGATTTATAAAGAAAAAGAGGTTTAATGAACTCACAGTTCCACACGGCTAGGAAGGTCTCACAGTCATGGTGGAAGTCAAGGAAGAGCAAGTCACATCTTACATGGCAGCAGACAAGAGAGAATGAGAGCCAAGCAAAAGGGGTTTCCCCTTATAAAACCATCAGATCTCATGAGACATATTCACTACCATGAGAACAGTACGGGGGAAACCGCCCCCATGATTCAATTATCTCCCACCAGGTCCCTCCCACAATCTTTAAGATTTAGAGACTTATTAGGAGAAAAGCTAGAAAGAGGACTTCTAATTGAAGTTGTTGTAATCATTCTACCTGAAAAATAATAGCCCATAACATTAGTAAACACCCAGGAGTTAAAATAAAAAAACTCGGGGTGGGGGTGGGGCAAAGCTGGGGAAAAAGAATAAGGAACTATAATATAGTTTTTAAAAAATAGAAGTTAAAAAAAGGAGAAAAACTATATACTGGAAGTAAGTCCATACCAGTGATACAAATATACTTGCCAAATAAATAAATGTAGGGCATGTGTGCAAAGCTTGCTCCTGGTTCATATGGAAATGGAACAGTATTGTGCCTATTAAAAACCTGTGCACAGGATAGGGCTTAGTATATTTTCACTGACTAAAAGACTGAATCCAAACTATTAAACCAGAGAGAGAAAAAGATGAAAATATGTTCACAGGGAAACAGCCTAAATAGCAATAAGGTTGAAGAAAGATTTAAAGAAACATTTCTCAATAACAAGGATTATCCGACATTGAAAAATGGGAGTCACTTTAGTACGGTGATCAAGAGCTGGGATACTGGATCCCTGCTGCCTGGGTTGGAATCCTGATTCTACAAGTTACTTGCTATATGAACCTGGGCAACTTCTTTTTTTTTTTTTAATTAATTTTTCCCTTTTGTTTTTAGTTGACACAATGATTATTCATATTTATGGGATACAGAGTGATGCTTCCATACGTGTGTACAACATGTAATCCTCAGATTAGGCTAATTGGTATGTCTTATCACCACAAATATTTACCATTTCTTTGTATTGTGAACATTCAAAATTCTCTCCTCTAGCTTTTTGAAAATACACGATACAATTAACCATATTCACCTTACAGTGCCGCAGAACACCAGAACTCATACTTCCTATATAGTTGTAATTTTATATTTATTAACCAACTTCTCCCCATTCTCCCATCCCCACTTTCCTTTCCAGCCTCTACCACAATTCTACTCTCTACTTCTGTTCGCTCAAAATTTTTGTAGAAGAATGAAACTAGACCCCTATATCTCACCATATAAAAAAATCAAGATGGATAGTTTAAAGACATAAACGTAAGATCTAAATCTATAAAACATTAAAAGGAAACAAGAAGAAATGTTTCAGGACAAAGATTTTAATGTCTACGACTTCAGCAGCACAGACAATAATAACAAAAATAGACCAATCAGACTATATTAAACTAACAAGCTTTTGCACAGCAAAGGAAACAATCAACAAAGTGAAGAAACAACCTGTAGAATAACAGAAAACCTTGGACAATTTCTTTAACGACACTGACCTTCAGCTTCCCCATACATAAAATGGGGAAAAACATTAGGGTAGTCTCTATCAGATGGGGATTCATGAGAATTAAATGAGTTTGTACATATAAAATGTTTAGTACAGCATCTGGTACAAAGCAAGCATTATTTAATCTTGGCTGGTATTAATATTATAGAATTCGAACTTGTTGAAGATGATAATGTCAGAGGTATTCAAATCAGAGCGGCTCCATCATGTACAGGGGCTGAGTAAAATAAGTCTGATACCTACTGGGCTGCCTTCCGGGGGGATTAAAGCATTTTAATTACAGGATGAGATAGGAGGTCGGTACAAGATACATGTCATAAAGACCTTGCTGATAAAACAGGTTGCAGTAAAGAATCTGGCCAAAACTCACTAAAACCGAAATGGTGATGAGAGTGACCTCTGGTCGTCCTCACTGCTCATTATATTTTAATCATAATGCATTAGCATGCTAAAAGACACTCTCACCAGTTCCATGACAGTTTAAAAACGCCATGACAACATCAGGAAGCTATACGGTCTAAAAACGGGAGAAATCCTCAGTTCTGGGAATTGCTCACCCCTTTCCTGGAAAACTCATGAATAAGCCACTCCCTATTTAGCATATAATCAGGAAATAACCATAAAAGTGGACAGCCAGCAGCCCTCAAGGATGCTCTGCCTATGGAGTAGCCAATCTTTATTCCTTTACTTTCTAAACAAACTTGCTTTCACTTTATGGACTTCCCCTGAATTATTTCTTGCCTGAGATCCAAAAACCCTCTCTTGGGGTGTGGATTGGGACCCCTTTCTGGTAATAATAATACTTGTTGTTGTTGCTGTTGTTATTGGTGTTTTTTTTTTTTTTAGGGGTGTGGGGGATAGGAATATACTTCTATTCTTTTTGGGGATCAAGCCAGTGGTTTTGAGTACCTTATGATTCTAAGGAATTGATTTATAAAGAAAGTTATCTGACAATCTCACCTATTACTTCCAGTCACAAGGTACAGATATTTTGAAGTTACAGGCACCCCACAGGGGCTGCTATTGCTTACAGCAGGGTCCCTGATGCAAGAGAGGCTGCTTGTTTCTTGGTAGGAAATCTACTTCCTTCCCAGGCATTTTTGCAACTGCAGCTACAGGACAGAGAAGAGTTAGGAGCCATTGGTTTTTGCCTTGGTTTTTTGAAAAGACGATACGGTATTCCTCCAAACAACCAATCCAAATACAATCACCATAGTTTTGCTGAATTGGATTTAGCCCAATTTAGCTCAGTGTCAAGAAAAGATCATTTTTGGCAGCTTCAGAGTACAAAATATTAGGACATACAAGACTAATTTTAATTCCATTATATGAAATTTGCATATTATTATTTGTCTTTGAAATGAGCCCTGGAAATGGCTGCCAGATGCATACAAATAACCCAGTTCAATGAGATTATTTCTGCTCCAAAAGATCATCAACACGAGTGTTTACTTTAGTGATTGTGATTATCTTAAAAGAAGCAATGATGGGAATGAAAGCAGACATTTTGTGGCATTTACAATCCACAACGCAATATAAATTATGCTTTCTTTCTAATAGGCTCTTTTAAACATACGAAAAACAGGAGAATACACATTTCCAGATGCGATTTGCCTTTGCAGGTACAAGGTTCAATTAATGCAGCTAGAGAAATACCTTTAAATAATGAGATTTTAGCAATGAACCAACTGCTTGTTTCAGAACCAGATGTAATTAAAGATACTGATTGAAGATGCTATTTCTATGAACTGTACTCCTTTCTTCCAAGTACTTACCAACTGTGGTGCTTTAAGAAGCTAAAAGCTGAAGAGGTCCATACTTAACCATAAAACATGATATTTCTACATTCTACTAAAGCTTTAGGGTGTGTGTACATGTGTAGTGTGATTTGTATTTAGCTTATAGTAGTATCATGTAGAATACTTCCTTTTACTATATTTTTTGGGAGGCTAGTGAGACTATTACAGGGGGAAAAAAAAAGGGAAACTCAAATTTATGAGTTTCCACAAATGTAGTTATGTGTGTGCATGTGTACTACTTGCTCCTGATAAGTTAGGCACTCCTATAGACCATCAAAGCAAAGACATTTTATACAGTTAAAATAGCTCCTAGCACTTATGTTAGAATGCTTTTTTATTTCAGCAACTAACTCCTATTCTAAAGCAAACAACCATACATTTCCCCTCTACTTGGGATCATCTGATTCCTTCAACTGCCTGTTCCCTACTCTTTTCGTCTTTACCACCACTTCTCCTTTACCCTCTTCTATCTACTTTCTTCAAGGCTCCACAGGTAGTTAAAAAGCATTTGTTCATCTAATCTTACAGAGCCTTCCAAAGTTCTAGTGATCAATAATATTTACTGAGATCCCACATTTTGCCCAATACTTGTCAGTGTTCTACAGAATAATCATTGTGCTCAAGGTGTTTACAGACTGAAAAGAAAAATACGACATATGGTGAATCACAAAATGTCAGAGTGGAAAGGACCTGAGAAGCTATCTAATCAAACATATTACTCCATGGAGTTATCTTCTCTGCAATATACTGATAAATAGTGCCTCCAACATACTTATAAGTGGTGAGTCAGCCCATGCTCTCATGCTTCCTAGAATGGAACAACCACTGCCATTGACAGATTTAGTTATTATATATTTCCCCTAAATGATGGCATAAGAGCAGATTTCCTGTACCTTTTCCGATTGGTCCTAATCATGCTAAATTAATTCTTCTCCCACACAGGAGCTTTTCAAATATTGGAAGTTTTATAATTACATCAAGACTAGGACCTATATTATTCCTTCTCACTCCATATACTTTTCCTGAGTGGTCTTATCTATCCTGTGCCTTTACAGCTTTCAATATAATGACTTCCAAATGTTTATCTACAGCTGAGATCCATCTCTTGAGCAACAGATGTGAGTATTCCTTTACTTGCTATCTCAATGACTCAAGAGCCCCTCAAACTCAACCGCCTTCATTATCCTATTCTGGTCCAAAACTAGTCTCTCTTCTGGGTCCGCTTAGTTGGTGACACGTTCACCCACCTAGTTGCTCAAACCTCAGGCTCATTTTTCACTCCTCATTCCCTCTCACTCCCATAATAGGAACAGAGAGCCATTAAGAGTTTTTAAGTATTTGACTGGCATAACAAAATGAATTGCTTAAGAAAAAATAGTATGTAGTTATTTATCAAGCATATTGGAGATAGATAGAATCAACAAAAAGCAGAAAGAAAGCAGGTTTTACAGGTAGTAATAAAGGGGTAAATGGATGAGTATTTGAACAAGAGTTTTGAAAATGAATACAGAAAGAGACAAATAAGAAGATATAAAGAAACAAGCAATGAAAAATTTACATGAGTATAATATAAAGAAATGTTATAAACTAAATTTGACTGGCTCCAAAACAAAGGGGGG
The DNA here is from genome assembly GCF_000951035.1 of Colobus angolensis palliatus. Lineage (NCBI taxonomy): Eukaryota > Metazoa > Chordata > Mammalia > Primates > Cercopithecidae > Colobus > Colobus angolensis. The sequence continues at coordinate 2,512,296 of NW_012115289.1, read as the reverse complement.
TCTTATATTTTAAATCTTATCTTGCCATTTTAGCATTCTTATTCCTTTGTTAGAACCTCATATTTATAATCAGTAAGATTCCTTTTCCACACTCTGCTGCTTATTCTCCTAAGAATGGGAGTAGTAAAAAGCAGGAGTATTATTTGTGTTCTCATATTCTGAGACCTACACCAGGTTATTTCCTACAACTAATGACTAGAGATAGTCCTAAGTTTATAGGATACAAGCTTCAGTGATACTAATACTTCATCTTGAAAATAATTTTGTAGGCAAGTATTCTTACGGGTAGGAACCTCTCTCATGTATTCAAGCTGTGTATCTTGTGAGAACTAAATACTTTTTATAAACAAACAGGATTAGTTAATTTTAGGTGGGGTAATAATGATCCCTAATAGGTGCAATATATTTAGCTACAGGAGTCCTCAAAGAATTATACAAGAAAACTGAGAGCTGATAATTTATAGAACAACAGAGTGCAGTGTGGTTGTCAGATAGAGTGTGACAAGACAGGTACTGTCAGGGTCATTCAAACCAGAGCGAATCCATCTTGAATAAGGGCTTGGTAAAATAAGGCTGAGACCTACTGGGCTGCATTCCCAGATGGTTAGGCATTCTAAGTCTCAGGATGAGAGAGGAAGTCAGCACAAGATACAGGTCATAAAGACCTTGCTGATAAAACAAGTTGAAATAAAGACGCTGGCTAAAACCCCCCAAGATCAAGATGGTGATGAGAGTGACCTCTAGTTGTCCTCACTGCCACACTCCCACCAGTGTCACGATAGTTCACAAACGCCATGGCAAGGTCAGGAAGTTATCCTATATGGTCTGAAAAAGGGAGGAACACTCGGTTTTAGAAATTGCTCTTCCCTTTCCCAGAAAATTCATCAATAATCCACCCTTATTTAACATATAATCAAGAAATAACCATGAAAATGGGCAACCAGCAGTCCTTGGGGCTGCTCTGCCTATGGAGTAGCCATTCCTTATTCCTTTATTTTCTTCATAAACTTGCATGGACTCACCCCAAATTCTTTCTTGTGTGAGATCCAAGAACTCTTTCCTGGCATCTGGATTGGGACCCCTTTCTGGTGACCATAGAGGGACAACACTGAGGAGACCCCAGACCCAAGGGAAATAGACTACAGCATCAATTGGCTAACTCTGGGTAAGTGGTGGGATACCCAGGTAAAGGATAGGATTGGGTTAAAAGTCCAACTTAGAGGACTTAGATTCTCTCCAAAGACACAGTGGGTTAAAGGGCCCTCTTAATAAAAGGCAAGAACACTCGACTGAACTTGGGTTCAAGGCCCAACTTAGGAGAGTTACAGTCCTTCCTAAGATTTAGGGGGTTAGAGGCCGGATATGGTTAGGCTTTGTATCGCTACCCAAATCTCATCTTGAATTGTAATTCCCCAAATCCTTATAATCCGTAGGCGTAAAGGGAGAGACCAGGTGGAGGTAATTGAATCATGGGGGCGGTTTCCCCCATGCTGTTCATGATAGCGAGTGAGTTCTTGTGAGATCTGATGGTTTTGTCAGTGTTTGGCAAGTTCTTCCTTCGCTCACTTTTCTCTCTCCTGCTGCCATGTGAGAAGGTCCAAGCTTGTTTCCCCTTCATCTTCTGCTATGATTGTAAGTTTCCAAATGCCTCCTCGGCCATGCTGAACTGTGAGTCAATTAAACCTCTTTCCTTTGTAAATCATCCAGTCTCGGATAGTATCTTTAGAGCAGTGTGAGAATGGATTAATACAAAACACCATATAGTAAAGTCCCTCTCAACTAAGAACAAGTTTGGCACCAAGGGATGTTAACTGCTCTTCTCTTTGGATTAATCTGCTTCGTACTCTTTGCTGACAGCTATGGGTGATAGGATTAGGCATCTACAGGACCGTGGGACATGGGGAGCTTTTTCCTCCCTTAAAGAGGGATCTTGAGAGCTGATGGGACTACTGGAAAATATTCTTTCTCAACCTACAAGCAGCTGCCTGAACTTTTCATTCAGTGTCGCTGGGATGAATGGATCTTTCTCTGGCCACCCTGAACTCTTTGCTTTCCCCGTCCTACTACAGGCAATGGTTTCCTCCCTTTCTCTCCTTTCCCTGTCTTATCTTTTCGATTTCTCGGGGAGACCATCTTGCCCAGAGACCACATGTTGAAACTCCTGGTCAGAGGTTGGATTAATAATGACAGGGCCCAACCAGGTATAAGTTTGAGCCTTGCCAGTTTGATATTGGGTGCTAAGTGGAGTGGCTAAAGTCTATGTTTGTCACACATATTTGCTCTGGTCAGAATGGAAAAAGATAATTTTCCTTGTGTTGCAGCCTGGCCCCCAGGGCTATGGGGCAGTGAGCCAGGTCACTAGGGTCACTCAGGGAAAGGGAACCCAGAAGCCTGGAATGCTGGCAAAAGGGTAAGAATTTAACAGTCAGACTTCTGGTCTCTCTCTTCTCTCTCTCTCTCTCTCTCTCTGTGTATGTGTGTGTGTGTGTGTGTGTGTGTGTGTGTGTGTGTGCGCAAACCATTTGTATGAATGGTAAATATCACTGCTTATCTCCTGTAAAGTTTTGGTTAGCGGGAAGAAGGATTTGTAAGTCTAGTCTTAAGCTGCAGTACATCTGATGTGCTTTGTGTGCCTTTCCGTATTGTTCTGTCATAAAAAGGGGTATGTTAGGGTAGGATGTGGGCTAGGAGACCTGTAAGCTTGCTGTTCAAGAGGGCCCAGCAAATTGGTCAGTTATAAACTTTGCTGCAGGTACCTGAAAAAAAAAAAAAAAAAGACACACCTGGATGAAGTTTGCCTTTCATCTTGTATTATATCCTTGGGAGACTGATCTTGTAATGACGTGGCGGTAATTTCTCTTGGTTTCCACCATCCAGTAGGCAGAAATTTTGGGGTTCATGTCACAGTTAGCCCTAAAAATTATCTTGAGTAGTTAAAAGCTTTTGCAAGCTCAAAAGTTGGCTGCTCTAGGCTCCTTCTGGAAAGGGCAATTGAAACCGCCCAATACTGTAGCTCAGCAGGTAAGGCTTTGCCATTTAACTAACAGCAAACTGGATTCAATTCCCAGCTTAGGGAGTGAGTCCTTTCTGGTTTTATATCTGCGTGACTTTTTACCGTTTGTTGATTCACTTCCCCTCCATGAATAGTCTTGAATTTTCCTTTCTCTTAGCCCAGAAATATGGACAGTTTGGCACGGCTAACCTCAGGTAATAAAATATTTAAAATGACTTTTTTTTTTAAAGAGCACTATGGTTAAACGTCAGCTTAATTAAAAGTAGATAGTCAAGCTCTAACAGCCTGGGACTCCTTAGTTAAAACAGAGGAGGCACCACAGACCCTGTTTTGGGGGAAAAAAATGCTATTTTCCTCATGAAACCCCAGGAATTAAAAGTGGATAGGTCCATCTCAAAATCTAACGCTTTGTTCTGGTTTGCATTGCATTATATAAAATGGGACCCTTAATTTTGGGGAATCTGTTTTGCCTTTCAGCTGTGCTTGCTTATTAGGCTGTAGAAACTCCATGCTTCCCTGGCCCTGTTCCTCCAAGGACTCTGCTCTGAAGCCAAGTAATCCAATTAAGAAACTGACAAATGAAAAACCTTACAAACTACTGGATCTTCTGTCTGTCTGTGTGTTTATATGTGTTTTATGTATACTGTTTATATATAAAAGAGCTCTGATTAATTGGTTTAAAAATAAGAGTTGCTAAGAGTTAAGATTGTAACATGCAATTGAGACTACAGGAGAAACAGTTTTATATACAGTGTTGCAAGGTATAGAAGGAAAGTAGAATGAGTTTTTGGTGGGAGATTATAAGAAGGCATGGGAATGTGGCTTTTGTTAAAGGGAGTGTTATTTTGTCTAGTTCAGAGGGTTTTAAAGATTGTCTTAACCTAAAAGAGTAGTGAAACAAACCTGAAGGTTTAAGTTGAAAAGGGTTTGTGAAGGATTAATCTTGTAAAAAAGATTTTGTGCATATAACTGAGTTAACCAAGATTTAAAGAGGATTATTTAGTTTGTTTTTTCTCCCCATAAGTTAAAACATTAAAATAAAGCGTACTAATTTGGGGCCAGAATCTGGGCCTATGTGTCCAAATAACAGAGCTTTCTTAGAAAATTGATCTGTTTAACAAAAATTTTAAAGGGTTATAAAAGATTTACAAGAATCTTACCTTATGGTCAAACTGATTAAGATTGAATAGATTTATCTATAAGGTTTTATTAAAAATTGGGTTTAACATTAATAGTACACTAATGCAAAGGTGAAATTCAGCTTAGTAGGTATAAAAATCATATAGGAAGCATTGTCAAATATGAAATACTCTTTGACTTCCTTTGGGCTTTATTCATATAAATTTATTATTGGTATGTGTTCCAGAATTATGGGAAATTCCTACAATTCTGATATGACTTAGTAGATATTATTAACAATTACAATTTTAAGTAAAATTGTTGTATACCACAGCAGTAACCAAAACTTTCTAGTCAATTGTGGCTTTAATAGACGCTGCCCTAATGCATTTTGACATCCATCAACAATTGTTGTCTTGTTTTGATCCTTTTTAAAAGTTGGTTTATAATCAGCTATAGGGCTCTAACAGGTGTTCTTGAATGCAGATTTCTGATAACTTTGGAAAAATGTGGCATTAGAATAGAGGAAAAAACTTTCAGGATTCATGGATGGCTGAAAGGTTCATGAATATCAAGCAGGGCAGGAATTAACTGCATGGACCGAACTAATAGAAGAGTGAAGTTGTCTTTCTGACCTTGCTTAAAATGTTACTGATCCTTTGTTTTTCAGAGTCAAGAAAACTTTTCTTTTGAACTATTTACAGCTTTTAACAATTGAGTAAAGTATACTCCTGTGAACAAAATTTGAAATATACTTGTTTCTCTCTCCCTTATTTCTTCAGAATTTGGAGACTATTTGTGAGTATTATTAACTAATGACAATATAGTTATCAGCGTAAGTGTAATAAGAATCTGTTTTCATTTGTTGAAGGACACAATTGGAGAAACTGATTATTTTACCAAGGTTTTAACTGGAATGGCATGTTTTCCTTTAAGGAATCAAACTTGACTCATACAGCCCGTCAAACCACCTTGGGAAAACTGTTCACAGACCTTGTCTACACAGCCCTTGTATAGGGTTCCTGACCTGTAGTAAGTAAAGAATGCCACTTTCTGACAGGCCCAGGAGCCTCAAGTTATCTTGAGACCTTGAGAGGAGAGGAATTAACCCTGTTCATAGGTATTTGAGGGTACAAACCCATGGCTGGGCTTGGCTTTAAAAAGGTCTTATCTAAGATTCCTTATGGAATAGAGTTCCATCAATGCCAATTTAAAAAGCCTGTGTGAAAAATTATTCTTGCTGTACTTTATACAAATAATCAGGCCAAGTATAATAAAGCAAATCAGTCATACCATGATTTGCCTTTAGTAAAAATGGGAAACTGGAGAGAGAAAAATTATGTACTATGTACTATGGTATACCTATTATTAAACTCTAGTCTCACTGGTTGTTTTTGAATTTTTTTCCTGCCATTTAGACAGATCCTGCTCATTCCTATTAACCAACCAGTGATCTCTGGCTGCAACTCAGAAAAACAAGAGGGATGAGTAATATAAAAACAAAAATCTGAATCAAAATTCTAATTCTGGACACATATTGGAATCAGCTAGCAACCCCACATCAGCTTGGTTCCAAGAATTGCCTAGCTCATGGGAAGCCTTCTTATTTAGTTTACCTGGGATAATTTTGCTATTTTGCTTCACTATTGTTGAATATATTGCTGTTGTACTCTCTGTGTAGGAATACAGAATAAGTTTACTCAATATTCTCTTAAATTGAACACGTATTAATCTTCCAGATATCACCTTTCATTGGAACTCAGACCTCAACATACTGACACTTTCTGACTGAGCTCCTCTCCACTCCAAATACAAGAGACCCTAATGGTTAGGCAGGAATATCATCGCCCCTATTCAGCCAGAAGAAGTGACAGAAGATGGATCTTCCTGATTCTACAATCTTTAGGATTAAGGGTTCTCTTTTAAAAGGGAAGAGGAAAATATGTTAATTGCATTTGAACCAGAGTGAATCCATCTTGAATCGGGGCTGGATAAAATAAGGCTGAGAACTACCAGCTGCATTCCCAGATAGTTAGGCATTCTACAACACAGGATGAGACAGGAGGTTGGCACAAGATATAGGTCATAAAAACCTTGCTGATAAAACAGGTTGTGGAAAAGAAGCTGGCTAAAACCCAGCAAAAGCAAGGTGGTGATGAGAGTGACCTCTGGTTGTCCTCACTGCTGCACTCCCACCAGTACCATGACAGTTTACAAATGCCATGACAAGGCCAGGAAGTTACCCTATATGGTCTAAAAAGGGGAGGAGCCCTCAGTTATGGGAATTGCTCACCCTTTTCCAGAAAATTCATAAATAATCCACCCCTTATTTAACATATAATCAAGAAATAACCATAAAAATGGGCAACCAGCAGCCCCGAGGGAATAGCCATTCTTCATTCCTTTACTTTCTTAAAAACCTTGCTTTCACTTTACTATATGGACTCCTCCCAAATTCTTTCTTGTGCAAGATCCAGGAACCCTCTCTTGGGGTTTGGATTGAGACCCCTTTCTGGTAACAGTACCACCTAGATATTTTAGTTGTTGATTGGGTTTACATAAGAAATAGGATTAATTCCCATGCAACTGAAATGTAGTAGAGACAATGTGGTAAAGTCATTTTCCGCCTCTCTGAGAAGCTGGGATTTGGGTTATTCAAATTATTTGTCTCATGCCAAGAAACTTGAAAGTACAGTGTAGAAAAAAAAAAAAATGACAAAAATGGAGAAATCACAGGGGTCAACTTATTGGGTATTCCAGGATGCTGCATCTTTCTACTTTCAAGGTAAGTTATTTTAACAACTAACTCCAACATAAAAACAAGAAACAACCCAGAATGCAAAAATCTCATCAATAGATTTTTATTGAGAAAATCCTATCATCATGGGCTAAATGCTGTGTAAAATATGACATTTGTGTAGCACCACAAAATATTTTATATGAACTATTATATTTGATTCTCATGAAATTCCTATGAAGTAATTAAAGCAAATAGAAAGTCTCAATCACAAATCAGTAAATAAAGTTTAAAGAATCTGTTAATTTATCCTGGACCCCAGAGTCAGTATGCTGTGGTAGAACTTCCAACCAGATATTCTTTTCTTTTCTCTGTAGAACACACTATATCCCAAAGCAAGTTTAAGGTTAAGCCTTGAGAAAAGGAGTTCATATGTTAGTTTGGTATTCAAGATTGAGACGTAGGAAGCAGAGGAATAAGAAAAAAAGTAAGCCCAAATGTTGGCAGTGGGAAAATGTTAATGCAGTTGTTTGATTCTACCTTGCTCTAAAACCTACCGCACTTAGTCTACGGCACCCTGATCAAACCTAGGATTATAATCTTGGCTTCTCTTTCACCTGATTACATCACTTATCATATTCAACCATATTTTGGTGTGTCCATGGTATTCTCCCCTGCCAGACCTTAGGATTATTATGGAAGGGATGACTAAGTGACTTGTCTAGGTTCACATGAGTGTATATGGCAGTACAAGGATTTGAAGCTAAGCTGGCAGAATTAAAAATAATAAAAAATTTAAAAAAAATGTATTTTAACCACTACGCAGTGCTATAATTTGTATGATAATCAATAATTAGGCAAGTATGCATGCAATTTATATACATACAGGACAGAGAGGAAAAGGTTGTTACATTTTTCTTACTGACTCTTATTCAAAAATGAATAAATCCCTGCTGGCTTCTTTAATAAAGATTGAGTAAATATATTTAGTTATCTTAAATTATTAATCTATAAATCAGCTCATACTCAGATATATGAAATACATTCTACTTTTACCTCATTGTAAAGATTATGCCTACTGTTTGCCTTTAAAACTTAATTTAAATAACATAACTTTAAAATATGCTATTATTGGCCTTCGGAAGTAATTAAGACCCAGCCAATGCAGAAAGAGAACAAAACAAACACATAAAAACAAAAAACACCAGAACAGAATAAAGTAAATGAAAGCTAACAAATTCAAGGTTTGTTTTTCTGGGTATCTATTTTAAACCTCATGTAGAGACTTAACCCAATGTGGGTTTATTTTTCTCACATAAGAAGATGTTCAGAAGTGGGTAGTCCCAGGCCTTTACAGAGGTTTGGAATGTCACTAGGCATCTCTTATCTTCCCATGCTGTTATCCTCAGTGTGGGGCTTTCATCTTCATGCTCACAAAATGGCTGCTGCACTCCTAGGCATCCCATACGCATTCCAGGCAGAAAGAAAGAAAAGGGCAAAAGGCAAAGGGAAGGATGCCCAATGCATCTGTCCCTCTCAAAACACCCCCAGACCACCAGAAGATTTCTGTTTATGATGAGTTGATCAGAAATTTGTACTCTTGGCTCGTTTACTTACAAAGGAATTTAGAAAATTTAGTTCAATATCTGGCTTTAGTGAACAAAATTAGGAGCTATCATAAGGATCATGAAAATGGATATAGAGGCAAGCCTCATTATTTACCATGGAAAGATATTATTTACAGACAATTGGTTTGTGGAATAATCTAAAAGAACCTCTGGAGGAATTACTAGCACTAAAAATACTAGATGTATAGACATAGATAAACATACAATTGAATTCCTATATACCAGTGACAGAAAATAAATAAAAAGGATTGCTACAATAGTGACAAATTTTATTTTATTTTATTTTATTTTATTATTATTTTTTTCAGAGCTAGCCTCTCTCTTCGTTGCCCAGGCTGGAGTGCAGTGGTGCAATCATTGCTCAATGAAGCCCTAAACTCGTGGGCTCAAAAGATCCTCCTGGCTCAGCCTTGCTGAGCAGGTGGGACTACAGGCATGTGCTATCACACCCAGCTAATTTTTTATTTTTATTTTGTAGAGATGAAGTTCTCAATATGTTGCCCAGGCTGGTCTCAAATCCCTGACTCTCCTGCTTTGGCCTCCCAAAGTGTTTGGATTATAGGCATGAGCCACCGCACCTGGCCCCCAAAATTTATTATATACCTAGGAATAAATACATCTAATAAAACATGCAAGAGCTTATTAAGAATAATCTTAAGCTTTTAAAAATGTAAACAAATACCTATGTAAAGGAAGAGCTATATCATGTTCATGGATGTAAACAGTAAATATTATTGACATAGTAATTCCAACTTAATTTATAAATTCCATGCAACAAGATATTTTGCAGAGCTAAGTTTCATAATGCTATTTTCTTCCAAAGCTGATCATAAAATTGAATTTTATAATGTACTTTCTTTTACAAATATTACTGTTTTTAATGTAGTCATTCTTTTCATCTATGGTTTGTGATTTCTATGTTGTTTAATATACCTTTCTCTATCCTGAGGTCATAAAAATAGTCTTTACATTCTTTTTAGAAGGACTTCCCTTTTTTTCCTTTCAGTATAAACCATAAGCTCATGAAACTTACTGAACAGGTTTCAGGTTACAAGGTGGAATTCTACAGAGCACATTGATGGAAGGTATCTGTTAAATCCTCTTCAAGACCTTATGATTAGAAGAAAATACAAGATGTTTCTAATCAGGTTCTCAGGAAGGTCATTTGCTTAGTTCAGGCAGCCAACATCAGCCTATGCGTGGGTAACAAGAGAACCTTGTGTGTTGTGTTTTTATCATTAGACAGGAAGCTTGGACTCAGGGAGACATACTGGCCACTCCTCCACACCCCTCCAACTCTCCTTCAAAAAACTGTCTTTGCCATGAGTATTCCCAAATTGGGGCTATACTATGTCAGCTCCCATTTTAATTTTTAACAAATAATCTCTTTCTCCTTAGGCTCCACAGTGCTTTTTAAAAAGAAATCCTTTAATAGTTCTCTAAACATCAAGTTTTAGTCATCCTCTTCAGTAATTGTTTCTTTCATTGCTCCTTAAGAAATCAGATATTTTGGCTGGGCGTGGTGGCTCACGCCTGTAATCCCAGCACTTTGGGAGGTCGAGGTGGGTGGATCATTTGAGGTTAGGAGTTTAAGACCAGCCTGGTCAACATGGCGAAACCCCGTCTCTACTGAAAACACAAAAACTAGCTGGGAGTGGTGGCACATGCCTGTAATCTCAACTACTTGGGATTAAAACAAAAACAAAAACAAAAACAAAACAGAAATGCAGAGTGTTAAAAAGGATATCCAGGAATTCAACTCAGCTCTGCACCAAGCGGACCTAATAGACATCTACAGAACTCTCCACCCCAAATCAACAGAATATACATTCTTCTCAACACCACATCACACTTATTCCAAAATTGACCACATAGTTGGAAGTAAAGCACTCCTCAGCAAATGTAAAAGAACAGAAATTATAACAAACTGTC
>NW_012115289.1:2500006-2500825 GCF_000951035.1 Colobus angolensis palliatus | reverse complement strand
TATCTCAAAATAATAAGAGCTATTTAAGACAAACCCACAGCCAATATCATATTGAATGGGCAAAAACTGGAAGCATTCCCTTTGAAAACTGGCACTAGACAGGGATGTCCCCTCTCACCACTCCTACTCAACATAGTGTTGGAAGTTCTGGCCAGGGCAATCAGGCAAGAGAAAGAAATAAAGTGTATTCAGTTAGGAAAAAAGGAAGTCAAATTGTCCCTGTTTGCAGATGACACGATTGTATATTTAGAAAACCCCATCATCTCAGCCCAAAATATCCTTAGGCTGATAAGCAACTTCAGCAAAGTCTCAGGATACAAAATCAATGTGCAAAAATCACAAGCATTCTTATACACCACAGACAGACAAACAGAGAGCCAAATCATGAGTGAACTCCCATTCACAATTGCTTTGAAAAGAATAAAATACCTAGGAATTCAATTGACAAGGGATGTGAAGGACCTCTTCAAGGAGAACTACAAACCACTGCTCAACAAAATAAAAGAGGACACAAACAAGTGGAAGAACATTCCATGCTCATGGATAGGAAGAATCAATATCGTGAAAATGACCATACTGCCCAAGTAATTTATAGATTCAATGCCATCCCCATCAAGCTACCAATGACTTTCTTCACAGAATTGGAAAAAACTATTTTAAAGTTCATGTGGAACCAAAAAAGAGCCCACAATGCCAAGACAATCCAGAGCCCGCAATGCCAAACAATCCTAAGCCCAAAGCTGGAGGCATCACACCACCTAACTTCAAACTATACTACAAGGCTACAGTAACTAAAACAGCATGGTACTGTGACCAAAA
>NW_012115289.1:2486078-2498266 GCF_000951035.1 Colobus angolensis palliatus | reverse complement strand
AAAAAAAAAAAAAAAAAAGATTTTTAAAACTTGTTTTTGTCAATTTTGGTCCCCTAACTCTTCCTTCTCGATTTCTGTTGACAATCATAGAAACAACTACCAAGGCTGCCTCCAGAAATCTTCAGAGACTTCCAAGCTCCTCTTTGGGGAACACTGATTGGCAGAACTGGCTCTCAGCAGCCCTTATGAGAAAGGGTTTTGCTCTTCCCCCTGCTGTGTTTCCCAGCATCTGTTCATTCTTACTGCTTCCCCACCCCAGGTTTCCCAGGGCACAGCTCTCAGCCTCCACCTCCCTTCACCTCAAAATGCAGCAGTCCACCTTCCATTCCCTGTCTGAATCATTCAGCTAAGTTAACCTGATAAACCAATCTGCAGTGATTTGTGGTGCTGGGTGGAAAGTGGGGCTTCTGTCTTGCTCCTTCTCCTTGATATGTTTGCATTTTAAAGGGAATTTTAAGCAGTCCTCACTCATACAAATAACTGACTTTAATGTGGAAATAAAGTATCTCATTCAGAGCAGGTATAGGGAGGCTAAAGTCAGATCATGCATGTGAAAAATAATAAAGCCCTCGATAGATTTAAAGAGTGATTGTCTTTATTTCTCTCATGGGCAAGCAAAGGAGGGGGGCTCTTTGTTCAGTTGCTTCTTAGGCTCCTTAAGGCACATCATTTAGGTGCTGCCTATTTCAGCACAGGGAGCTGGGATTATAGGTGCTGTTCTAATTCCAGGAAAACTGCGATGGCAGAAAAATTAAAACAAGGAGGGAAGATAGCACAAGAATATATGCCTAGAGACCTCATACATAAGTGTGGGAAAGAGTTTTGAGATAATCAGGGTGGTTTTATAGCATGAATTATTATGGATACAAAAGTGATCACCCAGGCAGCATGTGAGAAGGGAAGAGGACTTGCTGCCTCCTCAGGCTGGTTCCTAGAATGATTATGCAGGGAGCTTACCTGAGTTCTGAGAAGGGAGGAGGACTCTGATTGGAATCCTGGGAAGCAACTGTATGTAAGAATCAGGCCAGAGAAGAGCAGCTTGCAAAGGACATATTGAGAGAGGTGGGAAGAAAAACAGGAAATAACACCACTACCAGAATCACCTATCATTTATTGGCACTTTCTGTGTTAATCTTTTCATATGCATTTTTTTCTCCTAGTTATCACAGCAACCCTGTGAGATAGGAATTATTATCTCTCTTAAACAGACATAAGTCAGAAACAGCAAGTAATTTGCCTAATCTACAGAACTGAGGATCGTCTGTTGGGGTTCTATGGATGAACCTATTGGCTCCACTTCACAACTCCCCGTATTCACACCGTTTGCCATGTGACTTTGTGGTCTCTCTCACTGGAGGCATGGTGTACTTCCTCATCCCTTGACTGACTTTGAGCTTGCTTATTTGAGTTTTATAGACAAAAGGAATGTGGGCAGAGGTAACAATGTACCTTTTTCAAACCAGGACTTAAGAGGCATGCCAGGTCTCCACTTGCTCTCTTGTGTTTCTGGCATCACTCCAAGCTTGCTGCCTTCTCAGTCTGGTTCCTAGAATGATTATACAGGAAGTTTACCTGAGTTTTATCTGCAGCTAGCTGGATCTGCAGCTTGAGGTACACTCACCTAGCAGAGCCCCAGCTGATCACGTGACTAAATCTGGCTGAACCATCCCAGCTGATGTTCTGACATATGAGAAATAAATTCTTATTATTGTATTCCATGAAGAATATATGGTTGTTTGTTACACAGCAATTTTGAGGGAATAGCTAACTGATGCAGAAGTGAACTCAGACAGTATGATTCCAGAATCCTGTGCTCTTTTTGAGCCTTAAAGGTATCAGGGATATCAGAAAAGTCGAGTTTGAAGGAAAGGGTAGTCTTCGTGCTATATGCTGCAAGACTAAATAAGGTAATTGTAAAATGTAGCACTTCAGAGCATTTTCTGTATGCATAGGTTTGAATTACAATGCAACACTTCAGTGAAACCACAGACAAGCAGCAGGTACAGAAGTTTCACACAAGAACAGTGTGAGAGGCAAGCAGATGTTTCCAGAAAGAAAAGTCTATTTGAACAACTGGCAGACATGAATTCTAGCTCCAATGCTGGAACATCCGGCAAAGAAGCCTGGAGGGGAGGTGACTAAGTAACAAGAAGTATGGAAATCAAGCATAAGCCAATTTGCTGTCCATTAATACTGTTATCTAGAAAATCTACGTTTGGTGATGCGTGATCCACATCCAATCACCATAGAGAACAAGGCATAAACATAATCAGACAATTTAGGTCTTACTATTCTATCCTTTTTTATTAGATCATTTTTATTAGACATAGCTATATAATGATCATTTTGAATTTACTATAGTTTTATTTTAATCTTTCAAATACAATCAAGAATATAAGATATTGACAAAATGGGTAATTTCCTATTTGATCCACAGAAAATGTGTACATATTTGATCTTAGTCAAAGGCTGTGAGGCAAGAAGAGCCAGAGAGAGCATCTGGATGCTTGATAATTGAGTATTCACAAGCACTGTGCTTGACCTTACTGTCCAGGCTGCATATATCTCATCTATAAGAGGAGAGCAAATCAATCATAGTACTTGCTTCTAACCTGGATTTCTTATACCACAGCCTTTCAGCTCTAAAATTCAGTAAATCTCTTAAATATTACATAGAACTCTTATGATTAACTTCTTAGAACATGTTACTAGAAGAATGTAGGAATTCTTTAAAGAAGGAAGCTTGCAATCCCTGACAAGACTGTGATATGTGGACACTTACAACCATTCCACACCCCCACAAAAAAAGGCTAAAGAAAAAAAATTTTTAATGAAAAACTTTCATCAGAATTGGATCTAAGGAACTATGCAACCCTTTACCACAAAAGTTGAGGATTTTGGTTTAGATAGAGTGTGTTTGGAATAATATCAAAGACTGACTCAAAAATCCTCTTTTCAAAAAAGTTGAGCAATATTACAAAGAATAAGCAAAGGCGACCCCAGGAATGAAAACCCTGGCAGAATATTCCAGAAGGCTTTATTTGGAGGGATTGGCCAAGTCCCAAAAGGCATTAGAGAATAAAGCATCACCGCCATGGATTAACAGCAGCTCGAGTCTCCAGGAGCAGCATTCTGAGAAACAGTGGCAGCTATACTCAGTGAACACCATGGGAGAAGTGTAAGTCTTTGTGACCCAGCTTCTCAGTGGAGTCAATAACTCAGTGCAGTCAAGAACTGATTCCAGCATGAGATGGCACTTTCAAAAATGGAGACGACTCCTGTCACCTAAAGATGATGCTAGACTGCAGAGAGGTAGGGATCAGCTTACCCAGAGCTGCTGCAGTTAAAGAGCATTCAGGAGCAGCTGTGCTGAAGGGGGACAAGGTCACTGCTTCTCTGTCACTGGACTTTCTCCCCAGTGTGACCAGTTTGCTCTGACCTGGGAGGACCACTTTTAAAAAATAGAGAGATCCCTGGTGGAAGAGAGAATCCTCCTCTTCAACGGGAAATCTACAAACTCCATGAGGGAGATCCAGAAAAACATAGCCACACTTTGTATCTGGAGTACAGACTGGGCCAAACTGAAAGCCAGAGACAGAAAGCTGGTCCCTGGTGCAGGGGTCTTAACCAAGATTTTTTAGAAAACATGCAGAGCAAAAATTGCCCTCCTGAGACTCTATACCGCATCCACACTCTCATTTCCCCTCCAATTATAGACACCCAAGTTCCGAATTGGTAATATAAAGACTTCTTTTCTTAATTTTCATTCAGGATTCCAAATTAATTTTGAAAAGGAAGGCCTTGAGAGAGCCCAGGAAAACCAGGAAGAAACCATAAGAAACAGCATAGATTATTTGGGGGCATCTACTAAGCCCAGATAACCTTGTCTTTATTCAAGAATGAGTAACCAGAAGAAGAAGAAGAAAAGAACACTTTTGAGTCTATGATGGGATTCTGCAATGCAGAAGAAGACAAATAAAGCATGAAAAGATCAGGTGAAAGTGTCAGCTGAAGAATGAGGAGGTTTATAAATTTCGAAAGGAGACCTTGATTTCTCATAAAGGGTTGCAACCTGCAGGGTGGCTATTCTGACAGGCTGGGAAGCATAGCCTCAGCCAAAAGCTGGGAAGGGGCAAAGGGAACAGGAATTTACAGGAACAAGATGGACAAATATACATATTCAATAAGCAATAGGAGGAGTTATTAATATTTATGAGAGGAGAAATGTGCACATACGCAATGGAGTTCAATGCCCCTTGTACAAAAATGGCTGCATTAGCATCATCTGAGGGTGGCATTTTCAGTCCTTTGATGTGAAAAGGTGAAGCAAAGGACACGAAAACCCTTACTGCACATTCTCCGTAGACTAACCAGAATCACTTTGTGGTTGGTGGTCTCTTATCAGGCAGAAAAGGAGGGGCAGCGTCAGCTGGTTGGTTGATATCAGTGGTGGACTCTTGAAAGGGCTGGTTTCTGTTCAGTCCTTAGAGAATAAAGCCTCTTCCTGGTTAGCGAGGGAGGAGGTACAATGAGGCGTGTCTGACCTCCCATCCTCTCATGGCTGAGAACACAGTTTTCAAGGTTACTCTGGGGTCCCCTTGGCCAAAGGATGGTCTGTTCAGTCCATTGAAGGGCTTAAACGTTTATTTTTATTTCTCAAGAGTATACTTTTAAAGATTTACTCAAGGAAACAGAAGTGAATTTTTAGGTAGAAAATGATCTGGCTTCTCAAAAAAATTAAAGAAAGAATGGTACAATAAAACAGATGATAACACAGAGGCTGGAGATAAAGTGATAGTAGGCAGAGCTGAGATAAAGTTTTAAAAAGCACAACAATGGAGAATTTTCAATAGTATCAATAGAAAACACAATCTACATTGCAGCAAATTAAAGTACTGATAAATACTGCCTTGAAAGCAATCATTTAGATTTCATAGGAAAGAATATGAAGAGATTATTAGAACATCAGAGAAAAGATAATAAACATAAAAAACAGTAAAAATATAGAATTGCTTTTTAAAAAATATTAGAATAAATGACATGAAAATAATATGAAAAGCTATAGTAGAATCCCACCCCTCAATCTGATAAAAGAATCCTTTGGTTGAAAAGAAGACTCTTCATATCAGGCAATTTTACAGTAATCAACTGACATCTAAACAAAACCTAGGAAAATCAGTGAATATATAGGATCAAGAAAAATAAAGATTTATACAAACACCTACATGTAAAAAAGGACACCTGTGTATCATCAAAGAGAAAAAGCAACCAGACACCTCATGTAGAACATCAGATATGAGAAGACAATAGATCAATATGCAGAGTTTTGAGAAGACAAGACTAAGATCTGAAAATTTTACATTCATTCAAGTTACTGTTCCTGTGTATAAGCAACAGAAAGACATTCCTATACTTGCAAAGACTCCAGAAGAAAATCTTCAAAATCTGGCCCAAAAATTTAGCCCAAAAAGTGGATAAAATTAAGTACTCACAAATGGCATAATTGATGAAGAACTAGTGTTGAACACAAAAATCATGTAAATTACCTTTAAAGTTACAGATGGAAAGCACTCACATATTTCTTTTGTAAAACAAGGTGAATAACATGGTATTTATAAGAATGTAATAATAATTAATTGGCACAAAGACTGCAGAATTTATAACAGTCAAAAATGGGAGGTGAGTGTGTGGGAGATACTTAAGTATGCTACTTTCTTCATCTTAACTAGTCAAGCAATAACAGATGCATTTCATCCCTGGCATTGATAACTGGAGTCATTTAGATTAGTAGATTATATAAGGATCTTAGTTTTCTTTTGTACCAGTGTTTTCTTTCTTTGGTGAGAATAATCAAGTGATTGACTTTTGAGTTTGCCTTCTAGAATACAGTTTGTTCCAGGCCAAGAATAAATTTCAGCCATGAAACCTGAAATCAGCTTCGTGAGAAGTATGAATTGCTTGATGCACAATGAAGCATAATCCATGATTACTGCCAGAAGATGTGCTTTGTTATCATTACCATTAATTTGTGAGGCATAAAAAACCCAAGTATTTTTGAAATTTCCTAAGTATTCTTCAGTTAATTTAGCCGACTAGAAGATAAGAAAAAAAAAAGAAAGCAGAAGTGTTAAATATGTAAATTATGTGTATGCCTTTAATAGAAATTCATCTTTAATCTTGTTCAAAAATGTCTTTCAGAATGTCAGATAAACTCTCACATTTGGCCCCTCTCCCATTTTGCCCCTCTCCCATTTTGCCTGGCTATAGAATTTAGAGAAGGTAGCTATAAAATACCAGGGATAACCCACTGCAGTGCCTAGCCTTTGTCTTTGAACTCTGACATGTCAAGTTCAGGCAGTAGGCACAGTAAAGGTGCACACAGGAGTTCAGGTGATCATGCAAACTCCAAACCAGGTGATAGTATTCCACATTCACCCAAGCACACTTATGCCTGAATGGAGACTTAATTAGCATTACCAAATATGTCTTGGAGTATCTTAAACGTTCCATAGAGCAGCTGATCCTATTGCTTTATGTAATGTCCTTTAGAGGCACACTGTTGCTGACAAGCAACCTTACCAGAGTTCAGAAGCAAGAAATACTCATCCTGAGTAATAAGAAAGGAATAACCATAAAACACTAAACTTGGTACTTTACTCCACCTATAGCCAATGCCAGAAGAAGAGAAGTAAATTGGAAGAGGAAAGAAAACAGATATTGTGGAGTATGACTTTTGAAATAATAATAGACCCTGCTTAATGAAGAAAAATGAAGCTCAGAGAAGTTAATGTTTCCAGGTCAACATAGTAAGTGGTAACACCGGGTTTTCAATCCAAGTCTGATTCCAAAACCTAGTACTTATCACTATAATCTACCTCTTAAATTTGCTAGGGATTAAAAATTAAATTTAAAAACAAGTCAAAATTGATATAATTTTCATACTCTACTGCTTATAATTCCTGGAAAGGAAGAAATTTTCAAAATATGGAAATAGGGTTTATATTTAACTTAGGCCCTTCAAAGTGGAAACCATTTGGTTTGGACCTGCTTTGAAATTTTAGAATAGACATTTGCAATGTTTAGTGTTTAACTCCATTCATTAATTGAAACTACATGCACATCATTAAATAAGGTTCAGAATCAGTCAACATTTCTCTAATTACATTAAAACACACAAATCAGGTAAGAGAAATTTTGCTGAATTTGATTTTAAGCAACTTTATTACCTACTACATTAATCAGGTTAACCAAATTACTGTGAACTTACTACTTTATTTTGTGATAAACAGATTGCTGGGAATAATCCCTGATTCACCTCCTGAACCCTACATGGCATTTTCAGTTTTTGCATCCAGTTAGGCATGAAGTCATATTCATTTTACTTCCATATACATAGGAAATATGTATTTTCATATTTATATCCACAATCCTCTGTCTCCTAGGCTACAATAATAGCCTCCTAATTATGCTCCTTGTAATTGCTCTAGTCCATTTTTTATATATGAAGGCAATAGTTTTATAAAGGAAACCTGATCATGTGATCACACTTAAAGCATATGACAACCCTTAAGGCAAAAGAAAACCCAGATCTGTTTATTAGCCCCTCCTCATTTCCTGGCTAACACTCACTCACCTTTCAGGTCTCAGATTTCCTCTGGGAAGCCTTTCCTCTCTGGCAGTTAAATTCCAACCAGGCATTCCCAAAGCAGGCTGCTTTCAACATTCAAGGTGGTTCTTGTTACACTGATGATTACTTATTCAATGTTTGCCTTCCTGACCAGACTATAAGCTCCAAGAAGGCAGGGGCTTCTTTAGTCTTGCCACTGCTCTGTTTTCAGCCCTTCTGGCAATTCTTGGTGCTCAATAAGTATTTGTTGATTTGATTAATTGAATTATGTATATACTTACAGTTTATAGAAATCCAAGAATAAGCAGATGAGTATCTGTTACCTGGTATTCTCATTTAAAGATCAGAGGGGTCTTTGAGCTGTATTTTTTACAAATAGTGGTCAGTTTTATTGCTGGTTAACAAGGCAGGAAGTATTATAAAAATCAAGGCTGTATGTAAATGCCTCTGAAAAACTGTTGAAATTCCAAGTGATCTACACAGTTTTAATTCAAGTGACCAAAGCACTTTCAACAACCTCAGGAAAAATCTACCTATGCCAACAATTAGATTAAAATGAGCTATTTCCAGAGTGTTAAGTCTCTGCATGCTCTAAACTCTGCCAGGAATAGATCATTCCAACAGAACTCTTTGTCCTGAAGAGAAGCATGGATACTCTGATAATGTGCTTAGACCAGATTGTACAGAAACAAATAAACATCCAGGTCATGGCCCTTACTTTTTCCATTCAGGTTATTTATATGCCAATGTTTCACTACAAGTTTTATGAATTTGTAAATTTATTTAGCAAATGCCACCACAATTTCTTTTGAAAACACGTTATTGTACTGTGAATAAGAAAGACATACCAGACACATTGGCTCATGCCTGTAATCCCAGCACTTTGCGAGGCTGAGGCAGGAGGATCCCTTCAGGCCAAAAGTACAAGACCAGCCTGGGCAACTTAGCAAGACCCTGTTTCTACAAAACAATAAAAATTTCAAAAGAAAGAAATACATGTTAGAATTTCCCTTGATGAAGAATGAGAACTGGGAAGAAACGTAGAGTGAAATAACTGCATCCAATCTAACTCTGATTATCCAAGGTTAGTGAAGAGAAACAATAATTCAGAAAATACAAAACTGGAGAATTCCCCTACCTGTTTTGGGGTGGCACCATACCACCCTCACCCTTTAGTAGGTGGCCTTAGTCCTTGTTTGGTGGCCAGTCTATGTATTGAAGTCATGAGCATCACCTGATCTTGTCATAAAGCCAAGAGGAGGGCTTCCTCCTCCAGCTGCAGGCTAGATTTGGGTTCTGGTCAGTGATCCTTTAGTTCACAGCAAATGTTTATTGAGCATGTCCTATGTACCAGACATGCTCACAGGTTGTATTGATGCTGTCCCCCAAACAACCTTAAATTTTATAAGTCAGCTGTATCTCAGAAACAGCCCAAGTGATAGGTTCCAGGTCACAGAGAAATTTAGAGAGAGCCAGGGTTGGCACCCCAGCCTTTAGACTCCCCTGAACCATGACCACTCTGGGTCTGACCTCAGCTGTCAGCATCTCACAGATCCCTGGAGCAGGTAGCATTCTTCCAGAATGGTCTGGAAGCCTGCCACAATTGATCACAGAGGTGATATTTAGTGAGCAGGAGCCTTGGCAGCAGGGAGGCTCTTATGTATCCCACACTGAAAAAGGGAAGGAACTCCTTCCTCTGCCCATGGTTCTGGAGCTCCCACAGGCCTCTTATGTTTAACCAGCTTCTAGGGAGCAGAAATCAGCTCTTTCCACTGGCGCTGCTGGGCAGGCCTTCTGATTGCAGGCTCTCCCTTGGGCATGGCTTAATGAGCCCCTTTCCGGTACACCCTGTCCCTGAGAATAAACCTAAAGGCAGAAGGAGAGCATTTTTCCAGTACACCTGAGCCAACCCCTGCCTTAGCAAAAATATGAAAACCTGAAAAATGGGTTTCTTTTCTATAATGAAGATTTCTTACAACTGCACTTCCTCAAAATTCTGAGAGTTATGGGTGTAGAACTCAGGAATAGGTATAAAGAGGCTTGATAATCAAACTTCTGATGACCTTCATAGCAGGCACAGTGCCTCACTTTTTATTTCTTATCCTGCAAGATAACTATTGAAAACTTTGAATTTCGGCCGGGCGCGGTGGCTCAAGCCTGTAATCCCAGCACTTTGGGAGGCCGAGACGGGCGGATCACGAGGTCAGGAGATCAAGACCATCCTGGCTAACACGGTGAAACTCCGTCTCTACTAAAAAAAAAATACAAAAAACTAGCCGGGCGATGTGGTGGGCGCCTGTAGTCCCAGTTACTCGGGAGGCTGAGGCAGGAGAATGGCGTAAACCCGGGAGGCGGAGCTTGCAGTGAGCCGAGATCGCGCCAGGGCGACAGGGCGAGACTCCGTCTCAAAAAAAAAAAAAAAAAAAAAAAAAAAAAAAAAAAAAAAAAACTTTGAATTTCATCAATAAACATATACCTGAATGCTAGCATGCTTGCTTTAGAGTTTACGACAGATAAATTGAGCAGATAGATGAGGAAGATAATGATTTGGTTTTGCTTCATTTTGTCTTTCTCTCCATCAGTTTTTCCTTGCATTAAAATGGTATGACGTTTAACCCATAGATTACACCAGCCCCTCAAACATCGTTACAAAGTTCTCTCCTCACACCCTCCCTTTGCTCACATCCAATAGTCCCAGAACCGATGTCATTATGTATTTGAAAGACAGCAAGACCCCCAGAATTACACAGTTACTTAGGGAGTAGTCCTTTACAAAAATTCAGAGTAAAAGTGAAGAGGTAGGACAGAAGAACAACTGGTACAGATGAGGAAATCTCAAGAAAAAGAAATAAAAAACTACAGAAAGAAAAGGGAGGTTCTCCTCTTCTGATGTTAACGAGTTACAAAATTCATTCTGTCAAATCTGTTTTATTAAGCTGTTTTACTTTATATGCACATAGTTGTCATGGAAAATAAACTACTTATATGTGGTAAGTAATTAAAAATACTTCTTGATTCCTTACATTTGTGCCAACTAGAGAAGTAGAAGTGACCCAGAGTATCCCTGAATGAAAAAGAAGAAATAAACGATCTAAACATTTTGACTCTTATTAGGCCACTAACATAAATCCATCTCAGGATCAAGTAGTCTCCCACTAAGTCGTGTCTTGGCTTTATTTTCAAAGACTTTTGCTTTGCTAGCCCTACATTCATGTCTTAGAGAAAATCTTAAGGAGTTAGGTCATTTTATTTCCTGTGTCGTTAAGTGCTTATTTAAAATACTTGCAGACCTTGCTGGCTACCTCTGGAAAGTCTAGATTTCCCCCAAAGAAAATATAACATAAAACCACATGGTTTTATGGATCCTTTTCCAATAATCTTTTAGTTTTCTTTTCTTTTAGTACTTTCTGTTGGTACTATTTAGTTAATTCTATTAGGCTACTTTTGAGACCTATTTTTTCAAGGTGACTCTCGTAGAATTAAGGCCACTAATTGCACAACTACGGAGGGTGCCATGCACTTGGAAGACTCCAGATCTCAAAGCTATGGAGTCAATGAATTTCCTCATGGTTCTATACAACGCTCCACAAATTGCTTAGAGAACCTCCTTTCCCAAAGTTTCACTGGAGTGTGGTTCTTTAACTATCAACCTAAATACCTACTAGAAAATCTTATATAGTCTAAATTTTTATTTGCATACAGATAAAGAAGAGGCTTAGTGTTGAACACTCTTCTTGGCCTCCTAAATGTCTGACTCATGTAATGAGCACTGGCCATCAGTAGGAGGAAAAATATATTCTGTGAGAGCTATGAAAAACATTGTCACTGTTCTAGGGATTCCTGGGAGGAAGACTTTGACAGGTTATCCCCAAATCGGGCATTCTTCTGTGTATTTTTCTGCACTTGGTAGTCCTGGAGAGTACCAGTGTGAATGAGCTTATATCACCTATTCAGCTCCAAGGACAGCAGCTCAGTCATTGACCCAGGCAGACATACAGGTATTACAGGATGGGTAGACTCTTCTTATAAGCCTTTTAGGCACAAAGAGGAAATACGGTCCATTATAATTGCTGTGACTCTAGAAAATAAGACTGATACAGATCTTTAGATTTGCCTATCCAAATGAAATTTAAACATTTAAAAATCACAAAGCTTTATGAGTAGCGGTAGATTCTTACTGTAAAACTGTACCTGCGTAATGAGACATGCTGGAACATGAACCACTATGAAATAATTCAAATATCTCAGTGCTCAGATCTCTAATGAAAAGAATATATGTGACAGGGATACAACTCTATTGTATAAATATATGGGTATGGAACCCTTAAAAACATGTTTTGTAAAAAATACTATATACACTTAACTGAAACCTTTTAGGTGCAAAATACTAATAAGTATTTCTTATTCTCTACCCCTCCCCACCACCCAAAACAAGCCTGTTTAGATTTGTGCTTTTATCTGCATCAAAATTTTTCTTATTTAACATATGTTCATATGTGTTGGTATCATATATCCTGTTGTTCGTCTTTTCATCGAATAGTATTTCTTTTTTTTTTTTTTT
>NW_012115289.1:2416970-2485338 GCF_000951035.1 Colobus angolensis palliatus | reverse complement strand
GGGGGGACTCTGTCGGCCTTCTTTGCCGGAGGCCGACAGACTTCTTCCCCACACCTTAGGTTACCAAAATAAACTTGCAGTTTTGCTCCTACACTTGCCTACCCGCTGGTTCTTTTGTGCCCGCTCGGCTGGTCTTAGAAAAACAAATCACCTGGGTTTGGCACAAGAAGGTACAGATACAGTGTGATCTACCAGGTTAGGAAATGTCACATTTTACTCTCCTGATGTTTAGTTTTTAATTACTTGAAGAGGTTTAAACAATTAATTTGCTGATAAAAATAAGGCTGCTTAGATACTGCCATTTTGACTAAGAAAACAAACTATCTGCCAACTAGTAAACTCAAAGCCCCACCCAACAGTAATCATCACTTTGCAGCTTGACACAGTGTTTTACTGGAAAGATGATTGTCTACTTCAGGGAATAGCCTCTTTGGAATGTGAATTCCATATGATTTTATGAATAGAAGTTCAACCATTTCAGCAGCACATGATTCAGAAGAAGTCAGGTAAGGCTATTAAACCAAGTACACTGTCAATTGCAATGGTAAATGTTTGGTGAACGGGGAAAAGAGAAATGGCCATTGGTAGCTCTTCAACTCCAATTCTGGATGGAAACTTGTAATCAATTTGTAATGGAGAAACTGGCAGTGGAGATAGTTCTCCCAATCCACATTACAAAACACAAAATCTAGTAGAACAGCTTTTGAAGGCTTTTAGAAATAACAAGTTTTTCTGGGGATGTTTTCTTTAAATTAAGAACTGGGAAACTAGTTAGCATCTCAGAGTTGACTTTGGCAAGCTGAGGAGCCCTAGCTTGTCAGGGAGCTTCACCCTTGCCTGCCTGTGCAAGCAATCGCTGACTTCAGTGAGGAAATAGATAATGCCTGCAGCAGGGGAAGCACCAGCTATTCAGTCTTTCTCTCTTCATCCTTATTTCCACTCCCTTCTCCTTTCTCAACTTTCTCTAGTGCCAAGAAAAGCATGTGCATGAGGCAACAATAAAGTAACTCAACGACTGAGGTAGGAATGGCAGTGGTGAGTGTGAATGTCAGAGGAAAAAAATTATATAATATTGCTGTCTTACAGTCTTGATGTTTCTTCTCCCACTAAAAAGATTCAGAATAAAGCATTTGCTTTAATCCATAGGCAAAGAAGATAATTGCTGTCATATGGACAGTACTCAAACCCACCTAGACAATCCTTTCCTGGGTGGTTCTCAAAAAGAGCATCTTTGTGACTTTGTGAGATGTCTGCATGTGAGCTTGCATCTGTTAGCCCTTCTCCTAAGTTTAGCTTAGGAATCTGGGATCTATAACTAAATTTCAAATGTTTGGGTCTTCACTTTCTCTCTGCCTTTTTGACACGCTCTTGTGTTATTTTGATTATGGTTACTTAGGACTTCCTAAGCTTTGGCAGTAGCAGACTGAGAGCTATGCCAAGCTCCTCTGCTCTTCCCCAGCTGACCCCCTCAGCACATTATGCACTTATTGGATTGGGGTTTGGGTACATTATTTTGCCTTTATAGGATCCATCACCTATAGTGTAAAAGAGATTTTTAGACATTCATCCAACTCTATGATTCCACAACAGTTAGGTGATATTAAACTCTTCATTTGAAAATTAAATAATTTGACAATGAGCTCCATTACAGGAAGATACTATCAAAGACAAATTTGTGAAGTTAAGAGGGACAAAAATGGGTTGTATAAATGATCTAAAACTCCAAAGACACTAAATGGTATAGGCAGGAATTGATGCCAGATCTGCGTTTTGTTATCCAGGTCATGTATTTGTATTTAGCTAATATTCTTGCAATCAAAATTCTTTAACATTAAAGAAAGTTTCTAACAATGGAATGTCAGGTCTGAGAGACACATGTGGCTGGCAGGGGAGTTTTCTGAAATCCCTATAACAAGTCAGTGGCCCACTCAGTCTCACTAAAGGATTCAACGCTGCCTTGCAGCCCTGCTTTGCAAGAATGTGGTGGAAATTTTCAGGCCTTTTTGTCTGCAATGTTACCTGATTCATTGGAGAAAATGACTTGGTCAAGTGATGTCTAAGAATTCACCTTAAGGACCAGCACTCCCTATTGTTTTGCAAATCTCATCTCAACTACAATGTTGGGGAAGAGTTTATTACCATATTTCCTGTGGCGCTTCTCAGTCAGCAAAGATCTTGGAACATTAGGTGCAGCTTACTTTCTCCAAACATTGTTTTAGGTTGATTACTAAGGTGATTACAATGGTTACCTTCCCTTTCACAAGTGCACCCTATGTTACACCTATGTAAATGCTTTAAACTGTCATGCTAATAACATTTTTTAACATTTGAGTCATATTTTAAATGCTTTAGATAATTTCACTATTTAAGAGAGTCTCCTCTGAAAAGCTCTTTCCAAGAAGTAAATGGTTTCCTAATTCATCAATTTTGCCAATTATGTTTTCAAATGTTGTATTTTTGTTAAAGAGGATTAAAATTATGTGGAAAAAAGTTCTATGCATGTTCTAGATCTTATAGTGGTGATGAGAAAGGTTCTATCCATACTCTAGATCTTATTGTGGTGATGACTTCAAGATATACAGTTTCTTTTGTTGAAGTGGAAATGTTTCTTTGGTAAATACTTTATATGAAAGGGTTTTCTGGTCTTGTCTTTTGTTACTCCTAACAAGAAAAAGTAAGCAGATTGGTAGCTACAGACTAGTGTAACTATAGACACTTTGTAAGACTAAAAGTGATTAGTTAGTGTGGAATCAGCAATAGGCAGGGGAAACTAGGAACTGGAATGCAGGGCTGTGGCTAGAAGACAGAAGGGTGGCAAATGGAGAGGGGATGGAGGGATTTTCACCGTGCAAAAATCAGGCGAAGCCCACAGGTACATATGAGTGAAAGCCACAAACAAGGCCAAAAACACTTTTTTCCATCCCAAAACTAATACACTGTTAGGAAATATCGGTGTATTTCCATCAATCAAACAATGTTCTTCCAACCACCCAAACTTGCAACCTTGAGTCATCTTTGAGTCAGGGATGCCAAGAACTTCAGAGCTGGGTAAAGTCTTAGAGTATACCAAATCCAATTCTTTGCAGACAAGGCTATGCAGTTTCAAGAGATCCTGCTTTTTGCAAATTCACATTACAAACACAACCAAGCCTGACACCTAATCTCAGAAATTCATATCAAGTCTTCCTTTCACTGCTCAGCCTCATTCTTCCCTTTTCTTCATCAGTTATTCAGTCAGACACCAATTCTGCGGACTCCTCTTTAGGAAGGTCTCTGATGTCAATCCCTTTCCATTACCACCACCTTGGTCTATGCTGTGCTCTGAAATGACTTCCTAAAAATGCTCCACGCCACTCAGCTCTCTGCTCCAGTTCACCATAGATATTTTAATCTTCCTGGGACACTAATTTAATGATATTTCTGAAGAACCTCCTAGTTAAATTCTACTATCTTGGGACAGCAAAAAGTATTCAGGATTTGGACTCAGATAAACTTGGGTTCAAATCCCTTATCTGCCTCTAAACTTGGATAAGTTACTTAACTTCTCTGAAACTCATTTTCCTCATCAGTAAAATGAGAACTATGATAATAAATTTAAAAATAAAACTGGTGACTATAGTGCAGACGGAATGACTTCATGTATGTTAAATTGTTTAGCAGATGAAAGATGTTCAAAACATGTAAATTTTCTTCCTGGAATTCATACTCTTCTGCAGTCTGGCTCTTACCTACCTTCCAATCTTGTCTTTTACTATCTCACCAGACAAGTTTTTGCCTCAGCCAGATTGGCCTATTCATTACCTCCTGAACACACTGTTTTCAGTTTTAACTGCTGGAGTTTGTCCTGCTTCCTAAAGTTGTCCAACCCTTTTTTATTGTTTGTATTAAACAAATCTTTCTGATTTATCACAGCCTGTGTTTTTTCAATTCTTACTTTTGCCCTCCAGGAGGAAATATATACATATATATTGTTCACACAGGACACAGGGGAAAAAGTCTAAAGTCTTTAATGCTGAGCTGCTCCCAAACATGCTTCTTTGTTCTGGCAGAAGCCTGTGCGGTCATTTGTCTTTCAGATGGGACCATGTCACCCTCTCTCTTCCAGAGAACCCCAGCAGTCACTCGTCCTCACCCTAGCCATCATTCCTGTGTGGCACTGTATGGTTCCTATAGCTGCCCATCTGACATTTTTCATCCCCAGCATGGCTCTTGGCACTCCTTCCTTACTCTGTCCCCTTCTCATTGTCATGTCTAATAACATTAAATAACCCTGGGGAAATTTGAAGTCCACGGGTGATGTGTGGATATAACTCCATGCTCCTCACATCTTGATCTTTTCAGTTCTAGACAAATCAATCTAGTGAAAGGGAAAGATGGCTACGGTGCTATAACCCTCAATATTCTACGAACGTCTCACCATCCTCTTTCTGAGGATAGTAGTGTGAAAGGAAAATAAATGTCAGGACCCCAAAGTCACTAAACCAAGAGAAAAATCAATCTGGGAACTATATCAGGCAAACGTACCTCCCATTTTATTCCTAAGACAGCTACAAAGATGAGAAGCTACACACCTCCCTCGCAGTTTGTCCACAGGAAATTCCTTGTGGACAAAGGACAGACAGAACTCAAAGTCATCCCTGTGAGGCTCACCTGAGACAAATACATATCTGATTACTTCCTCTGCCCTATTGTTTATGTAAAAATGCAGATTCACCGAGCCAGACTAAATTGTGTATTCAGCGGAGGGCTGATCAGGGACTACAAAGAATGAAACCTTTTGTCCCTTATCTGCTTGTAGCCTAGAAGCCCCCACTTCCAATTGTCCCACCTTACCCAACCAAACCAATGTACATCTTACACATATTGCTTGATGTCTCATATCCACCTAAAACATATAAAAGCACTGTACTCCCGACCACCTTGGGCACAAATCGCCAGGACTTCTAAGGCTATGTCACAGGTGCATACTTAACCTTGGCAAAATAAACTTTCTAAGCTGACGGACAACTGTCTCAGATACTTGGGGTTCATAGTAGGAACTGTTGTTATACCTCTTTTATTAGGCTTGCTTTCTCAGTTTCTCACAAGTACTGCTCCTTTCCTCCCAGGATTGTAAAATCTGGGCCTGAGCTCTGATGCATTTCAAGCTATGTTAAATTTTTCATACAAATATCAAGATTGCTGAGCTGGTAGAAGACAGTTTTCTTCTATTGCAGGGTAAGTTCTCAGGACAACTGGCGCCCTACCCTGGAAAGTAGAAAGTCCCCTTTGCCCTTCCTCTTCACCACACTCTCTTAGGCAAATTATTTAAGCTCACTATGTTTCCAATAATAGTTCTCAAGTCATAGAGTTTTCATCCTCCCAATCAAGTGGGTTAATTCACATAAAGCCCTTCACACTATGTATGAATGCATCCATTGCACTCTGAAGCAGGGTGCTTTGCTGAGGGAGCAAGTCGGGGATAAAATCCAGCACTCTTCTCCAAGCCTAACATGGGCATGGGGCTGGATCTGCTCAGAGGATGAAGTACCTTTCAAAAATCTGGTACTATTGCTTGTCAAGCCCTAAACCCACCACCTAGAGGGCTTTTTTCCCAAGATACATGAAGGCTCCTGTGGGCCAGTAAGGCCATGCTAGGATATGGTCAGTGTTTGATAAATCCTGGCTATTTTAACTGTTATTACTGAGTTCAAATAGTGACTGCCTTGAAGATTCTGTTTCAGAACAAAATACTGAAATACCAAGTAGTCAGGGCTTTAAGTTGATGGAAACATCCAGCAGACAACCAAAAAGAAGTACATTGTAATCTCACCAAATGCCCTCTCATCGATCCTATTTTTATTGTCCATAAACTAGCTAGAAATAATTCCTTGTTACGCTTGTCTTTATTCAGCCTTTAAAACAAGACTCTTCCTTTAAAGATAATCTATTCCTTATTTTAATTTTGAAAAATAATCTCTCTGATTTAGTTATCTGCCAATTTAGATAATTGGCTGTAAGTCATATAGGCATCTCAGAATAACTGTTGGGCATAGAACACATTTATTTTAGGCAAATGAGAAATAATATGGTGTTTTAAACAAAGAGGAACAAGAAAAAAAAATACTTCCTTTCCCACTGTAAATGCTGTACAATGGAATTCTCAGACATGACATCATCAGTTTCTGGTTTCACAATGCAGAGTCCTTAGTTGATAGAGCTAGTCAGAGTAGAATGAGAAGCAGATGCAACTAGTATCAGAATATGCAACTTCTTTAGCATATAAAATTGTTAAACTCTGCAGAACTTTTACTTTTAAAAAGTACCCACTTGACATAAGCTCTTCAAAACTTCTAGAATCTTTTTGTGAAAACAGAGGTAATTAATGTGGTAGGTTTAAGAAGAGCAAGGTACTTCAGTCATCTAATTTATAATATGTGATTATAATAAAAAAGTAGAATATTATGTTCTCATCTAAGACTTTGTTTTAGCTTCAAGGAAATTAAACAGTCATCAAACAGGTTTAAAGAAATGCCTAATGCCTATCGTTTACGAACATTGCCAAGTAAATTGTACCACTTTCGAACTCCTGAAGAAAGGAGATAGAATATTTAAGTTTCAAGAAGCAGTTTAAAACATTTAGTTAGACATGCTGCACTAAGACTGAAGGATTTTGAGAGGCATCATGAAGGGAGTACAAAGCGCAGTTCAATGACAGACACAGCATACATCGAGCAAGAGAGACTATGACTAAGTTTACTGCTCACAGTGCAGATACGACTTAAGAAACAAATGTGGAGAAAACATGAGGCCAACCTGTAAGCCAATTGAAATATGCTGAAATATTCCTAATCCTGTCGTAAATGTAGTTGCTTGGCACCTCAAAATACCTTCAACATTTGAGCTGAGAAAATGCAGTCTCCATAACTTAAATTGCTTGAATGGATTTTCATAAACCTCTGTGACCTAATAAACAAATAAGGTGTGGTGGGAACCAAAGTGGAAAATCAGGATCTCAGCCACCACCTAACAGCATGTTCTCTGCAATGGGATACACTAAGCCAATCTCAACGAAAACACAGCAAAAAGTACAGGAGACTAACCCTGACTAAGAATAACTCTAATGTCTTACCACAGAGTTAGCAGAAATGAAGAGTCTTGTTTTTCCTGACCTCTGGATGGGAAGGAGAGCCATTTCTTTTTTTCTGTCGAGTATGACAAGATACGTATCTGTCATGGATGCATCCTGCTTTAAACAACAGAAACTCTAACCAAGCAATGGCTTAAACGGTTTAAGGGTTTTCCTTTCTTCGTGTAATAACATGTCCAGAGGCAGGCAGTCCAGGGTTGGTACGGCAGCTCCACAATGTCATTCAGATACCTAGGCTTCTTTGACCCCTCTGTTTGGTCATTTTAGCAGATAGTTTTTACCATCACACCTGTTGCACTGTGGTTGCAAGATAACTGTCCAAGCAGGAAAGGCAAAAGGAGACAGAAGGTCAAAAGCTTTTGCCAAATGAGGCTACCACTGTAAAGAACTTTCCCAACCAGAGGCTTCCATGTGCATCTCATTGGTCAGAATGATGTCACATGACCACTTCTTGCTGCGTGGGAGGATGGAAATATACTTCTGTATCTGAGCATATTACTTCCTTTTGTTAAATAGTGAGCAAGAAAGAGGGGAATGGATAATGGGCAAGCAGCAATCACTGTCTACCACACCCTGGTACCCAGCACTCAGCCAGTCATTACCAAAAGCAGAGAGTTCAGTTTGTGTGGGCCAACAGCCAGCTTCAAGCCTGTCTAACCAACTCCTGGCAAGTTCTCCTGATGGAATGCCGTGAAGTCTAGCACTTTACAACTGTGTAGTGCAACAGTGTAAACCCTCCAACTGCAACTTGGAAAACTAGGAGGAAAAGAGAAAGTCCAGAAAATGTTTCCATCTGCAATTGCAGATACTGTTATTTTCTACTCAATAACCCCCAACCCTTTTCCTTGCTAATAGTTAAACCCCAATTTGACTTGGCAGCAGTGCACCAAGTTCTAGGTTAAAGGCTGGTA
Source organism: Colobus angolensis palliatus (assembly GCF_000951035.1). Classification (NCBI taxonomy): domain Eukaryota; kingdom Metazoa; phylum Chordata; class Mammalia; order Primates; family Cercopithecidae; genus Colobus; species Colobus angolensis. The sequence goes on along the minus strand of NW_012115289.1, from coordinate 2,477,298 downwards.
AATTACAGCTACAGGTCAAATCCGCTCCATAGCTTGTTTTTGTTTTTTTTTTGTTTGTTTGCTTGTTTGTTTGTTTGTCTGTTTGTTTTGAGACAGGGTCTCACTCTCTCGTCTGGGCTGGAGTGCAGTGGCACAATCACTGCTCACTGCAGCCTCGACCTCCCGGGCCCAAGCGATCCCCCCCACCTCAGCCTACCAAGTATCTGAGACCACAGATGTGCGCCACCACGCATGGTTAATTTTTGTATTTTTTGTAGCCATAGGGTCTCACCACATTGCCCAGGCTGGTCTTGAACTCCTGGGCTCAAGCAATTTGCCCACCTTGGCCTCACAAAGTACTGGGATTACAGACATGAGCCACCATGCTGGCCTTCCCCTGCTTGTTTTTGTAGGCAATATTTCTTTTTTTTTCTTTTTTGGACACAGAGGAGCTAACTTATTTACATATTGTTTATGGGCTCCTTTTCCCCTGCAACAGTTGGGTAGCTGCTACAGAGACACCTAAACCGCAAAGTCTAAAATATTTACTAAGTGGCCCTTTACAAGTGGACTGACTCATGCCCTCGATGATGGGCCATTATCGGACTAATCTACTTATCACAACATTGCTTTTCACTTTCTCATCCCCCTCGCCTAAGGGCGGCCATGAGACCACATAATTAGGCAACTGCTAGGGTTGCCTGAGATCCTTTTTTCCTGATAAAAGAGAAATCATAGCTGCTCTATCTCCCACCAACCCTTTCTTTTTACCTAAAGTTGAGGCATAACATCTAGAACTGCAGCAGAAAACTTTGAACCATGGGGGAAAAGCCAAGAAATCACAAAAATTCAACCTGACATCCTTAATCCACTAAATTAATGCTGAGAACAATCTGCCTCCAGACCTTTTGTTTTGTGAGAAACATAAATTCCTATTTGTGTAAGCACTGTTATTGGACTTTCTGTTCACTGCATGTGTCCTGTTTGAACAATCTTTTCTTTTCTCATAACTCTTAACTTAGTCCTCATGAGACATGAAACCCAGCACATATTATACAGTATTATATTATTCAAAAGACTGTCTACTTTTTTAAACCATGAATTTCATAGTGTTATAGAATCAAGTGCAGTACAGTAAATTAAACACAAAATATCTGAGCTCTGCTTGGGCTGAGCATCCTGTCTCTATTTACTATTATATTACATTGAACTAGTTATTTGACTTATCTAGAAACTTCCTCATCTGTACAATGGTAAAAACAATACTTCCTCATATGATTTTTGTGAAGATTAAAATAAATTATGAATATTGTACTCAGCTAGAATGATTTAAATTATTGCTATCTGATTAATTGATTTTAATTATTTTAGGTAGCTCAATTCTTTCATCCTTAAGAAAACAGTGTATTTAAGAAATTACACCTGTAATTAGTCCAGGTATCCTGGACTAATATTAAGCACAGGATAAAAAAAAAAAAAAACATTTTTAGCTTTCTCTGAGAGAAAGAACATCTTTAAAAGACCTTAAATTTGGAAGCCTCACCTCTTAGAATTCTACCTCCTCAAAACCTTACTCTTCTGGAAAATTTATTGTGCTTCTGTCACCTTAGAGATACATCTTTTTCTCTCCATGTTTTCCTTTATCCCATTCATGCCTCATCTTTCTTGCTTCCAGCTATATTGCCCAATTATCATTAAGTCAACAGCATACATTGAACATCTATTATGTTTAGCACATAAGAAAGAGATCCCTTATAAAAGACATAAGAAAAAAAAAAAACAGAGGCATTTCAACTATTCTTTGAGAAAGAAGCTAGACCTCTTTCGGCTGATAATTATGTCTCCTATCAACACGGGCCTGCAGCCCGACAGCTGACACTAAGCATCTGACAATTTGAGAGCCAGATATTTTTGTACTATGTGATTTTGTGGAATTTTTGAATCACAATATATTGCATCTACCAAATATTACAAAGAAACATCAGCAGTGATCCATCAGAGGTCTAGGGCATCATCTTATAATTACTGCACTACTACATTAAAATATGCTAATATTCCCTCTGAGAGGAATGAAAAAAGCATTATGAACAGACCTGTGTCAATTCACGTCAACATTTACCGCCAAATGATTCAGGCCAAGTAAGGTTTTGACATCAAACAAGTTACAAAAATCTTTTCATTTTTTCAGATCTTTTGAATTTCGGAATTGGAGGAAAGGAATTGGAGACCTGTACCAGACATTTCCATAATATGTAATGCCATCTAGACAGATGAGCAAGCCAAAATGGCTTTTCTTTCAATAATCTTTTGATTATATAAACTAAGCGAAGAACAGACATACATGTGCTCAAATCCCTTGTAAACTATGTAAAAGAAACTCAACCAGAAAGTTCCTTTTTTATGCGTTATTTGATATTCTGCTCTCTGACTGCAAATTTCAACTTTGGAAAGCCCGTGTTCTACTGAGAAGAGAATGTATAAACAAATGTGACAAATACCTACTCTTGTAGTTTGGAATAAGTCAAAGTAATATTTTTTCTTCCTTTTTTGTGGTCTTTAAATTGTGGCCTGAGTGAGTAGAATAGGGGCTCCTGTCCATTCATCTCTTTTTCCTCTACTTTTTGGAAATGTAATGGATGTATGTCCAATGCCCAGGAAACCTGAGAAGAACCAATTTCAAACATTCCTTCCCCCATAACTAGTGTAATTTTAAATTCATCTGGAGATTTGGAATACTAATCTATCCTTAGAAGGACATGTACCAAGCATAAAAGCTTTGAAGATCTCTTAAACCCGGCAATTACAAAGCTGGGAAATGAACTGTTGTTGTTGGTTTCAATTATTAATTGAAAATTAAGGCAAGGTAACAGTTGCTAGAGTTACTTTAGGCTACTCTAGAGTCAAAGTCAAAATAATAGACTTATTAGAAAACTTTTAAGTCCATATATTGGTCCCAATCTATTTTAAAAAATGAATAAACCTATCATTTGATTAAGAATTCCACTTCTGACAGTCTATTCTATTTAAATACTATTACAGGTGTGAGTAGACTGAAGGGAATACTGATGCCTTTATTCATTTCAGACTTGACCTCGAATCTCTGGCCTTATTCATCAGCTTTAGAATCCACAGCAAATTGCCAATTTTTTGCAGCTTGTTTTTGTGGCAATTTTGTGCAAATCACAAAGTGCTGCTAACTCTAGAAGGGTGAATTAGAGCAGAAATGAGGGCAGGATGTCAACCCTCACCTACCTCCTTAGCGGAACACCTCTGTGCAGAGCACAAACCCACCACGTTGTATGGGGCCCAGTTACCAAAACCATAAATTTACTGAGGGTGATGACTTCACAGTTCAATCTATTTTTACATATCTTTATTTAAAGTCTTTGTGTTCTCTGAATTTCAAGGCCCTGGGACAAAGCATTTGCTTTTCTACCTTAATTGCTGGGACTAGCATCACCCTATACCTCGGCTCTGCTTCCCCCACCTAACCCTATCGAATATTGAGATTGTGTCTGCTGTGCTGGTCCTTACCCCTCCAGATCCACCTTCCATCATTCTATGCCCTGCTTCCAGCTCCAAAGGGCTCACCTTTTCTGATTGTGTCATCCAGGTCCCCTTGTCCTTCTTGTTGGGTTTGACCAATGAGAGATGAAAAGGCTGGAAGTAAAAGAGAGATAGAGGTATTGATTCCCAAGCCCACCGCTCACATCTCCCTGCTTGCCTGTTTGCTGGATTTGGTGGTTTTCTAGGTTTATGCCTTTTGAACTCTCAGGTGGTCTCACCTCTGTGTCTCCAGGTCTCCAGCTGCCTTGGAATCCAATAACACTGCTTCCACTTGCCTCCCATTCCCCATCCCACCCCATGCTAATGGTTTTCCACTGCTGCCATTTCCTGAGAGCTTCAGAGCTTCACCATCCATTGCTCCTTCCCTTAATTCAGCCACACCTCTGCAAGGAGCAGAGTTTATTCACGAAATTCTCTTCAGCTAAACCCTTTGACCGTGCCAGCATACTCCCTGCCTCTTCTCTTCATCACAGGAAGTCTCAAATTTGTCCCAGTCTTTTCTTTCCCAGGGCCCCTCATGGCCTCATGTTCTCTCTCCTAAACATCCCTGAATATCTGTAATTGTTTTTTAGCAGCCTGTTCTCATTAACACTGCATCCAAATGAAATTCAAAGTATATTATATGGGTAGTGGTTTCATTTAGAATGTGCTAGAAAATTTACACAATACAAAAATACAAGTTTTGATTTAAGGAACACTGTGTGCTTTTTTAAGGCTATTTATTTAACCAATACCTACTGAAGGCCTTTTCTAGGTACTCATAACAAAATTATGAGCACTAACAGGCACAATTCCAGTTCCTACTATAACAGAACTTATAGTCTAGTAGAGAAACAGACTTCAGCCAAATTTTACTTAATATTTATGTATTCGTTACTTACTATGTGTCAGTCACTATGCTAAACAGTTTACAATATTTAGTTCATGTAATCCTTTTAACAAATCTCAGGAAAAATTGCTATTATTACCCTCATTTCACAGATAATATAACTAAGACACAGAGCTTGAAACTACCTTGCTATGCTATAACATCTATACAGGAAATGGTCAATTACAAAAGCACCCCCAAATTTATTTTAGTGGTCATGAGAAACTTGAGTCAATGGTATAGAATAAATTTACTCTTATTCCAGACTTAAAACCTATCTAAAACACACCATTATCATATTTACCAGTTGAACCAAAATGTGCTGCCTGCTGGCATACACCAGACACTATCTTAGATGGTGGAAACACAGAGGAAAGAGACTCCTTGAATTTAAAATTTGTGGGGAGGTGAGAAGGATGTTGGGGAAGGCATAAAAATACATGGCAGTTGACTTATATGTCAGTACAAATCTGTCTTTTCTGAGGCCCCCAAATGTCTTTTTCTCCAAGGCTCTAACCTGCCCTCAGTGACCCTGCTGATAACATAGGGAAATGAGATAGTGGGAGAGGACAATTGCAGTAAAACATAATTAATTCTGTCCTAACATATGCACTACCAGTGAAAGAAGCAGAGAAGAGGGACACAGACCCAGTGGGGTGGGTCAGGGAGCACACTGAGAGCAGCTGAGGAATGAACTAAACTTGCAGAACAGGCAAAATTACTCAAGAGAAGTGGGGGTACACAACTGTCCTCAGGTTCTGTCTAAACATACCGCATTTGATATTTTTAAACTTCCTAGTAGATTTAGATACCATATCATGTACAGGTACAACCTCAGTTCTAGGACTCATATTTGAGATGATCGTTTCAGTAGCCACTTCACCATTATAAATAGTGGTGAAGAGTTTGGATTTTAGATTCATATAGACAAGGATATGAGTCTCTCTCTGTCATTTTTAACTGTGTAACTGAGTAAATTAATTTTCCTTTCCTAAGACTTGATTTTCTTATCTGTGAAAATGTAATTCTAACAATAGCATGTGCTTCACAAAGCTGTTGTAAAGGCTTCATGCCATAACACAAGAAATATGCTTAGCACATTTCTTAAACTATACCCATCTAGACACTTACTGAAGACCTTTAGTTACTACACAGATCTTTTCCTTTGACTAAAAGAAATAGGGAAAACGTCAAAGAGTGCCTTTAAATATGCAAAAGGCTCTATTCTGCCATTGGGCTTTGCAGATATTTAATATATTCTAATCACAATATTTTTGATCTTTGTGTTTAAACTTGGCTTCCCACTCCTTTAGGCTTCTCCTTTCCTTTCTGTGGCAATGAGGCTTGGGTCCTAACTATCATGGAATAGTTCTCCATACCAGGATGTGATCTCAGCCAATTCCACAAACCAGTAGTACTCACTATGTATTCCTGATACCTGTGGAACCTGAAGGTTACCTCTTAGGTGAATCAGTATTCATATTGGTGAATATCGCTTGACTCCAGACATCTTTCTAAAACCTTGGAAAATTCAAAGCATAAAAAAGAAATTGTTATCTTGAATAATTTCTATTTTTGATCATGTTGTCAACATATTTATGGTTGCATTGTCTTTATTAGGATTCTTTCTTTCACTTTTTAAATCATTATTGTTATTAGCATCATTTTGCTCACCCTATCTCCAGCTATTTTAAAAACTTAGGAAACTTACTCTATAGGTATTACCACTGAAGCCTGATAGGAAAATTTAGAATGTGTGTAGAACTCTGGCAGTTAAATAGAAGTTGGTATATCATCTTTCCATTAATACAAACTCAATTAATCCAAGTTTCACTTTGCAAGTGGTATGTATTTATTTCAGCAGATTAATCTAGCAAGGGAAGTGAAGACCGTATTTTAAAGGTATTTTTGTCTTCAACTCATAATTAAATCATTATTCTACTTTCAGCTTATCAATTCTCATCTAAAATAACCCAGAAAAGAAGATTCTGCATTCTTTTGGTCTGTATGCTTGTGCTGAGTACACAATATTTTTAAAGATTGAAACTAAATTGTTTTCCCTGTTCTGAAATCTAATGAACTTGGTTATAACGACAGCTTTCAATATCATGAGTTTTACAAATTCATATTATCATGAACCCTTAAATTGCATCTTTTCAATGTATTAGTACATTTAAATTAATTTATAATTCATTTTTTATATATAAAACATTTATATGATTCAATAATAAATATTTTATTGTAATGGTAACTTGTATAATTCATTCTCACAGCTTATACCCTTTAAAGTTCTAGATTAGAAGGGAAGATGGTGGAAACTGTTGCCAGTTCATCATAAACAATTTCATTTCATTTTTTTCACTGTATATATTGAGACAATATTTCGCAGGTGCCCTTTGCAGTTATTTGTGGCCTTGTAAACTGATTTCTGGCCCATGACATGCAAGCAGAAATTATGTGTACCATTTAGAAGTTTAAAAGTTTAAGATGTCGACACACCTTCCACACTATCTTTCTCATTGTTTGCTGGATCAATGGAAGTCCCCAAGAACCTAGACTAAGGTAAAGACACAAAATGGATGAAGCTTGGGTCCCTGAATCATTAGCACTGGACTTCTGCCTGAGAAGGGGAAATTGGAGATTTTAAGTTAAGTGTGTTGGGAAATTATTGGAAGGTCTTAAGCAGGGAGTGCTATAATCCCCATGGTAGGAAATGGGTTGCAAGGAAGTGTGGTAGCCATTCTCCAAGGTGGTCCCTAGTGACTCCCACTTCCAGGAGTTCATACCCTGGGGAGTCCCCTCCCACATTGCACCAGGGTTGGTTTGCATGACCAGCAGAATACAGCTGCAATGATGGCATGGCATGTCCAACATTAGGTATTAAAGACACTGTCGTTCCCATCTTGGTCACGGTCACTCTCTAAGAGCACTCATTCTGGAGAACATCAGCTCATGCCATGAGCAGTCCTATAGGGAGGCTCACGTAGTGTGGAACAACCACATGAGTGACCTCTCTTGCAAACAGATCTAACCCTAGTTAAGTTTTCAGGTGACGACAGCACTGACCAGCAAGCAGTGTGACTGCAACCTCATGAGTTACCCTCAGCCAAACTCACCCAGCTCAACCTCTCCTGGATTCCTGACCCACCACACACTGAGTGGTATAATCGGTGTTTGTGGTTTTCAGCTGCTTAGTTTTAGAGTGTGTGTTTCATAGCAATAAATAACAGTGATCCAGGGAAGAGATGATTATAAATATTAATTAAGATAATGAGAAGATTATAGATCGCTTTAAGAAAGCCTGGCCTTATACCAGTATATGTGAAAGGACCTGGAAAACCTCAACGCTCTCCATGCAAGATATTGGTGTGATCTGAGGGCAGAGAAAGGCAACTGAAGCTTCACCAAAACGTAAGAGTGACAACATTGATCGGAAAGTGATTCTTCTGTTCCTTGCACTGAGTAGGCCATTCTTGGAGCAATTTGTCCAATTCTGGGTGATACACTTACAAATAGAGATTAAGAAAAAAGACCCCATGCACAGGATGCTCTAGAATTGTAGAATGGTACAGTCATTATGGGAAATGATACGGAGATATGTCAAAAAAACAAAAAATAGAACTGCCATATGATTCAGCTATCTCACTTCTGGGTATATATCCAAAGGAAATGAAACCAAGCTCTTAAAGAAATGTCTGTACTTCCATACTCATTGCAGCATTATTCACAATAGTGAAGGCATGGAAGCAACCTCAGTGTTTATCAAGGGATAAATGGATAAAGAAAATGTGGTGTATGTACACAATGGAATCCTATACAGCCTTTAAAAAGAAGGAAACCCTTTCATGTGTGACAACATAGATAGACCTAGAGGACATTATGTTCTGTGAGATAAGTCAGGCACAGAATGACAAATAGTACATGATCTCACTCAGAGATGGAATCTTAAAAAAGAGTATAATTCATAGTAAAAGAAAATAGAATAGTGGTTGGTTACCAGAGGCTGGGGTTTAGGGAAAGTGGGGGAATCTTGGACTAAGGGTAAAAGCTTTCAATTATAAGATGAATAAGTTTTGAAGACTTAATGTACAACATGGTAGCTATAGTTAAGAAGAGTGTATTGTATATACTTGAAATTTGGTAACAGTGTAGATGTTAAGTGTTCCCGCAGACACACACGAAATGTGAGGTGAGGGATAGGTTAATTAGCTTGATTGGGGGAAACATTTCACAATGTATTCCTATATCAAAACATCACATTGGGCATCTTAAATGTACACAGTGTTAATCTGTCAACCACAGATTGATTTTTTTAAGGAACAGTAGAGTTTGGGGGAGTGGCAGAATGGAAATATAACACTGAGAAATGATTGAGGGAACGAACGTGTGCATTGAACATAACGGCTATTTGAAAAGTTGGAAAAAATTCAATCCTCACCAATTCTCTTTATCTGGAGCTTTAGAATTTTCCTGAAAGCTTAGATTCTTAGTTGAAGCTTCTTTCTACCTCTTATCTTCATTATGAAAAGAGTTAGTGAGTAAATCTTGTCCCCCAAGGTAAAGCCAGAGTTAAAATCAATTCACTGAACTGGTATTTGTATAATGTCTACGAGATGCAGAGATTAACTTCAGAGATTAACCTGTGAGAATAATTTGAGAGATTAACAATGTATTAGACACTTGTAGTCTTTGCTCTAAAAACTAGTGGTAATTAAATAGATATTTTATTCTAACGTGGTGACCTTATTTTTAATTTGTATTCTTTGGTAAGAAATTATGGCAGGCTTTCTCTCATCATTTATAGAAAGTGCTAAAATAACTTTTTCTCAATAGACAGAAGTTTTGTGTTCTGTTTCATATTAGTGTAGATCAAGTGTAGTAGTTTGTTCAAAAAAGGCAAAGATGCATTAATACAACTCCCAGGAGGCAGCCAGGCAGCTCAAGCTGGGTGATGAGAGGGGTCACATGGAAAGAAGTGGATGGAGTTTTTGGATCAAGTATTCAATGTATGGGGGGTGGGTATCAAGGATGGGTTTGAGCTTTCAGACTAACACAACTGGTTGGAAAGGTTAGTCACTGAGAAATGGAATAACAAAATTGGTCTGGGAATTAGGCAAGAAGATCATAAGTTCAGCTTTGGATATGTTGAATTTAATCAATTTGGGGGCTCTAAGATGACTTTTCAAATTCTCAGAAAAAAAAAAAGGTCAGAGCTGGAGAGCACTGCTGTGAGTTATCTGTGCATGTATGTAATAATTGAAGCAGAGGTGGAGATGTGTGAACCTCGGGCTGCATCTTAAAGAACTCCAATATTTAAAGATGAGACAGAGAGAAAAGTCTTCTAAGGAACACTGGGAAGGAACGGCCAAATAGATAGGTGGAAAATCAGGACTGAATGTTGGGTTTTGGAAGTCAAGGAGAAAGATTATTTTAAGGATGAAGTTGTCATTGGGTTAACCACTCATGAAAGATACACTAAGAAGAAAACATGAAGAATGGATTCTTCTGTGCTAAATAGAAAGAATTCATAAAGCTTCTCTTCCAGATGACTTTGGTTCTACTTTACTAACTACCTAAATCTCATATTTATGAGAAGGCTAAGAAGCTTTTTCACCTCTTAGGAACATCACGGAAGACCATAGGAGGCTCGAAATGATATATTCAGATTCAGAAGGATGCACAGTACTATTTTTCCCAAACACAGTAGAAAGTAGTTCTTGTAGGTTATGATTTTATCTGATAATTTACATTAAATTTATAAGGGCCCCATAGTCATTATGCTGATTTCATTTTGAAAATGTAGATAAAGATAAGCTTGATATTTCTAAAAGTCCTGACAATTAGAGAAACAATTTTAATAGTGTGGGTAGGAAAATGAAAGGGCAGGAGAAAGCTGAAGAATGATACAGGCAAATATATCATTAGAAGACTCTAGATCACCCTCATTTGTTTTATTTGTTGTGAGGTATTGGGATGTATTGTAATAACTTAACTTTTTCCTGGTGTTCAATGCTTATGACACAGTGCTTTTTTAATAATGGTAAAGAACATACAAACTTGAATCAGACAAACCAGAATGTACATGGAAAGCAATAAAAAATGCACATTTCATCTTCAAAAGAAATACTGGGTCACTCTTTCCAACTACATGAAAAATGATATTTGGAAAAAATTTCAATATCTTTCTTATTACATAGTGTATTTCCTGATCCTCTTCCTTCTTTATGACTTATTTTTATACAAATATATGTAAAAACTTTATCTACTCTTTTGGCCAGGGACAGCCTCTCCTATGGAGTGAGGAGGAACAGGGCCAGGGAGCCACATTGTTCGAAAAGCTGCCTGACAGCAAGAACAGAGCTAGACACTCTATGATGGACACCTCATTTAGTCCTCATGGTAAACTCATGAATTTAGTCTTAGTCTACCTCATCTTAGAGATACAGAAAGTGAGATTCTGAATGGAATTCCACTCCAGGAGGAACAGTAAGTGTTTTCACACCTCTGAGCCAGAGTTCATACACTTCACTCTATATCACACTGTCCACACAGAGCTTTAAGGCTCCCTGGAAAAATGTTCTTTCACCTCAAATACCATCTTCTATATGAGGGATACATGTCCATTCTAAATTAGACTTAAAGAGGTAATGCATGCAGGTGAAAAAGCATGACATTGGATTGTTTCCTATGAGCAGGTTAAAATAAGATAGATAAAATTTCATTGGGCATCTGGGAGGGACAAAACATGGAAAAAGGAAAGAAAGGATCAAAAAGGACCTTGGAATAACAAAGACAATTTCCTCAAATGTTGCCTTCAGCTGGCACTGTTGAGGGCAGAGTCACTGTGTTGCTGATGGAACATTCTTTCCACCTGGAACAATTAGCAAGTTAGTACCAATATCTTCCCCTCACACAGTGTCCAAAATAATTTTTCTCCATTTCTGAAGCTACAACCTTAATCCAGAGCATAATGAATCCTGGGTAAGTTGCCTTTGATAAGAGTGCAAATTACACAGATGGAACAATCCACAATCCATTCATTAACTCCAAACTACATTGATTTTTCCAAAGTTATGATTAAAAAAAATAAAAAGAGCAGAATAAGTTCATGACCAGAGAGCGTCAGTTCTAGCTAGTGTTTTTCCTTGGAATTTCCCAAATAGAACCTCCAAAAACAGTCACCCTCTACCCAGCAGAATTCGATTTAGAAATTAACACCTGCCTTAGCAAAGACTTTTAGTCCCGTAAGAAAAAATATTAGCGAAGCAGCTGTAAATTGCACTTCTACAGTTCTCAGATGTGTGACTGCTTCTGAACTACAATAGACTGCTCTTCCTTGTACATAGTATGGCAATTCCAAAAGTAGAACGTGTCGTCCTTCAAGTGACTTCACTGTGATTTTAAAATACAGTCTCATCATGTAAGTCAGTAAAGCTACAAAGCTACATATGTGATTCAGTGACCTATCTGCAATGCTCTCACATAGCCCCAGGCTTGTTCTACTAATTATCCTGAACTCAGCACTTACTTTTTTTATGCAGCTTTGCAGTCCCTAGAATGAGAGATAGAGCCTGAAGGGGCCCTGAGAACCTTCTAAACCATTACAGGTGCTTGGAGAAAGAGGCTGTTAGATGGCCGTTACCACATATTGCTTCTCAACCACTCTAAACGTTTCAACATTTGTTTTAAATACTTTGGTTTCATTGAAAAACATTTAAAGTACTTTTCAAAGGTCATTAAATAGATCATTCAATTTTTTTATTTGAATGATTTTTTTCTTTTTCTCTCCTTCAGAGTTTAAGTTTTGCTTAATTGTAACTTCCCATAAATATCAAACAATAAAGGACTAAAAATAGGAATAGGATATATTAATATACTCATTGATTTAATAAATATGTAGTCAGAATCTGTCATGTTCTGGGCACTGTTCTAAATTTCTAGAAACTTATGTATCATGAGAGATCATCTGCATTCACAAATGGCTACAATATAAGGTCCTATGTTAAGTTCAAAAAATGGGGTATGAAGGAGATACTTTAGTATTTTAGAGAAATGGCTGGGCTGATAACTAGACTATTCAAGAAAAGCAGAATGTCTATTGTTTATTGGCAGGTTAGATCACTTTCCATTCTCTTCTGTTGTTCCTCTGCACCTCAGGGCCTAGAAAACTAGTAGCTACATTTTCCTGAATCCCTTGCTAGCAAGGTTTTAGGTTAGACTCTGCCAAAAACAGGAACTTATGCAAAATTCAGAAGCTAAGGAGACATAAAAGCATATTATTGTTCCTTTGACAATAGCAAGCTGTGGGGTGAGCTACACTATAATTGAGGTTTTTCAGTGACTTTTGGCATTTTTTTTGAGGATTACCTGTTTTCCCACTCCAGGCAGCAGTGAATTTCACTGGCAATTTTCTGTGGGTCTTTGACCTTCCTGATTTTAAGAATGTTAATGGCAAACCTAAGAACTAACAATAGCTTTCCTGGACCTTTACTTCTTGCAGTCCTTTCAAGCATCTATACCCTTTTCTATCTAAAATTTCTACACATGGCATTTTAGCTGAACTGAGAGCAGGAAGGAAAATTTGGGAATGGATGGCAGAGTAGACAGTGAGCAGGAGCAGAGCTGTCTAAAGATTGGCATGAGCACCAGTGCATCCTTTCATCATCTTTACCTTCACTGTCTTCATTGCCAGTATTTATAGAGTGCTTACTATGTGTCAGGTACCGTTCTGGGTACATATTCACTCATTTAATCCTAAAAACAATGATTTATAGCTGCTATTACTGTAAAAGATGAGAAAATGGGTGCCAAGAAAGGCTAATTCGACTTGCCTAAGATCACAGAATGACCAAGCAGTAAAACCAGAAGTCATCATGTTTAGTCACGAAAAGGTACCCCTAAAACTACTAAAGACATGGCCAGAGTGGTTCTTAACCACCCCAAAACGTTGTGGGTGGTCTTAAATATTGTGAGTGACTAATTTTCTTAAAACTTTTTGTTTAAAATATCTATACACTTAGAGAAAATTGCCAAAAAAGAAAAAAAAAAAAACTGCAGAGAAGTGTACCCTCCCCCCAGCTTCCCCCAGTGGTAATATCTTACATAATTATAGAACAATAACAAAAACAGGACATTGACCTTGGCACATGCCTATGAGCTAGGCAACAGATCTTATTCACATTTCATCAGTTTTTACATTCACTCTTGTGTGGGGGTTAGGGCGAGTGTGATCAAATAAATTTCTATTTTTAAACCCAGAAATTTAACTCCATGATGTTAGTATGTCCTAACAGATTTTCTAGCAGAGAGAGGTTTGCTTGATATAAACTCGGTATGAGTTAATAAGATAACATAATCATTGAAAATGTTTTTAGTCAGGCTCAATATTAATAGGTACTGAGTGCTCAGACCTACAGGGATAACAGTGTCATTACGGTACACATTGCTTAGATCCTGGCTCGAGAACTGTGCTCATTTGAACCAAAATAAACAAGACAAAGACCCCCAGAGAAAGGCAGCTAGATGTTGAAGGGTGATAATAAAGAGTCTGAAGTCCCTGAAGTACCAAGGAAAGCAGGCAATGTTTATCTCTAAGAGATGATGTAGGCAGACATGATGTCAAGCTGCCTATCCAACCCTATGTCTTACAATTACACATCACGTTTAGTTAAGCAAAGCACCTACCAAATCATGAACATCTATACCTTCCTTACATAAAAAGCCCTATTTTCAGAAATTCTTCCATGATTTTTATTAATCTTTTCTTGAATATACACAGCATTTATCCAATGACCATATAATTTAGCCTAGTCGTTTTCAAAGAGTAATCTAGGATCAGCAGACTTAGCAACACCTGGAAATTTGTTAGAAGTGTAAAATCCTGAGCCCCAACTCAGATTTACTGAACCTGAAACTCTAAAGACGAGGCCCAGAAATCTGTATTGTAACAAGTCATTGCGTTAGTTGATGTATGCTAAGGTTCCAGATCTACTGGTGTAGCTCTAAACCACTTGGGATATTGTTATTTTGTATATGAATATCATCTCCCCACAACTGTTGTTCTGTGACATCTATATATACTCTCACCTGACCAAATATGATAAGATCATGGCCAAGGAAACCTATCATTCTCTTACCATGTAGCTCCTTTAGCTGGTTTCCCTATCAAAGCTCATGTCAGAGAGCACTGGACTGTGTCTTTTCATCCTAGTCTATCCTCTGCTTTCTAAGAACACTGGGGCTGAATGCTTCCATCAGAAGTTAACAATCCTGTTTTCACACAATCAAGAAGTATTTAAGTAACTGTTTCTAAGTGGCAAAAGACATGGCCCCTGCTCTCAAAGAATTATTTGTAGGTATATCAGGGGACACCTGAGATTAGTTCAACGAAAAATTCTTCTTCCTCCCTTCCTCTCTCTACCTCCCTAAATCTACAGGCCATAAGCAGTGAGGGTCAGGCACTCAGAAGTGGGTGATACTTTTGTGCATGATTCTATATTTCCTGAAGGAGTTTCTAGCCTTCTTCCCTAGCTAATGAGGCAAGATCAGTGGTTCTTAACCTTTTGTGTGCCTGAGAATCACCTGGGAATGTGTTAAATTTATACCTAGGTCACTGCGCAGAAATTCTGATTTAGTATGTCTGTGATGAAGCTGGGAAATCTCCAATTTTAGCAAGTACCCAGGGTGACTCTGATATAGGTCTGTAAATGACACTTAAACAAATTGCAAGCAGAACAGCAGCACTTAGAATATTTAACACAGCCTGGCCGGGCGTGGTAGCTCACGCCTGTAATCCCAGCACTTTGGGAGGCTGAGGCGGGCAGATCACGAGGTCAGGAGATTGAGACCATCCTGGCTAACATGGTGAAACCCTGTCTCTACTAAAAATACAAAAAATTAGCCCGGTGTGGTGGTGGGCGCCTGTAGTCCCAGTTACCCTGGAGGCTAAGGCAGAAGAATGGTGTGAACCCGGGAGGCAGAGGTTGCAGTGAGCCAAGACAGTGCCACTGCATTCCAGCCTGGGCGACAGAGCAAGACTCCATCTCAAAAAAAAAAAAAAAAAAAATTTAACACAGCCTGATTTCCCAATGAAGAGGCAGAAAGTAAAGATGGCCATAAATCTGTTTTCACCTCTTATCAGCCAGTCTTCAGCATTAGTGATACAGTGTCGCTGCATTAGTGACAGTGCACGGCCTGCATCGTAACATATATGAACCCATATGCCTTAAATACTATTTATTCAGCAAATCTTATTGTATACATTATGGGCCAGGTCCTGTACCAGATGCTGGCGTTACTGGGAGAGCAAAGAGACAACAGTTTCTCCATTCATGGAAACAGAGACAATTATTAACTTTGCCAATATCAGGGAGGTATTACAAATGAAATACTGCAATCTGAAGAAACAAAGAATAGAATTAGCCTAGTGGCCAGTGTTGAGGGGCAATGGAGTGGAAAGGGCTGACAAGGGATCATACTTCATTTATTTAAATGACTAGCTCCCTCTGAGTGGGGATAATTTTTGAGATATGCAGAAAATCACATCGTTATTGATCTCTTCCTTTGGAAACAGTCTGAAGCAATGTAAAGTCCTCTCAAATCAATGGCTAAATGAAATGTTTCAAGTTTTTATAAAACACACAGCCATGTAACAAATATGTGTATAGACGTATACATTTGTTAAAAAATAAAGATTATGTGTAGAAGTAAAATTGGAGAATTCAGCACAGTTTTGATCTCTGGGATTTACGATTACTGGTGATTTCTAAGTTTTTTGATACTTGTCTGTATTTTTCAAATTATAATAAATAAGCATTTTTGTAATCAGATAAAAAATATTAGAAACAAAGCTAAGGCAGATTCTGCAAGAAAAGTCAAAAGCATTCATAAAAGGCAAGTATAAAAAAATATATTGAGCCAAAATGCATTTATTAAGCATCTCCTCTGTAGATACCAAAATTCCTAAAACTGTACACTGTAGATCTTCTAGTTATTAGTTGTGTGGTGTTGGATAAATTACTATATCTCTGTGCATCCATTTCTTCACCTGTAAAGTGGCTCAACTGCATCCATTTGGTTGTCGTGACAATTAAATGAAAGAATGCTTGGTAAGTAGTTAGAACAGAACTTTGAATAGAAGCTGATAAGCCCTCAGTAAATGTCAGCTGTAATTATTATTGCTGTCATGTAAATAATTATTGTGTCATCCCATCTGGGAGTCTCTAGGCTCTTCTAGAATATGATTTGAGATCAGGAGCTCTTCACTTTCTGTGACAGCTTTTTAGATTATTAAACAAGTCTACTTATTGACAAGCTCTGCCATATGCTGAGATGAAGTATGCTTCCTTGGAGTTTCCACTGGACATTCTTTCTTCCATTACAGCACCATATTGCAAACTACTGCCACTTCTTCTCTCAGGCTTCTCCTCTGCTTGGTAAATAGCTCCTCAAATGGCAAAACAGCAAGAGCAGTAACACTTGCCTTACACTTTATAAAGCTCTATCACTTATATTATGTCATTTGAGCCTCTCAGTACATAGGATAAATATTACCACCATCATCATTTCATAGGTCAATAAATTCAGGCTTGAAAAGTTAATTGACGATGAAATAGCACCTCTGGAAGGTGGTGATGCTGAGAATTAAACACAGGATGTCTAGTCCAAGTCTCTTTCTTCTATACCACTTCTATTTAAAGTGCCTGCCTTAAGTGCAATACTGCAGTTGCATACTGAAGGAATCTCCTATGTCTTCAGTTGCATTATTTTATTACTATAACTTAAGTTTATTATTATTCATAATTCAGCCACGAAAAGTAAAATTCACTCTACAACTTCCAAACCTGGGACCCTACAAGGAATTTGGTTACATATGTGCTGAAAGTGTTAAGAAGCCAAACAGGGGATGCAGAGGTCATCAAGAGATAAGCAAAAGAAGGAACTCGTTAGCATCCCTAGGACACAGAAGTTGAGTCCAGGAACGGGGGCTACACAATGGAAGCTGTGAATTAAGACCTAGCATGGACTTCCTGTGAGAATGATGGCCGCAAGAAACAGATGTGGGGATTAGACATGCTCTTGCTCCTCCTCCCCTCCTGCCCTCCAGCCCTCAGACAGATCTGGCATTGGCTGAACATAACTGGAAACCAGAGCCCAAAGGAACTTAGGAAATATGGTTCCTGAATCACCGAGCAGAGGCACAGGAGAGTGACAAGTGGATCTGAGAACAACCTGACTCTGTTGGAGGCACAATTTCTTGATGACCACATCATACTTCTAATTTATATTAAGTTCATTGTTAAATTAAACCCAGGCCATTTTTCATGCAAACTCTTAACAAACTGGTTCTTTTATTTTTCTGTATTTGCCGATTGACTTTTTGAATGCAAGTAAGGGCTTTACTTTATCTTGCTTCATTCCATCATTTGACTTTTGGTCAGCCTTTAAAATGTTGTGAACCTATCTCTTTCTATACTTGGATAACTTAGAAATTAATAAACATAATTTGTACACTTATATTCAAGTTATTATTAAATATTTTGATCAAGAAAAGTCAGTAACTATAGAGTGGCTAGGGTGAGACAGGTAAGGTACTCACCTCAGAAGCAAAATGTAAGGTGGTGCCAAAAACCTCCATTATCAAGATAAATATTTCAGTGCAATTTTTTAAAAATCAAAATTAATATGAAATTTCATGATGAACAAAATATTGAAATTACAAATAAAGTCAGGATCCACAAGTGATACATATTTATCAATTTTTAAGCCAGCTGCAAATTCTTCATGTTATACCCCCATTTACCCCAGACTTTCCATTAATTACTGAAGAATACCATTGTCAAAACTTTGTCAAATCAAATATCTTTCAAATATTTTGATACATTTTGTTCTAGAATCTAGAACTCCAACTGGTTAACAGTATAGAAAAAGAGAATAAACTCAGCATCAGATTTGAAGCTTGTATAAGTTGGGGGAATGTGTTTAAGAAAAAGAATTCAAAGTTGCTGTGAACTATATATGTATAACCATTTTATACTAAACATATCTCCAAATCAACATCCTTGGCCAGATCCCCCAAATGTGACCACTCCAATCCTGCCTGACAAGATGGAAAAGATAACACAGGCAACGTAGAGGTGTAAAGGGTGTCCTTAAGTGATTATGGTTAAAGTATTTTGCAAACTTTATAAAACACACACTCACATGACCACATTATGCTACTACCAAGGCTGTGGGAAGGGTCCTTACTAGTGAAGCTTAGTTAATTTCAACATTGAATTTAGACCAACCTTCAGGTAAAATAAAACCTAGCAGTACCTTCCATTGTGCATGATCACGCAGATCTGATTTCTTCCTATATCAAATCACATCTTCTGAACCAAATTCCTTGCCTACACATGAATAGATTGGAGCCAATGGTTTTGAAGGTGTTTGAATTTTAACATTCTGCTCCACTTTGTAAAATAAGAGCTGGCTATTTCAGTGATCGTATGGAAGAAAAGTGAGAGTCGATTTTCCCAACATAGGTTTTATAAAAGGAAGTCTGAATATAAAGCATCTTTCTATTGCAAAATGTTTCATTTACAAAAATATTGTCCCAAGTAACAAGAAGAGATAAAGTCACAGTCAATTCTTACTAAAAGAGACAAATATCTTGGTGTAGTTTACCATTACAAATGAGAAAAGTAATTGAGCATTAAATTTCCAAAATGTGGCTTCACCATTAGCGTTTACTCAAGGAGAACATGCCTACAAGGAGAACATGCCTAAAAATAAGCCCAAGTCTCTGGATAAGATTGGGGATCTTAAAGAAGTGACTAAAAAATGCTAATATGAATGCTGTAAATCAAACCCATAAATATCTTAAGTTTAATAGTTTTAAATTGACTGTCTTCTAAAATAGGATCCTTGCTTTTTAAGTAAGTTGAACACAGAGAATGGCAAAATCTTTCACAATGAACATTGCAGCCAATGTGTTAGGAGGTATGATAAGTGATAAGAAGATCTGAACAAAATGATTTATGTGTATGAAAGAGATATTTTTGGCCTTTAATCTTGGAAATGGTAAATACCCATTTTAGAACAAGAGATACAATCTGACTCAGAGAATCTGAGTACATTTTCTTATCACTCTGTTAAAACCACCCACAAACAAGAGACAGCTCTTCTTTGCTCAAATCATAATAGCTTCTCTTTAAACTTGAAAACTGACCGTTGACTCTAATAAAATATAATCAGTATAATTTCCCACTGCTTAATATGAAAACACTAAATCTGATTAATTAATTGATGATTTTTGAACCTCAAAATTTAAAAGACAATTGAAATATTAAGACAATAATTTAGAAGCATGTATTTGGCATCTATAATCCATGGTAAAAAAAAAAATAATGCAAAATATACATCATTCTATAAAGAGTATGGTGTTATTTTGACAAGGACCAGATTTTTTTCAGTATCATATAAAGAGTATTTTTTACTTGTTTTCCTTTCTAATAAATGTTAACTATTATCTTGATAAAACTTGTAATTCTTCATTTGTTCATATTATGTCTATCATTCAATCTTCTTAGCTGTTTTCAGGAACATCTCAAAATCTTATCAGATTCAGTATAAACAATTTGGTTTCATTCTTTCTCTGTAGAATTATATCTTCAATGGTAAATATCAGTGGTTTTTACATAGCTCATGACATCCTATCTTAAATTCCTATTACTGCAATTGTAACAAAAAATGGGAAGAATTTACAATATGAGTTTTGATATTAGCAAATACCATCTAATCGTTTCAACTGGCCCAAATGGAGGAAAAATAGACATTGTACAAATGTATGTGTAGCAATCTAATTCCACATGGTCTTGTTTATGCAAACGAGGTCAAAAAAATCTGTAACAACCCACTCAGTTCAGCATTCACAATGTAATGATGAACTAGTTTATGTCTGTAAGATATCCAGTTACTTGTGGATAGAAACAAAAATTTGTATTAGCATATTCATCATTATACTTTGAAATAAGTTTTGGCACTCATTACTCATGAATAAAAGAATATTGATGCAATAAAATCCTCTGAGGCAATTTTCATAACACAAGGGTTTGTTTGTTCAACCAAAACCTTCCACTAGTAAGGCACATTTTGGAAACTAAACTTAATGCTTCAAAGTACCTATTTGAAAAGATGAAATTTAATTTTGAAGCTTAGTGGCTCTTAAATTTTTATTTCATGGATTTCTCCTTGAGAAGGTATTGCATATATAATTCAGAAGATAAAAACTAACCTGGTTTGTTATATACAAACAGAAATGTCTATATTTTCAATCTGACCACAATTCATGTATCTTCAGTTTACAGGAAAAGGATCATATTTCAAGCCTGTCTTAAGCATAAGGTAATTTCCCATCTTCTATAATATTAATTAGTTTACTGAAAATGCTTATTTCGGGGGATAAGACAGGGTTCTCAATGCTCAGTGTTGTTCCTATCATACAGCATCATTATTTACAGAGCATTTTGGATTTTGAAATATTTTGTTAAATTTTACTAGTCATTTCTTATTGTATTCTTTGCAGTTGTATCATTACACTCATTTGAAATGTAAAGAGAATTTTAAATAGAGGTATTAAGGCTTTAGTTTAATCTGTGCCAAAAGTACTCATTTCATTCTGTCACTGCAGCTCATCTGGTCATGCAGGAAAAGAACAGCTGCTTAATCAAGATATTTGGCACTATATGGACAATAAAGAAAACCAAACAGAAAGTAAATATACCTGTTTATAGAGATCACCTAAATTAACTATGATTACAGTATATAAGTTGTTACAACAATATTTCTGACACAGCTCCTGCCCAGCATATGAATTAACTCACGGGGAAAAGTTCACTTTCTGAAGGCTACATTTTTCTCCCTGAAGATATAAGTAATAATTTTCATTATGTGCATACAAAAAAACTCTACAAAAGGAGTTTTTACTATGTTCATTTGAAGTTTGTTTATCTTAACTTTTTCACGTTAAGAATTATATTTCCCTTGACTGTAAATATTTTGAAGAAAAATGATAGCTAATATTTATGGAGCCACTCTCATGGGTTATTGTATTGAATCCTCAGAGAGTTCACAGTCTTACAATATGAATTTTTATGCCTTATTTCTAAGGGTGATGATAAGGGCTAAAGGGAGACTTGCTCAAAGTCAAAATACTAGCTAGGATATATCTGGGTCTCAGACTCAGTGGTCTGACCTTAGAATGCGCATACTTTAACAGAGTTCAGCGTGGTGTCTGTCACTCAGATTTGCCCCAACTCTGACCCCATAGACTCATGACTTGGTCCAAGGTGAAGAGGATGCTGTGAGTAAAACTTGAAATAGTTGTTTTCACTAAAATCTCATAAATCTCATTCACTAAAATCTCAAATCTCTTGATATTCACATGACACCATGCCATGCAAAATGAAGATGAGTGGTCCTTCCTCCCCCTTCTGTTTACAACGAACCCTTTGCATCATGTATTCAGCCATTGAAGTTTCTAGAATATATACTCTCAATTTGGCATCCGGAAAATTTTGATACAAGAGCAGGATATTGCTTGATGGTACCTAGGAGCAGTAGTACTGAGTGGATGGGTATTGTGGAAGCCTGGGCATTTCTTCTAGAGGCTGGAAGAGCAGAAGAAACAAAATGGTTGCTAGCTAAAGAAACTAGATGCAAACCCATTCCTGCAAGTCCTTTTCATAACACCATTAATCCATTCACGAATGTGGAGCCATCATGACACATCTTTTGAAAAGTCTTACCTTTCAACATCACTGTTTTGGATATTAAGTTTCCAACACATGGATTCTGGAGGACATATGCCAGTGAGATATCCCTGCAGACTTTAAAAATAGGTGGAGAGAAGCATTTTACTGGAAGATAAAGGTTCTGCAATAACAAGTATGGATGAGAACCCAGAAAATCGATATCATAACTGTTTATCTCATTCTAATTTTACCTTTTCCTCCCTCCCTCAAGACTGGAGCAATGTAAGAAAACACAAACTACACAAAAAGTGGCTTTCATCTCTACAATAGTGTGGGTATGTCCCCCAGAATTCATGTGTTGGAAACCTGGTACCCAGAACAGTGATGTTGAGAGGTAGGGCTTTTCGAAAGATGTGTCATAATGGATCCACCTTTGTGAATGGATTAATGGTGTTATAAAAAGGGCTTGCAAGAGTGGGTTTACTCTGTCATACCCTTCTACCATGTGAGGACACAGGATTCCTATGCTCCAGAGAACAGAGGACTTAGCATTTAAGGCACCATCTAGAAACAGAGAATAGCCTTTACCAGATACCAGTGCCTTGATCTCGGACTTCCCATCCTCCAAAACTGTGAGAAATAAATTTCTGTTTTTGAATGAACTACCCAATATGTGATATTCTCTAATAGACACAAAATGTATGTATGGCATACCTTGGAGATATTGTAGGTTCAGTTACAGATGACTGCAAAAAAGTAAATATTACATTAAAGGAAGTCACACAATTTTTTGGTTTCCTAGTGCATATAAAAGTTATGTTTACACTATTCTGTAGCCTATTAAGTAGTGTACAATAGCATTATCTCTAAAAACAATGTACATATCTTACTTCTAAAATATTTTATTGTTAGAAAGGCCAATGGTCATTTTAGCTTTCAGCAAGTCATAATCTATTTGCTGGTACAGGAATTTGTTTGATGTTGATGGCTGCTGACTGATCAGATCAGTGGTTGCTGAAGGCTGGGGTGGTTGTGGTAATTTCTTAAAATAAGGCAACAATGAAGTTTGCCACATCAATTGACTCTTTCTTTCATGAAAGAGATTTCTCTGTAGCATGCAGTACTGTTTGGTAGCATTTTACTGACAGTAGAACTTTCTTCAAAATTGAAGTCAATCCTCTCAAATCCCACTACTGCTTTATCAACTAAGTTTATGTAATATTCTAAATCCTTTGTTGTAATTCCAACAACATTCACAGCATCTTCACCAGGAAGAGATTCCATCTTAAGAAACTGCTTTTTTTGCTCATCTATAAGAAGCAACTCCTCATCTGTTCAAGTTCTATCATGAGATTGCAGCAATTCAGTCACATCTTCAGGCTCCACTTCTAATTCTAGTTCTCTTGCTGTTTCCACCACATCTGCAGTAACTTCCTCTACAGAAGTCTTGAACACTTCAAAGTTATTCATGAAGGTTGAAATTAACTTCTTCCACACTCCTATTGATGTTGATATTTTGACCTCCTCTCATAAATCATGAATATTCTCAGTGGAATCTAGAATGGTGAATTCTTTTCAGAAGGTTTCAGTTTGCATTGCCCAGATATATCAGAGGATTCACTATCTATGTCAGCTATAGCCTTATGAAATGTATTTCTTAAAATAAGAAAATGTGAAAGTCAAAATTATTCATTGATCT
The DNA here is from genome assembly GCF_000951035.1 of Colobus angolensis palliatus. Taxonomy (NCBI): domain Eukaryota; kingdom Metazoa; phylum Chordata; class Mammalia; order Primates; family Cercopithecidae; genus Colobus; species Colobus angolensis. The sequence continues at coordinate 2,453,450 of NW_012115289.1, read as the reverse complement.
ATGTGCTACAGAATGCATATTTTTTGAGCAGGTATTGATCTCCTTGTACATCTCCATCAGAGCCCATGGGTCACTAAGTACATTGTCAATGGGTAGTAATATTTTCAAATTTATCTTTTTTTCTGAGCAGTAGGTTTCAGCATGGAGCTTAAAATATTCAGGAGGCCATCTCATAAACAGAAATACTGTTACCCAGTCTTTGTTCCATTTATAGAGCACAGGCAGAATAGATTTAGCAAAATTCTTAAGGGCATTAGAATTTTCAAAATGGTCAATGAGTGTTGGCTTCAACTTCAAGTCACCATCTGTATTACCTCCCAACAAGAGAATCAGCCTGTCCTTTGAAGTTTTGAAACCAGGAACTGGCTTTTCCTCCCTAAGTATGAAAATTCTTAATGGTGTCTTCTTCCAAGATAAGGCTGTTTCATCTATACTGAAAAAATCTCTTGTTTAATGTAGCCACCTGCATCAGTCATCTTGTCTAGATCTTCTGGATAGCTTGCTGCAACTTCCACAGCAGTAATTGCTGCTTCTCCCTATATTTTTATGCCACAAAGACAACTTCTTTCTCTAAACCTCAAGGAGAAACCTCTGCTAGCTTCAAACTTTGTGCAACCTTTTCACCTCTCTCAACCTTTATAGAATTGAAGGGACTTATGGTCCTGCTCTAGGTTAGGCTCTGGCTTAACGAAATCTTGTAATTGGTTGCATCTTCTATCCAGGCCACTAAAACGTTCTCCATATCAATAAGGCTGTTTTGCTTTCTTGTCATTTCTGTGTTCACTGAAATCGTACTTTTTTTTGAGACAGTCTCACTCTGTCACCCAGACTGGAGTATAGTGGTGTGATCTCAGCTCACTGTAACCTCCACCACCTGGGCTCCAGCAATCCTCTACCTCAGCTTCCCAAGTAGCTTGGACTACAGGAATGCACCACCACGCATGGCCAATTTTTGCAATTTTTTGTAGAGACAGAGTTTTGCTATGTTGCCCAGGCTGGTCTTGAACTCCTAGGCTCAAGTGATCCACCCGCCTGAGCCTCCTAAAGTGCTGGGATTACAGGCATGAGCCAATGTACCTGGCCTAGAATGGTAATTTTCGTTTCCTTCAAGAATTTTTTCTTTGTAGTCACAACTTGAGTAACTGTTTGACAAAAGGTGCCTAGCTTTGGGTTTGTTTCCACTTACAGCGTGCCTTCCTTACTGAGCTTAATTATTTCTGGCTTTTGGTTTAAAGTGAGAGATATGTGACTCCTCCTTTCACTTCAACACTTAGAGGTTATTGTAGGGTTTGTAATGGCCTAATTTCAATACCGTTGTGTCTCAGGAAATAAGGAGGCCCAAGGAGAGGGAGAGAGATGGGGGAACGGCTCATTGGTGGAGTAGTCAGCACACACATATTAATCAAATAAGTGTGCTGTCTTATAAGAGCATGGTTCATGGCACCCTGAAGATACAATAATAAGGAAAAAGTTTAAAATATTGCAAGAATTACCAAAATGTGACACAGAGACACAAAGTGAGCACATGCTGTTGGAAAACTGGCACCAATAGATTTGCTCAACTCAGGGTTGTCACAAACCTTCAATTTGTAAGAAGTACAGTATCCATGAGGTGCGATAAAATGAGGTATATATGTGTGTGTGTGTGTATACATATGTGAATATATATATATATTCTCAAAATGTCTTTTATATACTGCCTGATAGTGTTTTAAATATTTTTCACTCTACTTTTGATGTCTTTGATTTCCAGTTTTTCATTATGTGGAGGTTCTGTGCATTATCAGTGGTATATCATACTATGATTAGCAAGGCCTGAGTTGATCTCCTTAATACAGCATGAAATTGTCTCCAGCCAAAGTATGCAACTGACATTAAGATCACATTCAAAGTTAATACATAGGTTTAGGAAGTAATGTAAGAAAACAGGTCAACACAATAGCAGCCACATAGGTGCCAGGAAGGGGCTACACAGGAGCTGTTACCCAAACCTTATCATTGTTTTTTATCTTGTTCTGTGTTTTGCTTTTTGATTTTATGCTTCTGATATCTTTAGGGGCCTATGGATGAGAACCTTTATTATGGCTGTTCATGACTATGACCATTTCAGGGATTTCTGATATAAAGAAGAAAGTACAGGCATAGCCTGAAGGATTTTATTTGCAAGGCCGAAATTGTAGGCACGTTATGACAAGACGCATCAAGGAGAAAAATCACAGGATACATGTGTGTTCACACACCCATGCACATGAATGGTTTTATGTGTCTTGGAAAGGGGCGGGCAGCTCTCTTGACTTGGTGTCAGGAGTACCAGAGTGGCATGCTGGTCCTGATAGGGAGCTGAGACAAAGGAACCCGCAAGAGAGTTTTCTGAGTTCCCAGGAATAATGCCAAAGTTCAGAGTCTCCACAGGTATAGAATTGAGGGTCTGGGACTTACTTTAGACCCACACTACCTGCCCATGTACTTCCCTTGAATGAGGCCTGGCCAAGGAAGAATGATCCTGCCCCTCTTGGCCCAGCCTTTCTTTGGCCCTAATGGAGGCAAGAACTTTGGATTCCTTATAGCTCTATAAAGATATCTTTACATTAGATCCCTTAATAGGAGAAGCTTCTGCCTACCTTGGCTTTGCTTATGATGGTCATAATAAGCATTGTTAATTGCCCCTCATCTTGGTAGAATGCTTTGCATTCTACAAAATATTTCAAATCTGGTATCCAATGCAATCCTCACAATACTCCTAATGTAGAATTCGGGTGGTATTATCTTGATTTGCAGTTGAGGATACAGACCCAGGGAAGAACTTGGTTTAGGTCAAACAGATCGTGAGAGGCAAAGCAGCTCTGGAGACTTCCAGATACTTCCCTTGCCACAGTCCTATGCTTCCCCTCTAACTGTGGGCAAGCTTCTGAAAAAAATTAATATCTAAGCTGCTGGGAAGACTCATCTTTATGGTTTTTTTTCCAAATGTATTTGTGGCAGTATGTCTTCTTCAAAAATTTTTGGATGAAATGAACAAAGAGATAAACTCTGTTTATTCATATTCTTTGTCTCCAGGTTCTACTTACCTCTGACTCTGCAATGATGAATAAATTGTTCACTTCTCTGATGATCAATTTCTGTCTTTAAAATGGAGAGGATAATACTTGCCACCCACTACCATCACTAGAATGAAGGAACTAATGCTTCTAAAATGTTGTGAAAGAGATACTCTAGAAATAGAAATATGAGGCTTTTATTGAACACATTTAAATGTGATTTTTAACTGAAATTATGGTTTCATCAAAGATTCTTGCCACACTGAACTCACCACAATTTGTATTATTATTATTACTGTTTTTCCTGTTTTACTTTGAATGCCAATGCAGCAAACAGACTTTCCAATTTTATAGATCTTGCCATTTTACAGACCACTGCTGAGGGCTGCAATCCCCTTATCTTATACCATCCACCCAAGCTTTGTTTTACTTGATTTGTTCTAGCTATAGACATAAACATTGACCATAAACATAAACATTGACCATGTTGCTCCACATAGGTAACAACATATTCTATAGAAACTGGCCCAGAAAATTGCATAAAATGAAGAAACAGGCTTTGCTTGGACAGTAGAAGTGCCACTTCACTAAATAATCCAGCAATGGCACAACAGGCTTGCTGGACCTGGTGACTGTCTTCATGAGTCAGGCTGGCTGGCAGACTTTCTGCACAGGGGAACTAGAGAGTTTGTAAGCTCTCCAAACAGTCCCTGAGGTACAGCAGCCAGACAGCTGAGGTCTTCCTAATGAATGACTACTTCAACAAGCCAGAGTTCGCAGGGATAAAGCCATTAAGCCACAGAGACAGCTATGGCTTGTAAATTTGATGTGGTCTGCTAACTCCTGAGAGGACATTTTAAGATAAGAAATGCAAGCTTTCACATTGGGTTGGATTGTCCAAAGCACCTGAACCAACAAAATGTTTTTCATAAAGATGTTATTGGCTATCAAAGTTGACTGAAATGATACAAAAACATTTTTCTCGAAGAATCTGAAATTCACAAGTAAGAATTTTTATGAATATTGTACTTTATCAACTATTTCAGGTGAAGTAATTTTTTCCTAATTAGTATCATTTAGCTTTTCTTTCTCTTGTTTTAAGGAAGACAATAAACTAATACACTACTAAAAGTCTTCTAAGAAATAATTATATTTACTCTGTGAAGTAATTTTTTACTTTACTCTGCAAAGCACCTGTCAACGTGCTTTATTTAGTTGTAATAAGCAGTGTCTAACACACCCACACACACAAACACACACACATGCGAAACCAGTTCATTCCTCAAAGGATTTTATTTGTTAACTTTCTTAAATACAGGAAGTCCTAGCTTAAACGATTCAAACATGTTCATTCTTCCTCATGGCACCAGTCATATTTTGCATGCTTTGGTTACAGATGTGCTTTTTGTGTAGTTTTGTTTTATTTTATAAAGTGAGAAACATTCTTCCATTAACCTGTCAAGAAACTGTCCTTTTGTTCATCTCATGCAGAAAACAATCTACAATAATTTCAATGGGGTCAGTATGTTGGAATATAACCAGATGTTGAGATTCTCTCTAATTTATTGACCTGAAATTCCTTCAGGGTCACAAGAAACTTGCCCTACAGACATTTGGTGTGTTTTAGTATCAGACTGGTACTATAGCAATAGTACTAGGTCAAATATCAATATGTGTAATACTTTTTCTGAAAAGTTCATTGTGCTTTACTGAAAAAGTCACTCAAACACATGGAGAAATTAAGACCATGCCTGTGTAACTGAAATAAATGATACTTTTAAAAAAAATCAGTTACGTTAACCATTTCAATACTGAGCTCACTAATGGAACAGAAGAATGAGAACTTGCATCTGCTTTACAGGAATCTGGGATACTGTGATATAACCTATAGTATCTGCTATTTTTTAAAATAACAAATTTTTAAATTTTCAATAAATATATTGACATATCCTAGAGATACTTAAGACTATATTTTTGATTATTAATTCTTGGAAATCTTTAAATACATATAATAAAAGTCTCATTTTAAGTTATTAAAGCTCCCAGTCTTCATTTCTGTTTTTTTCTCACAAATAAAATTAAAATGTGGTTTCAAGAATTCATAATATGCCATTCTTATGTCATGAGTGCTAAGAGAAAAACCACTTAGAATCAGGGAAGACCAAATGAATATTTTAAATTGTGATGTAGCACACTAGTATATTATTTACATCACTAAAGCAAACCACCTGTTATATGCCTGGCATAAAGCACATTCTTACTTTTACTTCTCAAGGAACCCTATAAAATATATCAATTCAATTGCAATTCTAAATGTATCAACAAATTGACAATGTTACTAAGTTCAAGGAGAAATTCTTTTGAAGTATCTAGGAATCCGGAAGAACATTATTTTACAACTTCCTTTCCTAGGTAAATAATTATGACATCTTGGTGTGTTTAGTTAGCATTGGCATGTCAGCTAATATTGACCAAGGAAACTAGTGTGGCTATATTTAAACTCATCTCTCTGCCAGAGTTTCACCACCACATCACAGCACATTTTAAGTATTTTATAATGAATGAGACCTATTATTCCCAGAGCACACTTCAAATTCATTCATTTTCCTCTCAAATTATTTTTCCAGTTATGTCCACTTAAATTGTAGGAAATCATTTTATTTGAAACAAGGATTTCAAATTTCTATTTCAGTCCTTCCTCTCTGAAGCGAGGGTGAAATAATGTTGCTATGTAATACAACAAACCATATACTTCCAGGCTGAAATGACAAGTAATTGATTATGAGTCAAAGTCTGCAAAACATTAGAGAAACCATATCCTGCCTAAATACATTTCTTTTATTCTCATAAACCAGATGGTACCTTGTGTCATTGACTGTCATTAACAATTTTTACCACCACAGTCATAGTCTCAACAAAGCAGATAAAGTAAAAAATAATATAATCTGTAGTAGGATCTGAATAAAGGTACATAGACTGAATTCATTTTTCTGCTGTTCTGCTTAATAAAGCCTAAAAGTAAGGTCATAAATGCTTATAGCATGAAAAAATTTTAACCCACCTTTATAGGAAAGGCAGTTGAAATCAAAGGTGTGGTAACATAAGTGGGTCATGCCAAATGCATCTTAGCTACATTAAGCTCGCATGGGATAGCAATGAATATTTCATGGGATAACCATATAATTCATCTTAGAAATGCATACTATTTTTTGAGATGGGGTCTCTCTCTGTCCTCCATGCTGCGGTACAATGGCATGATCTTGACTCACTGCAGCCTTGACCTCCTGGGCTCAAGCAATCTTCTCACCTCAGCCTCCTAAGTAGCTGGGACTACAGAAGCACACCAGTTGCACTCCCAGGTAATTTTTTTTTTTTTTTTTTTTTTTAGAGACAGCATCTCGCTATGCTGCCCAGTCTGCTTTTGAATTTCTGGGCTCAAGCAAACCTTCCACCTCAGCCTCCCAAAGTGCTGAGATTATGGAGTAAACTACCAACCCCAGCCAAATACAGAGATTTTTAACTGAGACAAGGCATGATTAAGAGTTTCCCAGGTAAACTGTGTAGTCATCATCCATATATATGCACTGTATCTTTGGCAGTACACAGCTGTTCAACACTGTGAGAAAAAAAAATCAGACTGTTTTATCAATAGCAAGCCTAACATGTTCCAAACCATGTAGTGGACATTGAAGGATGCATCTCAGTTGAATTGAATAAAGCGAAACTGTAAAGTTATGCTTTATTTTTGTATAATAAACAGTTTAAAAAGTATTCAATTAAGATTTTTGATTTTCCTACCTAATTTTATTTATATGTCACTTCTGGATATAGAGGAGGAACAACTCCTTTCCTCATGGTGCCATAAAATAAATTAACTGAAGCTTACTTTTCTACAACTACATTAAATTTTAACTTAAAATAATCTTGCTTTAATCACTTCTTAGCCTTTTGGCAAAGAGCAAGTGTAAAAGTCTTGCTCTAATGTACTAAACGTGATATATCCTCTTGCTTTGTTAGTTAGGTTCTTCCTCAAAAGTGGTTTATGAAGAAGTCTTTACAGCTTCTACATCTTTACAGTTCAGTGTAAAGGACTACCAACATGCTCTCTTTTAAACACAAAATGCCTTTTGCAAACCACGGTGGACATGGACCAAAATTTATTTTAAAACATTTCAATTCTGCCATTATAAGAAAATAGAAATTTGCAAAAGTCAACTGGAAACCACTCTTTATGATCTGGAGATGGAATATCTACATTGCAAAGTTACCTTAACTACCTGGCCATCCAGTTGACCACTGCACCATAAATTTCTCCCTCTAGAAGAGAGATTTTCTTACTGAGTGAGGTTGTGGATAAGATATTTAATAGCTCTGGAACCACAATGCAATGGTTTGAATACAACCCCCAGATTTCATGTGTTGGAAACCTAAAATTCATATGTTAATTAGAGGTAGGGCCTTTGGGAGGTAATTAGCATTAGATAAGGTCATCAGGATGGGACCCCATTATGAAACTGATTGCGTTAAAGAAGAGGAAGAGAGACCAGAGCTTATATACATGCTCTTGCTCTCTCACCGTGTGATGCCTTCCATATCTTATGACACAGAATGGAGATTCTCACCAGATGCTAGCACCATGCTCTTGGACTCCCCAGCCTCCAGAACTGTAAGAAATAACTTCCTTTTCTTTACAAATTACCTGGTCTGTAATACCCTATTATAGAAATGCAAAACAGACTAAGACATATGATGTCAAAGTTGGTGCTAAATTTCCTGTTTACCTAATTATTGTCCTACTACAAGAAAGATCTGAACTTACATTCCAATCTATCTTTTTAAATTAAATGTATCTTATAAAAGACAATTACTTACATATGCTGACAAACTATGTTCCAGGGAATATTCTTTGTGATCTTAAAAGTTACTCTGAAGAAAAATAATTTGTCAGTGTGTGTAAGTTTGTTAAAAGCTTTGCACTCGATTTCTCTCTTGGAGATTCGTAATGCAGATTTAGGATACGGAAGTTCTAGAAAAATCTTGACTTGAAATCTGTTCATTTTATTTAAGCCACCAATTCCCAAAAGAATTTACCAGTGAATATCTTTTTCAGGAAATATTTTATAATATCAAAGAAATTTGGTATTCCTGAAAATACAGTTGGAGAAATTTTTTTTTTTTTTTTTTTTTTGAGACGGAGTCTTGCTGCTCTGTCACCCAGGCTGGAGTGCAGTGGCCGGATCTCAGCTCACTGCAAGCTCCACCTCCCGGGTTCACGCCATTCTCCTGCCTCAGCCTCCCGAGTAGCTGGGACTACAGGCGCCTGCCACCTCACCCGGCTAGTTTTTTGTATTTTTTAGTAGAGACGGGGTTTCACCGTGTTAGCCAGGATGGTCTTGATCTCCTGACCTCGTGATCCGCCCGTCTCGGCCTCCCAAAGTGCTGGGATTACAGGCTTGAGCCACCGCGCCCGGCAGTTGGAGAAATTTTTTAAAGATAGCTGAGAAGGGACAATAAGAAGAAAAGGCAACATAAAAGGAGTCAAAATGTAGGAAATGTTTATGTGACTTACCTTTGATTTTGTCAGTCATAACAGAGTAAACTGTCTGGGTGTGGTGGCTCATGTCTGTAATCCCAGCACTTTGGGAGGCTGAGGCGGTTGGATCACCTGAGGTGGGGGGTACCACGCCGGCCTAGGCAACATGGTGAAACCCTGTCTCTACTAAAAATGAAAAATTTAGCAGGGTGTGGTGACATGCATCTGTAATCCCAGATACTCAGGAGGCTAAGGCACAAGAATTGCCTGGACTCAGGAGGCAGAGGCTACAGTGAGCCAAGATCGTGCCCTGCACTCCAGTCTGGGTGACAGAGCAATACTCCATCTCAAAAAAGAAAAAAAGAAAAAAAAGAGTAAATTGCTTTCGTTTTGGGACATTCCTTAATTTGATTTCCCCAGGAGAATGATGAAGGAAACAATTAATAACTGAGAACTTCGAATAATAAATTAAGTATAAGATATGCTCTTTATTGAATGACAACAGTATAACATGACGTAAATATCAATAACTACTGACGTCAATATAAAACAAAGAGGTAATATGAATAGAGAAATATTAATAAAGATGTAATATTAAAGTCATTAGAAAGGGGAGGAAGCTTACTTTCTAATTCTCCTCTTGCTATTTTTTCGAATAAGAAATGGTTTTGGTTGTAGGTCAAAAATGGTCAAATACTCTCAATATTATATTGTTTTATCTAATGAATTCTAAGACACTTTTTATTATTATACTTATTTTACCAAAAAGAAAAAATAGGATCAGTGTCATGTTCATGATTGTTCAGCAAGCAATTGGCCCAGTTGCTTCAATCTTGACATATCTGATTAAAATTCCAAACGTTTTCTGCTATATGGTTTTAACTTAAGCAACTGTAGGATGATTGGCTTAAAATAAGCATATGTGTATGTGTACCCCCAGAGGAGAAAAAATCTGAGAGAAATATATCAGATTCTACAAAATTCAACTGTTATTCTGTTTCTCTAATATCTAGGTAGAAAGCTGTATTCAGAGGAAGATTTAATTGCTTCAATCCAGAGCATATTATTTATTTAAAACCAAAAAGCCTAGCGCTTCTCTTGGGCCTATTGTCAGTCACTGGCCATTCCCTATGACTAATCTATATTGAAGATATTTGGAGTTTAATCCTGAGTCACTCTGTAGCAAAACTGCCAGGTATACCTACAGGGTAGTGAATAGAAACATGAAAGGTTTGCTTCATTAAAGAATTCATAAGGTTAAATCCATATGTAAGAGGTGCAACTTGCTGCTATAGCTGCCCCTTTGCCACCCATATATGTTACTTTGCCTCAAATGATGTTATTCTCTCTCCTAATGTGGTAAAAGGAATGAAGAGATTAGCCACATAAGTTCACACAGTCCATGTATTTCAGAATCAGTAAAGTGAGTCTATTCACAAGCCTAACAAAGGAAATGAGGATAGATTATGGCAACTGCTAATGAAATTTATATTTCAACCAACAATACAGTTAAGTGAGGGATGATCTCTTGTTCCTAGTTGACTAAACAGCAAAATTCACCTTTATCCTAAATCTCATTATGAATTTAAGAGAATGATATGAGTTGAATTTAATATCCTTATGCTGATCAGGTGAAAATCCAGGAAGAAAAGAAACCATCTACATTATGGTAGATGCCTTCGGCTTATGAAAACTTTGGTAGGTCTTCATTTGTCAGACTTATTCTTCCATTTCTTGTCAGTGCTACCAAAACGGGAAAAGTTCCCTTGTGCCCCTAGCAGGGTGTTCAGTGGGGGTGTGGCCTGCTTCTTTGGTCAAATCTCTAGGGGGAACGTGCAGACAAGCTCTGGGGCTCTGACCTCACGGCAGCATCTAGGGGTGAATGTTTACAGCTCCTGAAATTCCAGCGGGCATGTGTTACCATATGCTCTTTTAGTTTGGCCATTTATAGGTGGCTTGTGTTTATCAGCTCAATTAGACCCCCTGACTTATTGCAATGTGTCCGGAATTTATTCCTTCCGGTGGGTTCTTGGTCTCGCTGACTTCAAGAATGAAGCCATGGACTTTCACAATGAGTGTTACAGCTCTGAAAGATGGTGTGTCCAGAGTTTATTCCTTCAGACGTGTTCGGAGTTTCTTCCTTCTGGTGGGTTCATGGTTTCCCTGACCTCAGGAATGTAGCTGCAGGTCCTTGAGGTGACTGTTACAGCTCATAAAGGTAGTGCAGACCCAAAGAGTGAGCAGCAGAAAGATTTTTTGTGAAGAGCAAAAGAACAAAGCTTCCACAGCCTGGAAGGGGACCTGAGTGGGTTGCCACTGCTGGCTAGGGTGGCCAGCTTTTATTCATTCCCTTATTTGGCCCCACCCACATCCTGCTGATTGGTCCATTTTACAGAGTACTGATTGGTGCATTTAAAATCCTTTAGCTAGACACAGAGTGCTGATTGGTGCATTTTTACAGAGTGCTGTTGGTACATTTACTGTTCTTTAGCTAAACACAGAGCACTGATTGGTGTGTCTTTACAGAGTGCTGATTGGTACATTTACAATCCTTTAGCTAGACATAGAGCACTGATTGGTGCATCTACAATCCTCTAGTTAGAAAAGTTCTCTAAGTCCCCACTCCTAGTCCAGCTGGCTTCACCTCTCAGCAAGGACAAAGGGCTTTCTATATCCTGGGGTTTCTTGCCTTGATGTACCAAAAGAAATCACACCTAGGCTTGGAGAAAGAGTGCAAGGGTTTACTGAGTGGAAGTAGTTCTCAGCAGATGGGGGAGCCAGAAGGGAGTTGGAGTGGGAAGGTGGTTTTCCCCTGGCGTCCGGCCATTCAGCAGCTCTCCTCTGACCGCCAGGCCAAACTCCTCATCCTTCGGCGGATGGATGGCCTGAGAGCCTCTGCTGGTGCCTGTAGATGTGCTCTTCCGTGGTGCGTTCCTCTCAATGTCCAACTGCTTGTGTCTTCTGCCCGTGTGTTCCTCTCCATATACAGGTGCTTGTGTGTGTACCCGCTAGAGTCTCGGGGTTTTAATAGGCACAAGATGGGGGTGTGGTGGGCTAGGGTGGTCTTGAGAAATGTGACATTTGGGCAGGAAAACAGAAATGATTGTCCTCACGTAGGTCCATGGGCACAGGCCCAGGCATGGAGCCCTAGCCAGGGACCTGTCTTTCTCTATCCAGCACTTCCCTGCCCCAATCCCAAATCACTACCTGACCTTTAACTCCTCTTAAACCAATGCTTAAAAATGCCAGAAGGTAGCTTAGGATGAAGCCCACACTTTCCCTAAAATCATCCAAAATACACTTTTTGGAACTAAAATCAGCTTTTGTAAACAGAACTTGGAAATAGGCCCCCTGAAAGTTTCACCTGACTTTGCACTAGGCTCACATTCAAACATCTGAGGAACCAGCTGAGTGAGTCAGTCAAGCGAGGTCCGTGGAGAGAGCTGCCTCTTCTCTGGGGGCAGGCGCTTTTCAGCTCCAGCTGATTGTTGATATGTAGAAATGTCTGATCATATTGTCTGATCATGAAGTTTTGCAAAGGAAGTCAGAAATTTTAATTTTCATCTGAAAGCTCCCAGTGACTAACTGATGACAATTTCTTGAAAATATTTTAAAACCCGCTCTAAAACTCGCTGTACTTCAAGCAGATGTCTATTCTCTGGCAATATCCAATCTCGGCTCTAAAGGTTTACCTTATTCTCTACATAGATTCCATCTTTGCCTTTCATTTCTACTCATGTCATGTTCTCAAAAGAATATTACTGGAATAAAATTACATGCTTGTATCAGAATGTTATATTGACATTCATCTCCGAACACAAATTCCCAGGAAAACAGATTGCAAATGAGATTTTGTGGTTTGTTTGTTTTTTGAGATTGACTTTTATGCTCAGAAGTGGATTTGGTTTTAAAAACCTGACATTCAGTTAAACATCTAGTTCTTCTTTGCACTTTTAAGTTGAATTTTAAAAATTTACATTGTGTCTTTATATCTCAACAAAAGACTTTAAGAGGACTCTATTATAGGATCCCAGTTAAAACTTAATTACATTCCCTTTAATATTTTATATTGCATTTATAATATACTTGACTTCCTTTTTAAATACTGTTTTGCAATTGTCTGCTATAACAAGTACTCCTAAGTATGCAAACATTCTTATAAATTGAATAAATTAAACTTATAAGATGATAAATTTAAGTTATCATCTAATACTAAATTTAAATGTCATAAGACTTCAGCTTAAATTTCTAAAGCCATGTCAGTTACTTAAATTTCAGTTTTTAATTGGGATTATAGTACTAATACATTACTATATGTGAAGTATTAACATACAGTTTCAATTTTAGGGTTAAATGTAGAGATTCTTTCTGTAACAAAAATTATTAATTCCATGATTCAGTTTATCTTAAATACTTATATACTTAATACTAAGTCTTCTTGAGATTAAATGGTACTTCACTACTAAAGAAACTATTATACTATCTAAATTAAACTTTTTATTTGTAACCTAGGCTGGCTGAGATTTTATATACACAACCATAGCTGTAGACCGAGATATTTACTGCAGTGCTGTCTGAGATGTTAAAAGAACATACCATGACCTATTAATTATTCAGAATATAGGAGTGATATCCTACTTCTCAGACCGCATATAGTTCACATCCCCAGGTTTAAATTATTAGTATTGTTATGTTGGAGCTGGTTTAAAAAGGTTCGTGAGGAGTGATTGTTAAAATTTCAGGAACTGTGCAAGCCAGTTGTTAACACAACCATTATGTAATTATAGAAACTTACAATTAAATGAATTATGTTAAAAACAAAGGCAACAAATACTCTAAGCTCATCACTAATTGTTTCCCTACATTTTATTATTATCTATTTCTTGAGGTTATTTATGTCTGTTACATCCATATGCTGGAAATACTTTATAATGATGTACTGCTGTGCATCTCTTTCCAACTCCGCATTCGGTGACATCACTCTGGTAGTGAGAAGTCCACTGTGGTAAAAGAAATTATACCACAGAAATTGGAAAATGCAACAAATCAAGGTTCTGGTCACCTCTGAAAAAGTTAGCTGCCAAACATTTATTAGTACACCAGTAGTTATGTTATTATCTCATTCTCTGTCTGCACTCCCCTCCAGGATACCCTATCACATGTTTGGATTTTACATTTCTTTATCTCTTGAAATATTTAAAGATCTTTCATGTAGTTTCAAAGTTCTTCAAAATTCATATAGTTCTGTACTTATACTTTTTCTATTTAGTAGGATCACATAAATCACATAATAAATTTATATCTCATTGAAATTCTTCTAACATGTCTATATGATCATAAGTTTAAAGGTCATCCTGCTGCCACTGATTTCAAAGGGGTATAATAGAAAGGCAATTTTAGTTATTTCATTGAAGCCTGTTGCCTTATTTATTGTCTGTTTGTTTATTTGTAGAGACAAGGTCTTGCTCTATCACTCAGGTTGTAGTGCAGTGCTGTGATCATGGCTCACTACAGCCTTAAACCCCTGGGCTCAAACAATCCTCTCACCTCAGACTCTCAAGTAGCTGGGACTATAGGCACACACCACCATGCCCAGCTATTTTTTAAATTTTATGTAGAAATTTTATGTAGCTATTTTTTAAATTTTATCACTGTGTTGACCACGCTGGTCTTGAACTCCTGGCCTCAAGTGATCCTCCTGCCTCCCAAAGTGCTGAGATTACAAGCGTGAGCCACCATCCCTGACCCAGGCCTGTTGCCTGATTTCTTACAGTACTAATTTTTTTATAACCTTGGAACAGAGAATGTGTTCCAACTTGCATGGCTGGGCTAAAATATCTAATCATTTAGTACTTCATAGCATAGATAGATCCGTAGTTTGTTAATTTAACTCAACTTAGAAGTGACGTTTTTGTACTGCAATCATTAAAATCAATTTTGTTTTACATATAAACGTATTATCAGGCTAATCCCAGAGCAAAATCTATTTATTCTATTCAGTTGAATTCCCCAGACATTGATGAACCATGATATTATTTTCTAACACTGCATATGGAAGTTTGTCTTTTTAATTTGAGTTCACTAATATAATTAAATTGTGGCAATTCAAACAAAGAGATGCCTTCCATTAGTAAAATTAATAAGACATAACGAAGGGCTAGAACAAAGCATGAATCTAAACATGTATAGACCAGAGTCTCTTCCAATTCGGGAAAAACAAAGTGGAATCTACAGGTTTCTGTTTATAGACGAGTTTATTACCAGGTTTAGAAATATACTGGTTCTCTCATGCATGGAATACCATAAAATACCAACATTGGTTTTTCTGTGTACCTTATGAAGATGCAGCTATTCATTTTTAGTCATACTTATTTTCAGGAGATTAAAATCTCTATAAGGTAAAAATGGTCTGAAGATGTTACAAATCACAGAGGCCTAAAGCAGGAATGACTCCATTCTTCATGATCACCCACGCAATTTTGTTCCTTCTCCAACCTTCTACTGCCTGTCATCCTGCTGCTTAGCTAACTATAGCTCTTAGCAATTATGTCACTTCGGTATTTAAGAGAAGGAGAAGGTAGAAATGGTACAAGATTCATGGAAGAGAAAAACTAAGAAAGAAAGGTAGGGCGTTAATATGCTGGTTAAGGCTCAGATTCATTCTCTGCCCTTCCTCTGCTTTATTTTGCAATATTACGATGACCTTAACAACTGTATTTCCAAGGCTATTTTTTTCTACTGACTTTCAGCTCATTTGGTCAATGGGAGATTGGAGGGCAAGAGGAAGAAAGAATCCAAAATATTTTGTCCCCCTTTTTTCTCACCCAAATAGGCACAGGGGTCATCTCAAGCAGTGACGACATTTGTCCCATGATCTCAAAATCCTGGTAAGCAGTGACCATCATGATTCTAGTTTCTCCCAGAAGACTCAGTTCTGGGCTCTGGTAACATGACTTTTTCTCTGGGTCTCTCTAGCCATTGGGATAGTAATGCCTTCCTGCTGCTGTGAATCTCTGGGTTGCCTCACCACCGATCTCTTCTATCATCTGTATAACCAACAATCTCCATTAGATTCCTTCTCTCTGAGAGTCCCAAAGTGATCCCAGCTGGATCACGACTTACACAGAACTGAAGACTTGATCACAACTTACACAGGACTGAAAGTGGAAGAAACTAGAATGAGTCAGTTATTTTCTTTTCTAGATAATTAGGGTTCCTGCCATTACAGATGTGGAAAGAGGCAGAAGAAACAGAACAAGAAGAGGAACAAATACTTATTGAGTACCTTTGATGTGCAAGTGTTTTATTATTATTTTATCTTCACAGATGAGAAAACAGAAGCTTAGAGAGATTAGGTATTTACTGAAGATCGCATTATTAACATGTGGTTGAACAGAAATTTGGACTCAAGACTTGACTCCAAAGCTTTTCCACTGGAGTATGCTTCCTCCCTAGCTGACATGAGGTTACATTCAGAAATATTTCTTGAAGAGTTGACGGGACTAAGAGTTAAAAGTCATAAATGTTAAATAACCTAAGATCAAGGTCACTGTCGTGGCCACACCAAGTTTAGTTGAGGGTATGCGTTATTTTATTTTTTAAGAAACAAGGTCTCCCTCTGTCACCCAGACTAGAGTGCAGTGGCATGGTCATAGCTTACTGCAACCTCAAACCTCTGGGCTCAAGCAACCCTCCTGCCTCAGCCTCCCCTATAGCTGGGACATACAACAAAACTACCAAATCTTTAGGATTTGTGAGGGCTAATGGAGAAACATTCCTGGGGATCAAAGGTGTTCATTAAAGAAATCTATTATTTTACTGTTGTTTATTGTGGAATTCAGCGTACCCTTATTTGGAAGGGTAATTTATTTGGGAATCTTTTATTCTCCTTCTCCCATGGCAAAGATTTATCAACACTGTTATGTTTTATGGAGATGTCCTCTGTACTCCTCCCCTAGAAATGCAGCTGGGAAGAAGGGGTGACAGAAATCCATCCTTATGTGTTCTCATTCACTCCCATGATGTTCTCCAAAAGTTAGTTACTTCCAAATGTTGCTTTCTCTTGAGATGTAGACCTGCATATCCACTGTTTTCTGGACCTATGTGGGCAGCCTCATACAAATCTGATTTGATATGTCTAAAACTCACTATATTTTTCCATCAAGCTCTTCCTTCTATATTCCTAATTTACTATAGTCAATGGCCCAAGAATGCAACCCTTCCCCCACTGACTCCCTCAGCCAATCCTTCTACACCTCACCTTCTTTCTTAGGCACCACATTCAACCAGGCTCCAGATCCTGTTAAAATCAACTTTCTAAGTTCCTCCCAAATCAATCTTCATTTACTCATTCATTTGATAGTTGACTGTCCAGTACCAGATCTTGTGCTCTGTACTGGGAACACTGAAATGAATTGGGTGGGCCAAATGAGGTACTGCCTGACTCTTCCTTTGCTCCTTTTCATTAAGTCTCAGGTCTTTTCTCACCTGAGTCACAGCGTTAATTTCTTTACTGTTTGGGCTGTTTCCACCTTGTTCCCCACCCCTGTCTCCTATGCTCCCAGAATAAATTTTAGGAATCTGAAATACTGTCACTTTCCTCCTTGAAATTTCTCAGTAGTTTGGCACAGCCTTCAAAATGCAGCCTAAAAGCCATGGGTTGCACCATTCATGTCTTCCAGCCTTTTTCTGTAATACTTCAGACTTGCACACCCACTTCTGTGAACTCTTCCATCTCCCGGGCTTCTGTACATGCTATTCCCACTGCTTATAACACTCTTCCCCATCACATACTTCTATTTAACCCCCACTCATTTTCAAACTCAGTAAAAACAAATTCCTCCTCTGGAATCTCTTCACTGAGCCCAGCCCATGCCCGGGGCTTCTTCCTCATGATTCCTGCTGAGTTCCCACAACATCCAGTACACACCTTTATCATAAAATCACACCACTTATCACACTAATAGGTAAATGCCCTGTCTTCTCCATTCCACTGTGACTTCCTTGGGGGCAGGGGGGCCTTGGGTTCACTCTGTGTCTCCAGTGCCAGGCCCTGGATGTGGCACACAGCAGATGCTCAGTACATATAAGAATGCTAAGTGTGTATTTTGAAATCATGACATAATACACAATCTTCCACTTTGAAACTCAAAAGGAAGGAACATTTTCTATTTGGAAACTATTGTTTCTTCTCTGCTTATAAAAATACAACTGAATTTGTATACATGGCCAGAGAACTCCAGCCAGCAGGAGTTAATCTAGGACTTGTGAAATACTCATATTCCCTGGATTTGGCTTTTATTAATACAACCTACCAGGTGGAGTTTTAACGAATTTAGAAAAATGTAAAAGTGCAACTGGCATCTCTATACTAGGCTGTACAGGATCACATTGTAAACACAGCCTTAACAAACCAAAGCACTTCTTTCCATAGGACAGTATTTTCCTTATAGTGGGATTACAATTGAACAAAAAATATTTACATCTTATGCAGATCCCTGTAAGTTGAGTAACAGGATGAGCAGCTTTCCTTTACTACACCTGTCAAAGAGTAGATCCCACTGAAAAAGAAAACCTCAGATCTACCTCTTAGATAATTTAAGTTCAAAAGATGAACCCCAAACCATAACTTGGTTCCCATACCACTCCTCAACTACCATGCACCAGAAGGAAAATAAAATGACTTATTCACAAAGAATTTCTCACTACTGGAATTATGTGCTAGTACTGCCAGCGGCACTGGAAGTGTTTAGGCAGGTTTATGCTGAGTAATATGTTTAGGTGGTGCATGCATTCTAATTCAGAGTTTTGCCCATATTAAGATAAACTTCCTGTGCCTACTGACACTTAACAACAGAGATCTGTTTACTCTGCCTTTACCTCCAAGCTAAACAAGTTTTAAAGAAATACTAGAGAGAAATTGGGTTTGGATTTTGTAGAAGGCTTGTATTTTGGTTGTAACAAGAATGGTGTTCTCAAGCTAGATCTACCCTGAAAGTTTATGATTGTAATTCAGGTATTAGACTTCCTAGAAACTGTAGTTAGAAAAAATTAAAGATCTAACTTTCGAGTATGCTTCTATACTCAGTGGCTTCTTGGCACTGCTTGGCATGACATTATCAAAAAATGTCAAGATGTGGTGAAGAGTTCTACTAAAGACAGGAAACCATTATTTCTGCTTTTTCATACTCTTTATTGCCAACAGTTTAAAATGGTCAACATAAAAAAAAAAAAAAAAGACATTTTGATAATAAATACTGCTCTTTGGGCTGTAATAAATAAAAAGTTTATTAACAAGGAATGCACTTTTCCAGCCACAAGTATCTTCAAAAATTAATGAAAAAAATTTATATATGGCCATAGTTCACAGTTACGCAGCCAAAAGCTGCTCCAGTTACAGCCTTTAAACAACATGGGAGCTTCCTCCCTTCTCCCTCCCCTTCAGGAAGTATATTCACAGTTCCAAGTCCTCTGGCTGAAATGCTCTCAACAGAGAGAATTTAAGAATCAATGCACCTTTCTGCAAAATTGTCTGAAAAACCTTTTAAAACAGGTATCTCAACGAAAACTGCATTCTGGTTCACTCTTGGATTGTCCAAAGTCAAGAACTGTATGCCTTAGCCTGTTCTGGTTCCACCCAGTCCAGCAGGCCACAGGGGAATTGTTTTCGTACCACCACATGTCCATCTTCTTCAACATGCTCTAGATCATTCTACTGGCTTCCCTGTAGATCTCACAGTGGAAAAGAGGAGTCCCATAGGGTCCATTCGAAAAGTCTTTTAGTTACATCTTTGTAAGAGCATGTTCAGGGCATATTCCATTCGATTTTTTAATTCTAATGAACAGCCAGACATCAGCAGAGTTGTCAGTCTGAAAGTTGTAGATATCCTATCCTCATTGATGTAAGTGAGAAGGTATTCTTCATTTTGGCTACAGATGATTATTTTTGTATGATCATGGTAGAAATTCACCTTAAAAAATAAACATAGATATTAGATCTCTCAAAATATTCAAGAATTAGAAAAATTCAGTCAATTATTAAACTAGCTAGGCACAAATTTTTCTGTGTAGGACCTAAACATGTGCTTTCCTGAAGAGTTCATTTACCTGAAAGGTGCCATCATTAAAGAGCATCATTAGGGCCTTATCAGATTTTAGCCACTGAAGGAGGTAGAGCCGAGGTCTTCGAATATCAGTAACACTAGGCAGATCTCCACCCTGGAAGAGATTAGGAGAGTGAGTTAGTGCCTACAAAGATTTTGTAGCATGCACTCTATTATTATTCTAAGAAAATCCTCTCAAACTTAAGTAAGCATCAGAGTGGCTTTGGAAATCCCTGCCTCCACCTCCCAGAGATTCTCATTCAGTACATCAAGGATAGGACAGGAGAATCTGTTTCTAACAAGCTTCAAAGTGATGCAGATGCTACTGCTCTGTGGACTACACTTCAAATGTCACCACTCTAAAGTCACAGTACTTACATCCATGAGGTTCTCCTCCATGTAATGAGAAAAGTATTTCAGCACCGTCACTTGACTAATAAATTGCTCAGGAGCATCTGTTGCTGGGAAAACTGAGCACTGGCCAAGCTCTGCGTAATAGTGAACTGTTCTATAAAAACAGAAACGAAAGGGAGAGAAGAGGAAAAAAAACAGAAGCAGTCAATCACTGTTTTTAGATTTCTTTAGTGCAAGACTAGAGAACTGACAGGATTTCATTAATTGATACACTTACTTTTTGTCTGGAAGGAGGCTCATGTGAGCACCATTGTTGAAAAGGACACCGACGGTGTGGTCTGAGAGCTGGTACCCGAAGCCGTATTTGTTAGAGTAATCAACCCATTTGGTGACCCACTGAAATGATGTGCTCAGCTGCTCTTTGGGAATGCAATCGGCTTCTGGCATGTTTTCCAGACATCCCCTAAGAACTCTTGCCACTGTGTCTGCAACACTTCCCATCGTACTGTCTTCAAGGCCTGAAAAGGCAGAGAGAAATGTTTCAAGTTATACAATATTTTAGCAATAAAACCTCAGGTTTGGTAGATACTAAGTTTCACTCCATTAATTCAAAAGACATAGAACTCAAGATTATTTTCCAATTCCTGTAATCTTACTACTTCTATGTTAGATTAAGCTACAAAGTAAATTGACTTAAATTATTATGTATTTAGCACTGGCATTTAGAGTTTTGTTATTTAAAATATGATTGACAACCACTTACATTCACTGCTGCTGCTGCAGCTGCCAAGAGTCCCTCTGACTATCATCCGAATAGCATCCCCAATCTGCTGCTTGTTTTCTACTGCGGGTGTTCCAGACCTGGCAACCGTGGTGGTAGGTGGTTGGAGCTCCTTAGGAGAGAGAAGATTTATGCAATGAGTCAAGCATCTAAATTCATTTAAGGTTGAGAATTCCAGATTAAGACGAGAGTGAGGCAATTGCTGGGAAAGCTTATCAAAAAGCAACGGAGACAAGCCAGATAAAAGATAACGCAATAACGCACTTGCATGCACTGTAAAACTGAAAGACTTCCTTTTAGTTTTAACTTCCCTTTCAAAGGGTTTGAAGGAAAACTTTAGTAAATATGACATTTTTGAACCATGATAATCATAGTCCAAGAGCTATTTAATAAAGAGTGGAAGTAATGTAAAGTGTGAATATCTACTTTAATCTTTCCCAACACACCTCATCTGTCCTGTGTTTGCTGGGTTGCTGAGTTATTGAAGTCTTTTTCAAATCATGCCTAAGCTTGTAGATGTCTTCATCTTCTTTAGACACTCTATCTGTATATCAAGAAACAGAATTGCAAACATTAGTCTATCTTAACAAGGTAGGAACAGGGTTAGCCGTATTTTCTCCTTCTTGCATTATTGACCAACTTATGACCATCCTGGGCAAAAACAGCATTTTACCTTTGCCATTAGCTGCAACTACCCCAAAAGCCCTCTTCAATGTTTGCAAAATAAAAAGCTATATCAATCACAATTTAAGGTATGGATTTATTATGCTATAAATATCAACATTTAAGAATATGCACATATGGCCAAGTTATGCTACTATAAAATTCTCTTTTAACTAATTTACCAAATTTAAATATAATATTGGGTACAAAAAGGAAAAGAAGTCTTGTTAACTTACTATGTGTGTCAATATATCTTGCTTTGTCTTTTTTGCCACCAAAAAGAGCAGCAGCTGCTTTCTTAAAGAAATTCTTAGCTGGGCTTGATAAGTGGAAATCTGGAACTGTGTGACAACAGCTGGAAGACAGTCTGTCCGGAGTGAAGCCCTGTGGAACATTAGTAAAGGCCTTCAGTAACTGTCAGGTAACTGGGATCAATACCATGTAATTAAAAAAAAAAAAAGATAGTGCACCAACCTGCAAAAAAAAGTCATGTCGAATGATGTCATCCAAACTGGGACGATCCTCTGGGTTTTTGGACAACATACTAGCAATTAAGTGCTTCGCAGGAGCCAGCAATGAGGACGGCATTGTATACCTTGCTTCCCTTATGCACCTATAAGTTTCTTTGAGATTTGTAGTTTCAAAAGGGGGCCTCCCTAGTAACATTGTATACCTGTGTGCAAAGAAATACATCTTTAGCAATGGTCATAAAGCAGCTCTTTTCAAGTGTTAAAATTTAAATCCAAATTCGCTTTTTAATTATTCTGCTGCATTTACTTACATTACACAGCCCAGGGCCCAAATGTCTGATTCACAGCCATGTCCTTGTTTGTTCAGGACTTCAGGAGAGAGATAGTTTGGGGTACCACATATCGTTCTGGAAAGACAAAATATTGAGATCGTGTTAGGAATTATTCCACTATTTAAACTTGGTTCTCTTGACGCGACTTGATGGGAGACAAAACCTTAAACAAAATCTTAAAATCTACACTGAATTTCTATTTGGAAACATTTGACTTTTAGCATCTGAACAATTGAGATCTGACCAAGTGAGTTTTGGTAATTTTTTAAAACGCACACACATTGTTTTAGCCCACATGCAAAGTGTGGTTAACCAAATAAAACCAGGGACATCGTGGCATTTTACACATTTCAGGCCAAGAAAAGACTTCATTGACTGCTTTCATAATCAGTTTAGAGGCACAGGGCGCTCTGTCTAGTCCATAGTGGGCAATTAGTAAGTATTTCTTTAAATTAACATTGCTATGATTTATAGATTTTATCACTGGACCTCTGAAACATTAAATGCAAAACAGTGACGGCATATTTGGTCTCTCCACAAAACTCTACTAGGATGCATCTTTCTGACTCTTACCTCCTTCTGTGTTCCAAGGGTTCTAGCCTGGCTGCCAAACCGAAGTCCCCAACTTTTAGTTCCATGGCTTCATTAATAAAAAAGTTCCCTAGATGATAAACAAAAAAAAATGTGAATCCTTTTGAAAATGCATTCCAACCAAGTCCACATCCATCCACTCTGGAGCCAGGCAGCCAATTGTTATATGAAAGTCGCCCATTCAAAAGCAAGATTGCAGATGCTAGATCCCAAATAAGAACATTCACATGTAAAAAAAGACAGAGAGAAAAAAAGAACTCTAAGACAAAACTCAGCTTTTGGCATCAAGGACTTACCTAGTTTGAGATCTCTGTGCAAGATTTCTTGTTCATGAAGGTATTTCAGTCCAGACACAATCTGCCTGAGGTAGTATCGAACTTCTGGCTCTGTCAACACCTTTCTTGCTTTCAAAATATGAGCCATTGACTAGGAAGAGAAGAAAGAAAAAAGAGAATGTTTCAAACAGTTATCAAAATCACTGGTTTCCCTTTGCAGGATATGCAATGAAAATTAACTTGGCAGTGTAAATACTGCCACAGCTAAAATCCCGGATAAAATACTTTTTGAATACCATGTTAATTCGGGGTAAGTAAATGTTCTCAAATAGGAGTTGACACTTACCCTTCTACTGCAGTATTCCAAGAGAATGTAAATGTTTTCTTTGTCCTCAAAGTAGTGGTAAAACTGCACTACATGCTTATGATGAAGAATTCTGTGAAGCTCTATTTCTTTGTCAATCTAAATGAGAAATCAAGGCAAGGCTTATTAGCCTCTAGTCACCTGGGAAAAGCCAGTGATTACACATGCAGAAGACATTTTCCTAACAGGGAAGGGCCATCCTTGCACACAAAGAAAATACTTTACTCAAGAGTCATACACACCTTTTCCCTTTGATGAGGTTTAGCTACTCTGCTGTGAGGAATAATTTTTGCGGCGTAGACTTTGTTATTTGTCAAATCTGTCATCTCGTAACATTTTGCAAAGCCACCCTGAAAAGAAACAAAGCCGAGACGGAACTGA
Source organism: Colobus angolensis palliatus (assembly GCF_000951035.1). Classification (NCBI taxonomy): domain Eukaryota; kingdom Metazoa; phylum Chordata; class Mammalia; order Primates; family Cercopithecidae; genus Colobus; species Colobus angolensis. The sequence continues at coordinate 2,429,566 of NW_012115289.1, read as the reverse complement.
GTATGGCACAAAAATGGACGGCAGATATTTAAAATAAATAAATAAATAGGAAGAAAGAAAAGCAAAAAAAATTGAGTAATGGAGGAGAGTGGTCAGAGGAAGGCATTCGACTTCGTTAAAGCTCCCTCATGAAGAGAAACGCATTGCTGGAAACAGCAACTTCAAACAGTTTCTCTTCTTCCTATAATATAAAGGGGGGCTTTAGAGGGAGTTGGAGCGGCGAGACATGAAAAATAATGTCTGATAAGACGTGTTAGGAAAATTCCCTCGGAGCAGATGGAGGGAGAGATGTCTGATACAGAAAGCCCTCGCTTCCAGACTCCAGATGCATTTCTCTGGGCTGCGGGGTGGCACACAGTTGTGAGGCTAAGGAATGCAAAGCCGATCCCCAGCGCTGCCGGTGCACAAAAGCCAGGCAGCAGGTGAGGAGCCCACCTCGCGCTGGGATCTGACCCCCGAAAAACCTGGAAGCGGCGGGCGCGGGACCCCGCGGGCCTGCCCGGCTTGGGGTCGCCCGGACAGACCTCCCGCCCGCCCGGCAGCCCGACGCCCTCCGCTTGTCACCTTTCCCAGCACTTTGCCCCGGCAGTAGCGCTTCCCCGTCGTGGGGTCGACGATAATCCGCGAGATCTCGGGCCCCGAGTGCGAATGGTGGTGATGGTGGTGCGGGGCCGCCGGGGGCACCTGCGCCTGGGACTGAGGTGGCTGCGATTCCTCGGGGGACTGCGGCGGCCGCTTCTTCTTCGAGTCCCCTCCGCAACCCTTGCCCAGCGCCTGCTCGCACATTTTGGTGCTGGCGGCTGGCTGGTAGGTGATAGTCCGCAAAAGCTCCATGGTCGCCTTGCCGCCCAGCACTGCCCGCTGCCACCCTCTAGGCGCGGTCACACGTCCGAGTCGGCCGTGGCCCTCGCACCCCTGCCTCTGGTGCAGACGCGCAACCTACACTCCGGTCCACTTGTGCGCGTGAGAAGGCTCGGCGAAGTCTTATATACTGGGCGGCGGGAAAGGGGCGGAGACTCGATACGCGACATCACGTCAAGGCCGACGCCCCGCCCCACGGCCTGCCCAGCGCGCTTGGCCGGGAAGCAGGTCCTGTCCTGCCACCTAGGTCTCGCTTCCGACCGGAGCCGCGCGCCTCGAACGCCGGCTGCCGAGAACTCTGGCAGCCACGGGCAGGCCTTCAGGGCCGTCTGTGGGCCCTGCCGCCCCGTTCTTCGAAGGCTCTGAGCCTCAGCATAGAAAACAGAATCCCGAGGGCCGACGCCTGGCCCCAACCCCGCCCCAGCCGCCTCGTGTCAGGGCAATGCCGTGACCCGAGCGAGTTGGGCGCGGGTGTAGACGCAGTCCCTCCCCCGCACAGCCCTTCCCCGCCGCCCCACGACCCGGAGCCTCTTGTGTCAAGGTATCAGGGTGCCCGGAGCCCGCCGCACGGGCACGCCAGGCCTCCTCCGGCCGTGTGACAAGGCCCCGCGCATAACGCGCTCGCTGGTGTCCAGCTGGCGCAGTGCCGAGAGGCCGTGCGGGTGAAAGGCCGGGATTCGCGGAGCCGGGCATGCGAGCCCATCGCCGCATCGCGCTGGGGCAGACTCGGGCCCGCAAGCTGGGATCCCGGGCCGATCGGCCAACAGTGCCAGGATCCCACTCGAGGCGTGGCTGGCCCCCGCCCGTCCCCCTAGAGCGAGCCTCTGTCTGAGGTCAGCCCCTGAACCTTGGAGAAAGAGGTCGCCGCCTCGGCAAGGCGTCCTCCGCCTGTAGCCCGAAGGTTGGAAAGCAAGGGCGCCATCTTGTGGAATGTTCCGGAAGTGCCGTCAGGTGTCGAAGTGGGCAGCGGTTGACGACTGTGGGCCTTTGACAGTTACTGGTACTAAAAATCGATGCCGGGCGCGGTGGCTCAAGCCTGTAATCCCAGCACTTTGGGAGGCCGAGACGGATCGAGACCATCCTGGCTAACATGGTGAAACCCCGTCTCTACTAAAAATACAAAAAATTAGCCGGGCGAGGTGGCGGGCGCCTGTAGTCCCAGCTACTCGGGAGGCTGAGGCAGGAGAATGGCGGGAACCCGGCAGGCGGAGCTTGTAGTGAGCCGAGATCGCGCCACTGAACTCCAGCCTGGGCGACAGAGCGAGACTCCGTCTCAAAAAAAAAAAAAAAAAAAAATCGATGCCGATTGTGAGTTGGCAGAGTCATCTATGACTTCTTCCGAATGCATCTGTTGAGATGGCTCATGAACTGCCCTAGTTCCTGGAGAGTCAATCCGAGACTTTCTGGGGGTAGGGAGATTGGTAGGATGAAGAGAGCGTAGGCCAGAGAGTGCAAACACAGCTTAGTTTCCAATTTCCAGATTTTACTGTGCAGTTTGACCTAGGAACACGTATTTTTTTGTTTGTTTCGTTTCCTTGCTCTAATTACGGTAGCGTAACATTTATTGAGGACTGTGCAGTATTTTGAAATGCCTTATTTAATCCTACAACAATTCTGAGAAATATTGTAAGGAAGGAAAAAATTTTCTACCTTTCAAAGTTTTGGCCTGCGTCCCTGTAACCAGACAGATTAACAAGAAAACAAAGAAGTTTGTTAACATGTATGTCTCATATATACATGGGAGATAACCAGGAAAATGAGAGAGGGTTTAAAATCGGGCTTAAATACTATCTTTAGCTAAACCAAAAGAAAAGAGTGTGGGGCAGGCAAGTTAAGGAACCATGACCAGGAAATATACGGTAAATAGGAGTGGGGTTTCTTATTTCTTCTTTCATAAGTTTTTCATGATTTAGAGTCATTCTTCCTGGTACAGAAGAGACACTCTTACAAATGGAGTTTTGTGGGGGGTTTTTTGTTTTTTTTTTTTTTTTAGTGAATGTACGTTTCCCTTACAAAAGGGTAATATGACATTTTTAGAGCGTCTCCTCGGTCTGCTGCTTCTCAAAATAATTATCTCAAAATAATCCTTATTTCAGGGCCATATTTGAGGTGGCATATTCTCATCCCCTCTCTTCATCTCATTATAGATGAGGCTTGGAGAATTTAAGTAACTATTCTATATTTTTACTAGATCATCGAGGTTAGGTTAATTGGCAGCACACTTGAATCTTTTTACCTATGTTAACAAGATATGGTAAACAGTGTTTTGAAGCTAAATTCCAGAGACATTTAGAATACCAGATTATTGAATCCCTGGAAGGTACATACAAAAAGGGTTGCTGCAGTCCACTGTCAAATTTAGGTATGTATGGTGTCAACATTAACAGAGCATTTACAAAAATACTATGTCTCAGATACTTCCAGCTAATGTGGAAAAGAGGCTCATTGCCATTAGAGAGGAGAAAGGGAAAGGCTTTGCCATTGTAGAGGAGAAAGGGAAAGTCTTTGCTGTCGCTTCTGTTTTTGATTCTTTAAAGAGTGCAGGGCAAGTCCAGGCATGTTTCTCACAAGTGACAATAGACTTTAACCCCAAGATTGTCAAGGATGGAATAAGGGGTGGGGCTTAGGGGTGGAAATTCAGAAGTACGTAATCATCCTCTTTATTCATAAGCCTAGGGGTGACCTTTGCTTCCCAGATTTATGCAAACCTACTCTCTAAGATGTAGAAGGCTTGCAGGTTTAGAAAATATTACTAGAATTTCTCAAAGCTATTTTACACACCATGTCTTTGTGGTTGATAATAAACTATATGTGTATGTGTGTGTGTGTGTGTATATGTGTACATATATGTGTATGTGTATGTGTATTCATTTGTGGCCTGAGAAATAATTGAAGAATAGATTGTCGTGATTAAAAAAATTCTATTACTTCTTTGATTAGCATACACTATGGTATGTATCTTTACCAAATGGACTTCAGTATTTGATAAATTATTGAACATTCCATGTGAAATTCAGGTCTGTTTTCCACAACATGGAGGCATTTAATAAAATATTAACGCTTTGTAAGTCTTACAGTGTTTTCTTTCCAACTGAGAAAATGATTTTTTGGGGGGAGGTTGTGGTGCCATCATGTGGACAGAACCAAAATTGTAGTTCATAGAACATAAAAGGAAATAAATGCACTTTCTATTAGGTAGAATAATTACTAAATATCATGGGGTCAATTTGGTAACCAGTAGGAAGGAAAAAAATGGATCCATACTTCATATGTGACTTAATTTCAAACAAATGAATGTTTGAAATACGTGAAATAATAAGACAATAAGAGAGAATTCTTTCATAGCCTTTGAGTGTGGTAGAACTTTCAACTGTTTACAAAATCTAGAATCCCTTAAAAAAAAAAAAACAAGATTAATTAATGTAACTATATATAAACAAAACCTTTTCATTGATTTAAAATACAAACACCATAAATAAAGTCAAAGGATAAATAACACTAGAAAAATTTTTAACTCATCAGAGAAAGAGCTTATCTTCCTATTGTGTAAAAACTCCTACAATTGAATAAAATACCAATTATCCAATAGAAAACAAATGGTTCTTGTATTTGCTCAATTTCATTCATCAGAAGAGAAACTGAAATGAAAAGTATACTGAGGCACCCTTTCCTACAAAATTGGCAAAACCCTCAAAAGTTGCCGTGAACATGCCGAATAATGCTGAAGTGCTGAGGAAGCAACCCTCCATATATTGCTGTTGGGAATGGTGATTGATATAATCTCAGTGAAAAGTAATTTGGTCAAATCTATCAAATTTAGAAATGAATGTATTCTCTTAGGAATTTATCCTATGGATGTCATCTCATATATAACATCAACAAATTATAAAAACCTTGACCAAATTAAGCCCAATTCTTACATTTGTAAATAAGATTTTATTTAAAACAACCATGCCCATTTGCCAGGATCTAATTAAACTAAAGAGCTTCTGCACAGCAAAAGAAACTATCATCAGAGTGAATAGACAGCCTACAGAATGGGAGAAAATTTTTACAATCTATCCATCCTGACAAAGGGCTAATATCCAGAATCTACAAAGAACTTAAACAAATTTAGAAGAGAAAAACAATCCCATCAAAAAGTGGGCAAAGGATATGAACAGACACTTCTCAAAAGAAAACATTTATGGGGTCAACAAACGTTAGAAAAAGCTCATCATCACTGGTCATTAGAGAAATACAAATCAAAACCACAATGAGATACCATCTCAGGCAGTTAAAATGGAGATCATTAAGAAGTCAGGAAACAACAGGTGCTGGAGAGGATGTGGAGAAATAGGAATGCTTTTACATTGTTGGTGGGAGTATGCAAATTAGTTCAACCATTGTGGAAGACAGTGTGGCCATTCCTCAGGGATCTAAAACCAGAAATACCATTTGATCCAGCAATCCCATTACTGAGTATATACCCAAAGGATGATAAATCATTCTACTATAATGATACATGCACATGTATGTTTATTGCAGTACTGTTCATAATAGCAAAGACTTAGAGCTGACCCAAATGCCCATCAATGATAGACTGGATAAAGAAAATGTGGCACATATACACTATGGAATACTATGCAGCCACAAAAAAGGGTAAGTTGATGTTCTTTGCAGGGACATGGATGAAGTTGGAAACCCATCATTCTCAGCAAACTAACACAGGAACAGAAAACCAAACACTGCATGTTCTCATTCATAAGTGGGAGTTGAACAATAAGAGCATACTGACACAAGGAGGGGAACATTACACACTGGGGCCTGTCAGGGGGTGGGGGGCCTAGGGGAGGGATAGTATTAGGAGAAATACCTAATGTAGATGATAGGTTGATGGATTCAGCAAACCACCATGGCACATGTATACCTATGTAACAAACCTGCACATTCTGCACATGTATCCTAGAACTTAAAGTATAATAAAAAAAATTTTTTTAAAGACTATACATTGGGTACAGTGTACACTGCTCGAGTGATGGGTGCAGCAAAATCTCAGAAATCACCACTAAAGGACTTATTAATGTATCCAAATACCACTTGTTCACCAAAAACCTATTAAAATAAAAAATAATAATTGGAAAAAAAAACCATGCCCATTTGCTTATGTAAACATATTGTCAATGACTGCTTTCATGCTACAATGGCAGAATTCAGCTGTGACAGAGACCATATGGCCTGCAATGCCTAAAATATTTACTATCTGGCCCTTTACAGAAACAGTTTGCCGACCCCTCATGTATAAGGTTATTCACTGTAGTGTTGCTTGTAATAATTAAAGATTAGAAACAACCTAAGTGGTCATCAATAGAAAACTAGTTAAATAAATGATGATATGTTCATGCAGTGAAAATGTAGGCAGTTGTGAAAACAAAATGAAGATGCCTTTTAAGTATTGTTATAACCAAATCTCCAAAATAGGCCGGGCACGGTGGCTCATGCCTCTAATCCCTGCACTCTGGGAGGCCGAGGCGGGCCGATCTCCTGAGGTCAGGAGTTCTAGACCAGCCTGGCCAACATGATGAAACCCCGTCTCTACTAAAATTACAAAAATTAGCTGAGTGTGATGGCAGGTGCCTATAATCCCAGCTACTCAGGAGGCTGAGGCAAGAGAATCACTTGAAAATCACTTGAACCCGGGAGGCGGAGGTTGCAGTGAGTCAAGACTGCGCCATTGCACTCCAGCCTGGGGGACAAGAGCGAGACAACCCCAAAATAAATATTGTGGAAAGCAAGTATAGGACTGTGTATGGCATAGTAAAATATGTTTCCTTAGAATAAAAAATGCGGGGAAAATAATATATTTTTATAGTCTTAAATGTGCATAAAGCATAAAATTTTTGGAAGGATTAATAACAAACTAATAATAGATTTTCTTCTATTTACTTGTTTACATATTTTTGTGAGAATATTATTTACTTTTTTGATCATCTTTATGTGTTTTACTGTCTGAAACAGAAGAATACATTACTATTTAAAAATACATATAAAAATACTTTTTAATGATGCGATTTGACTCATCAAAGAGAACTTTGTGTTCCACTCTCTGTTACGCTGTATCATCTAATCAAGGTTTGCAATATATACTTTATATTACTTAATTAATTGATTATTATTTTTCTTCCCCACAGGTATGAAAGCTTCATGAACAGGTACATTTCTTAGTTTAATGCTATATTCCCCATGCCTTGAATAGTACATGACAGAGTAAAAACTCAATTACTTGTTAGACACATTTATAAATACAAAACTATTGAGAAAACAAGATACCTCTTAGCTTTGATCTTGCACAAACTTTTGAAACTCTCTGTGCCTCAGTTTCTTCTTCTGTAACAAGAGGATGACAATATTTTTTAAGGTTGTTGATATGGTATGAATGTTTTTGTTTCCACAACATTCATTTGTTGAAATTCTCACCTGCATTGTGATGGTATTAACAGGTGGGTCTTTGGGAGGTGATTAGGTTATGGGGTTAGAGCCCTCATAAATGGCATTAATACCTTCATAATAGAGACCTAAGAGATACTCCTTGCCCCTTCCACCATGTGAGACCACAGCAAGAAGGTGTCATCTATGAGGAAATTGGCCCTCACCAGATACCAAATCTGCTAGCAACATGATCTTGGATTTCTCAGCTCCTAGAACTGTTAGAAATAAATTTGTTGTTTATAAGCCACCTCGTTTTGTGGTATTTTGTTATAGCAGCCCAGAGGGGCTAAGACAATCGTTATAATGATTAAAAAAGCCAATGCATAGAATGTGCTTAGAACAGTGCCTGTCACATGGTGGGAAATCTATAATGTTAGTTACTATTTAATATTCAAGAGAAAGGAAGGGGCAAGAAGAAAAACTACCAAGGGCAGGAGAGATGGACAAGTTGGAGCTTAACCCAAGGCAGAGTGGAAAGACACTGTCCCCAGTATCTGGTTTACTGAAAGGAATTTAACAAAACTGAATGGAACTGACAGGAAGAAAGAACAACAAATAAGCACTGTTTTTGTTTGCCTTTTTTAAAGTTTGCTTTTGACTTGGGGAATTGACGAGAGAGAGACAGTGAGAGGACAAGCACCTAGGAGGCTGTCACCACCAGGCAATGAAGAAGATGGCTCAGCTCTGGACCTCGAAAGTGAAGGAAGCTACCTCCTAGCGGCTGTGAGGGAAGGGAAGGGGCTGGTGTGTTACTCTCAGTCTCTGTCTGGGAGGCCACCATGGTACAGGCTTCTGAGTGAACCTTAAAGAGCATCTGCTAATGCTATCACTCCACCTTCCCCTCACCCCACAACAGGCCCCAGTGTGTGATGTTCCCCACCCTGTGTCCAAGTGTTCTCATTGTTCAATTCCCACCTATGAGTGAGAACATGCGGTGTTTGGTTTTCTGTCCTTGCAATAGTTTGCTCAGAATGATGGTTTCCAGCTTCATCCATGTCACAAGAGACATGAACTCATCCTTTTTTATGGCTGCATAGTATTCCATGGTGTATATGTACAACATTTTCTTAATCCAGTCTATAATTGATGGACATTTGGGTTGATTCCAAGTCTTTGCTATTGTGGATAGTGCCACAATAAACAGATGTGTGCATGTGTCTTTATAGCAGCATGGTTTATAATCCTTTGGGTATATGCCCAGTAATGGGATGGCTGGGTCAAATGGTATTTCTAGTTCTCAATCCTTGAGGAATCGCCACACTGTCTTCCACAATGGTCGAACTAGTTTACAGTCCCATCAACAGTGTAAACATGTTCCTATTTCTCCACATCCTCTCCGGCACATGTCGTTTCCTGGCTTTCTAATGACTGCCATTCTAACTGGTGTGAGATGGTATCTCATTGTGGTTTTGATTTGCATTTCTCCGATGGCCAGTAATGATGAGCATTTTTTCATGTGTCTGTTAGCATTAGGAGATATAACTAATGTAAATGATGACTTGATGGGTGCAGCACACCAACATGGCACATGTATACATATGTAACGAACCTGCATGTTGTGCACATGTACCCTAGAATTTAGAGTATAATAAAAAATGAAAATAAAAAATAAAATTGTAAAAAATAAATACATAAATAAAAATTTTTAAAACAAGAACATCTGGTCATGACTGTGTGCCTGTGAGTGGTTGTGTGAATAGGATGTAGGAAAGGAAAATAAATCTTGGGGCCACCAAATTACTAAGCCAAATGGAAATGTCAAGCTGGGAAGTGTTTCAGACAAGTCTGCCTCCCATTTTACTCCTAAATAAGATAGCTACAGAGATAAAAGAAAAAAAGAAGAAGAAGCCACATACCTCCCTCACAATTTGTCCACTAGGAAATTCCCTGTGAACCCCAAGATCTTTACCTTAAAACAATTGTGTTGAATTTTACCCTGACAATGTAAATTGATAGCTTATCTTCAGAGGTGCAAGACAGAAAGTTATCCCTCTGCTCACTTGAGACAAATGTGTATCTGATTGCTGATGTAAAAAATGTAGATTCACTGAGCTAGACAAGGCATAAGTGACTCTTCCTCTACCTCCCTTTCACATGTAAATTGTATATTCAGTGAAAGGCTGATCAATGACTCAAAAGAATGCAACCGTTTGTCTCTTATCTACCCACACCTCTTAAAAGTTTCTTCCCCTTTTCCTGATGTCCGCCCTTTCTCCTTTAAATAATAAAGCCCTCAAAATCATCTTTCAAGAAAGGTACAGACCTGCCTCCCAGGTGCATGTCCTTAATCTTGGCCACGTAAACTTTCTAAATTGATTAAGACCTGCCTCAGATACTTTTCGGTTTTATAGAGGTGACCTGCTATACCTGGGAAACCCAAACACACTTTGGCCAAACAATGTCCCCCTCTTCCTTCCACGTCCATACCCAATTGAGTCTTTGGGACTTCAGGACTACAAAGACCAAACAGATATGTGGAAAGGGGATGGCATTCTGAGGATGGCAGTGACTTGGGCTTGGCAGAGATTGAAAGAATGGGCTGCTGTCTCTTCATAGTAATAATAAAGATGAGCGGCAATGACAAGAAGGCAGCATAGAGGCTTTAAAAAATATTCTGAAAATTATTACAATGCATAGGAAAGTTGAAAGAAGAGTGCAGTGAATATTTATATATCCACCCCCAAAATCAACAATTCTCTCTCCTCATTTAAACTTAGGTTACAAACATCATAACATGTTATTCCTAAATACTTTAGTATGCATCTCTTAAAACAAGGAGATTTTCATATAATGATAATACCTTTTACAACCTTGTATTAATAAAATAAACAATAATTCCTAAATATCTAATACCTAGTTTATATTCGCATTTTCCCACTTGTTCCCAAAGTCCATTTTATACAGATTTTTCAAAGAGTCTATCAAGAACCCTAAACTGCGTTCTGTTATGACTCCTAACTCAATCTGCAAGAGTCACTACTCCCTGCTTTTGACTTTTCAAAAGACCAGGCCAGGTATCTTGCGAAATGTTCATTTTCTGGTCTTATTGCTTCCTGTTGGTTTAATTTAATGTATTCTTTTGTCTTCTGTATGTCTTTTCAACTTTTAGTTAGAAATTCAGACTGATTTAGATTTGGGTTAAGCACATTTTAGTAAGAATATGTCGTAGAGAATGCTGTATAATTCCCACAACATCCCATCAGGAGGTATATAGTGTCTCACTATTCCTGATAGTCAATTTGATTACTGTGTTAGGAGGGTGGCAGCCCGATCTCACCACTGTAGATGTGCAGTGCCCCCTTGTTACTGGCAGATAACATGTGAGCTAATGTGGGAAAATGTTTCCATTGACCATTCCTCAAATGACTTGATCCCATGTTGATAATTCTTGATGGAATCAGTTATTTCATTTGTGGTTGCCAAATGGTGATTTTCTGACACTGTCCATTTATTGCTTAGTATTCTTCCATAAAAGTATTTCCTCAGCAACTGAGGCTATTTTATTACCCTGCACTACAAACAGAATAAATGTTTAATTCACTCCTTTTAATTACCAATTTTTCAAATAAAGATTGGTATAATAGTAATATCTTATATGAGCAAAAACATTTTTGTTTTCACATTTACTGCTTTTTTAATATCATTGTGACTTCCTGGATTTTTATACTTTTCAAGTATTTTAATGAACTATATTAGCTATTTTTCAGTCCAGGCCCATTCAGACAACAGAAACAGGAAGTACATTTTTTATTTTTTTATTTTTAATTTTTGTGGGTACATCGTAGGTACCCATATTAATAGAGTACATAATATATTTTGGTACAGGGCATGCAATGTGTAATAATCATATCATGGAAAAGGGGGTATCCATCCACTTAAGCATTTAATCCTTTGCATTACAAGCAATCCAATTATACTCTTTTATTTATTTCTAAATGTACAATTAAATGATTATTGACTGTATAGTCCCCTTTTGTGCTATCAAATACCAAAATATTAGGCCTTATTCATTCTTCCTATTTTTTTGTTCCTGTTAACCATCCACACCTTCCCACGACCCCGTGTCCCCCCGTAGCCTCTGGCAACTATCATTCTATTCTTTATCTCCGTGAGTTCAATTGATTTGATTTTTAGATTTCACAAATAAGTGAGAACATGTGATGTTTGTCTTTCTGTGCTTGGTTTATTTCACTTAACATAATGACCTCCAGTTCCATCTATGCTGTTGCAAATTACAGAATCTCATTCTTTTTTTACGGCAGAATAGTACTCCACTGTTTGTAAGTATCACATTTGCTTTGTTCCTTCAGCCAGGGGGGACACCTAGTCCATCAGGACACCTAGGTTGCTTCCAAATCTTGGCTGCTCTGACAGTGCTGCAACAAGAGAATGCAGATATCTCTTTGGTATACTGATTTTGCTTTTGGGGGTTATATACCTAAAGTGGGATTGCCAGATCATATGATAGCTGTATTTTTAATGTTTTGAGGAACCTCCAAACCATTTTCCAGGGTGGTTGTACTAATTTACATTCCCATCCACAATGTATAAGACTTCCTTTTTCTCCACATCCTTGGCAGCATTTGTTACTGTCTGTCTTTTAGATATTCACCATCTATATGGGTGAGATAGTTTTGATTTGCATTTCTCTGATGACCAATGATGTTAAGCACCTTTTCAAATGCCTGTTTGCCATTTGTATGTCTTCTTCTGAGAAATGTCTATTCAAATATTTAGCCCATTTTTAAATCAGATTACTAGAGTTTTTCCTGTGGAGTTGTTTGAGCTCCTTCTATATTCCAGTTATTAATCCCTTGTCAGATGGGTAGTTTGTAAACATTTTCTCCCATTCTGTGGGTTGCTCTTCACTCTGTTAATTGTTTCCTTTGCTGTACGGAGGCTTTTCAACTTGATGTGATCCCATTTGTCCATTTTTCATTTGGTTGCCTGTACTTGTGGAGTGTTACTCAAGAAATTTTCTCCCAGACAAATGTCCTGCAGATTTTCCCCAATGTTTTCTTCTCTCTCTCTCTCTCTCTCTTTTGAGATGAAGTCTCACTCTGTCACCTAGGCTGGAGTGCAATGGCCCCGATCTTGGCTCACTGCAACCTCCGCCTGCCAGGTTCAAGTGATTCTCCTTACTCAGCCTCCTGAGTGGCTAGGATTACAGGTGCCTGCCTCCACGCCCAGCTAATTTTTATATTTTTAGTAGAGACAGGGTTTCACCATGTTGGTCAGGCTGGTCTCAAACTCCTGACCACGTGGTC